>NC_143440.1:26164545-26467575 GCF_987193195.1 Phasianus colchicus
AAGAGATGCCTGAACATAAGAGGCATCTGGCAAGTCTGTTGTTGTGTGTGTTTAAGTCTCTGTGGGTCACATTGAAGTCTGTGTTAATTTGGGTTAAGTACTGTCCCTGGAATCCTGAAGAGCGGTTCTCTTGTTCTAGCACTAGTTTTTCATAGTTTACATGACTGTATTAATTGTATGTGTGTCCCCATAGGTGGCGTGTAGTGGCCTCTAGTGGTATGTTAAGACATAACAAATGTCACAAAAGAAAAGGCTGAAATACTGGGTGGAGGGAGAGAATAAGAGGAGACATCAGAGTGGCAAAGGAGCTGGTTAATCTCTGTTGACCAACTCCAGAACAAAGCGTATCTTTCTAGAATTGAGAATGGTTGCATGTAGCATTATCTGTGTGAGCTATCTGTTTTACTAGTACTATTTTTTTTCCAGTTGATTGGTTTGTTTCCTGCTTGATGCCAGTACCTCACAGTCCTACAGGCACGATAGAACACAAAGGGAAGAGGAAAAAGGAGGAGGCATACCCCTTAGGGAGATTAGCAGTTTCAGGCAGAGTAATCTAAGTACAACAGAAAAGGCAAAGGCAATGAAATTATTTAAATCTGTTGTTTTAGCTCAAAAAATTCTCTAGAATATGGGGGGAGAGGGGAATGCATTCAACAGTCTCTGTGAGGAGAAAATGCATTTATCAGAATGTTTATTTATTCTATAACTAAATTGCTCCTTTTTTCCTTTTTTTTTTTTCTTCCTCCTCTCATTTAACCAAAATGCCTAGGTGGTTCATGTAGGAGTCTGGAAAGAACTGAAAACCTCAGCATCTCATCTCGCTTTCTTTCCCAATCTCCAGCTCTCAGGTATGATTCTGCTTGTTTTGAGTGTTTGTCTGTCTGTTTTTACTGGTGTGGTGAGGTCTTGTACTAGGCCCTGGGCCAAATTAGAAAGCAGACTTCTGCACCCAGCAGGTTGGTTGTATTTTGGACACGCTGTCCTTTGTCACTATAGCTGTTTGGTTTCTTCCCAAAACATTACTGTTATTTTGTTCTTTTTCCTCTTTTGAAAATCTGATTAAGTGTTTTATGATTAATAGCTTGATTGATTAAGCTGCAGGAATCACTATCATCTGATTTACTCTTGACCGTTTATGCTCTGTTTATTCTTTTGCATTTCATTCAGCTTGGACAATGAAAGTAGGCTTGTCAACTTTTCCTTTGTTTTTACAGTCCTTTCTTGACTCAGCCTCATTTCTCAGTCCCATGCCTTCATAGAGTACTCCAGTCTCATGCAAAGCCCTGTGGAAATATTATACTTCCAAAAAGTTTTCAACTCTAAAGCATCTCAGAAAGCCTCTTTGAGCTTTTTTTCCTTTGGTTAAAAAAAAAAAAAAGAAAAAAAAGAAAAGAGAGGAACAAAAAATAGTAGTGGTATAAATACTTCTGTTGATTCAAGTAAATAAACATTTAAAACAAAAACCTCCTTTTTATTCCTCCAAAATAACAACGTGGAATCTTGGCTTAAATTAATTTAATTGTATAGAATGGAACTAGGTTTAAGTACATTTGTGTTTTACCAATTACGTCTAGATTCACCACGTTATGGAATTTTTTTTATTATTGCTTTATTCGGATGCAGCTGTTGCTGCTGTCAGGAGTGCTTCTTAGTCTATCTTGCATTGGAACCTCGTGTTTAAGAAGACAGTCAGTGGTTAGTTATTGTGTAAGCTTCTGGAAACTTGCAGTGGTGAATGAAGGAAGTTACTGGCACTTTAGAGGTGTAGTAAGTGAAGTAGTTCTAAGTTATGAAGACTTCCATACTTTTAATCTGTCTGTCAAACATGCCAAACTAAAAGTTGCCTCCTTTCTGAGTTAAGCCCTCTGTACTTGTTTGAAATGGTGAGGAAACAAGACTTTTCTCTTGAAGATACGGACAAACTTTCATAGTAATAATAGCTTGATAATTGTACAAAAGTATAATTACTGTGTCTTGGAGTATCTTGGAATGTAAAAGAATTTATTGTTAGCAGGGTGAGCTGAGAGAAGAGACATGACCTGACTTTACCCATTCTTCCCTCTGCCTGGAACTTTTCCTTCTATCTTGCCTTCACCTTTTATGAAGCCCCTCCCTGAACAATTGACTCAGTGCTACTTGTGATTGAGTAGCCTGATGTAGAATGCTTTAAGATCAGTACACCCAGGGATAAATAGAGCTGTTAAGAGCTTAGGGCAATTCTGCCTTTTAAAAAGTCTAGGTAGGGAAAGGAAAGGCTTTTAGACTGGTTTAGTGCATGTGTTTGATTGTCCAGGGCTACGTACGTACTTGTTTTAGTTAGGATTTCTTCATTGCTTTCTCTAGGCGCTTGTCACTTTCCTCATCGAATCTGATACTGGATTCAAAGTCCATTGAGTCTCCAGCTCCAACCAGTCGGTTTACTCAAGACCTGTTGAAAAATGACAGCAGCCATCCTGCTGATTCTTTGGAAAACAACCACCTCTTGGATAATGTAAATTTGCATCGGGCTGTTTATGCCCAGAAAAAACGCAAGTCAGCCTTGGAGACCAGCAGAGTTGGTATGGCTCCTGGACGAGTTATTGCATCCTTTCCAGAAGGCCCTGTGAATGCAGTGATGAGAAAGGCACAGTCAGTTCACGACCTTGTTCATGAGGGTAAGGACTCCAACTGGAATGATGGTATAAATTCAGAAATGAAATGGGGAGGTTTAAGTGGAGATTAAATTTTTGTCTTTTGTCTTCTGAGCTACAGACTTTGCATGTCTTTTAATTCTTAGCCCATCAAGGGAAAATATTTTTGCTTTGTAGCACAGATGCTGGTCTCCTAATTAGTAGTTTCTGATATTTGTCTGGCAGCTTTAAGAGGAGAAATGCCAAGGGTGAAACTGGCTATTTGCAAAGAAATCTCCTTCTGCCATGAGTGGTTGCTCCAGACAAAAAGTGAAGCTCCCTAGGGTGAGGAGGGGAGGAAAAAGGGATAAAGAGTGCAGTAAGAAGGGGGCTTACTGTATATATGCACTCTGTGTGAAAGAAGTGAAAGAACCCCAGTTTTGAAACAGTCAACTCAATGGAGCCATCGGTAAGCACTAAGTTTGTTTTTAAAAAACAAAACTTATCATCACAACTCCATGCATATGTGAGTGGATTAGAGAACTGACAGTTTTTGCCTGCTTCCTCTGCCTTCTCAGTTAACAGTCATGGTGATCTGAGGTGTTCTGGCTATATGCTTTAAGAACAGGTCTCCCCTGAGGTAAGCAACAGTGTGAGAGCAAGATGAGGGATGGGAAAAAAAGTGTTGAGACTTGATAATATTAACCTGAATAGGTTAATAGATTAATAGGTTAATAATAATAGGAACAGTGATTTTGTACACTTCCTCCGGGGGCTGAGCCGAGGCACGTAGACTGAAGCAGCCCTGTTGCTTTCCAGTTTGGGAATTCACTGCAGGCTCTTGTCTGTTTTTGGCATGTTTGTCTGTTTAATTTTCACAGATAAGGGTCCTGGAGTGATATCTTCTGCCAAGCAGCGTCCTCATACTCTTATGGTGGTTGAGAAGGATCCCAGACCTAATAATTGCAGGGCGTTATCATCCAGTCTGTTGAAGATGGATGGATCTGGTGCTCTGCTGGCCAAAGATGTCAGGGCTGCAAAACCAAAGTCCTACATGAACCCTACAACCAGCTTCCGGGCTAAGATGTCAAGGAGCATATCTGTAGGGGAAAATCTGTACCTTGGTTACTCCACCGATGTGTTGACTGATGGGAGGACTAGCCCTCCAGCGGCAGAGAAGACACAGTTCAGTCCCACAGCAGACGCTGAGAAGATGAAGTTAACAGTAAAAGAAAATTATCCAGTGAAGCCAGCACTTCAGCCAGTTGTAAACTGCTTGTCTCCCAAGTCCTTTCACAGCAAGTTGGCATCATCAAACCGAGCACACCTGATTCTCGACATTCCTAAGCCATTGCCTGATAGACCCACACTGGCCTCCTTCTCACCCACTACCAAAACCAAAACCCTGCTTGAGCCACAGTCTCCACAGTCACCTGCTGGGGCCTGTAAAAAGAAACCCTCATTCCCTGAGGTCCGAACCTCCAAGAAGGAGAATCAAGCTGCTGGGTCTCTGGTTCCTGGTAGAGAGAATTCAACAGGACTTGCTAAGGAGAGCCCAGTAGAGAGTCCAATTTCAAGGACAGGTTGCCAGTTTGAGCCAGGGGTCACAAATCTAAAACTGAGGGAGTTTTCAGAGGTCCGGCAACTGAAGTCTCCTGAAAGCACACTGCCCAGGTGTAAGGAGAGGACCACCGGCATCGCCTGTGTGCTAGACAACCAACCTGGACTTTGCCCACTAGACCCCATCAGGCCGAGGTCTCCTACATCTGTAACTGCCTTGGCACAGGTCTCAGGTGTGCATGGATACCCATCTCTTATCTTCCCCCTTCTGTCTCCTGTCTTTGTGAACCGCCTCACGATCCCATCACATTTCTTTACGTCCAGCTTCTGGCCTGTCTCGTCCTGTCTGCACCTGTCTCGTTCCATAAGTCATCCCCTCAATGGTGAGACTCTTCTTCAGCCTGACATCTTTTTCTGAGTCTTTAATTTCCATTTCCTCTGAGTCTTATGTCTGAATGGTTGGTAGACCTCAGCAGTTCCTTGTGCAGTTGCACCTAGGAACTCAAACATTTATTTGGTCAATCCTGAAAAGTGATATGCTAGGAATCCCTGGTAGTACATGTAGGTTACACCAATTTTGCTCTTTAAGTATATTTGACCAGTAAATGAAAGTGCAGGCCAATATGTGTTAGTCGGGCACATACTACACATAATAGTGACAATGAAGTTACACCACTCAGCACTTGTTGATAAGTGCAGGTGTGCAGAATCCAGAGTTGTTTACCTGCAGTTTTGTTATCTGAGAGAAAGCTTGGCAGAAGTGAGTTCCTTGCTGTAGCTATGTGTAAGAGCAAGGAAGTGAGTGCTGCCATCATGTCTGCAAGCTGCATGGATTAATTTTTAAATTACCTCTGATTTGAAGAAAAAGGTACTGGCTGGGGAACTATTTTACGTGCTGAAAGAGCTCTTGAATCTGTTACAAACTCTGATTTAAGGTACTTTAATCAAATGAAAACTAGCTGGTAGCTTCAAACTGAATCAAAAGTCCTACCTGCCAAGGCTGAATTGTCCAGTGATTTTTCTTTTGTGTTAAAACCTGAAATGCCTTCCTGAATTACTTGGCTGAGTTGTACAGTGTGAAGCTGGATGTCAGCCAACACACAGATACCTTGCACTTTAGGGGGACTATACAGTGCACAGTTTTATAAGCCCTTTTGCTATGTTCTTATTCACATTTGAGGAGTATTTCTAGAATACTTTAATCAATTACTTTTTGTGGTCCCAAGCTGCTCTACCATTCATTGCAATGTTTAAATGCAGTATTTCTGCACCTAAGCATTATAGAGAGAAAATCTGGTTTTGTTTAAAATTTTTCTTTTTGCATTTCTAGAGGGATCAAACAGCATAACATTGAAACACTGGTATGCAAAATAGGAAATGTTTTGTCTGATAGACTTACTGTTGTGCTATAGAGCAGTTGCTCTGTTGAACATTGAGTGTCTGAAATTTTCAAACTCTAACCCTTACTGAAATGAGGTTTCGTCCAACAGAAATGCAGCATAGAGCTGTAGAATCGTTTCTACAGTGGGAAAATAATAGTCCAATTGTTTGTACACTTCATACTGAGTTTTCTCTTCTAGACTTGGAAACCAAGTGATGGATGTATCACACGATTTTTGTTGAGTTGCTAGAAATCTGCTTGCAGAGTTAGCACAGATGGTTCAGAAAAAAAGGTTTTTTTTATTTGCTTTTTAAGTCAGCTCCCAGTGCAGTGCACAGCATGCCCTGTCAGGGTATTTCAGAAGCATCCTTTAGTCAGTACAGTGCATCCACAATTTTTTTTTCCTCATTGACAGCAGTCAGCCTTCACCTTCTTGGAAATCACTTTTTCCATATTTTTAGTGGTAAATGCTGGAAAAGCTGACTTTTGCTGTGAACAATCTGCTGTGATTTCTGTGGATCATAATGTGGAATTTAGACTAGTACTGCAGGGTGACAGTCAGAGATCTTTCTGCTTCTGACTTGCTCTGTGACTTCTGGATTCTGCTTAATTTTTCTATCCTTCAGTTTTCCTGCTTGCATAACATTTGCTCTTAAGGAGACTTAACTGTTTTTGTGAAAGCATTTTGACAACTACAGTTAAAATGCTGAAGATATACTGAATGCTGTTGCTGTGTTTAATATTCCCTGCTGGTTTCTGAAGAGCTCCGCAGGCAGAAAATGCCTGTTATTCCAGCATTTGTGTTTTATTTGTGACCTGTCTCCAGACTGGCATCTCACAGACCTAGACCAGCATAAAAGCATGATCAGAGGAGAAATCCAGGAACAATAATGAGAAGAAAGAACTGACTTGGGGGAGGCTGGGCAAAAAAAGGTGGGAGGGGGTAGGGCAAAAAAAAAAAACAAATAAAGGTAGCAGGGCAAAAATCTTGGATGGAACTGAAGCCCACTGTGCTCAAACTCTACGAGGCTGAGTGATTCAAGAAAAAGAATACAGATGGATTTGTTCATGTCTCTTTTTCAATATGTACATATGAGTGGATATTCTAGCAGTGTTTATACACCTTCTGCATCTATTCATGAAATTAGATGAGGTCCCCTTCCACCTGTTCAACAATAATCTTTGTGAAGTGCAGAAATAATAGCAGTAATGTGACTAAGTTCTGTTTTTTAGGTAACTGAAGGAAGTTGAATGCCCTTTGTCCAGGCCATTGTAAATTGAAGATAACTGCAGACTGTGTGTGTCTCAGCGTCCTCATTCATGATTTATGTCTTAACTCGTGGAAGTGTTTATTTTATTAAAGCCTTGCAGGCCTTCAGCTCTGATGCTTTGGGAGTATTGTCCAGTGAGGGCTGGAAGAAAGTGGTGTTTTTCAGTTCCTTGCTTTTATTTTCAGTTTTTGAATTATGGTATCACAGTACCCTGGACTGTTCAGAAGTGTGATTCCTTTATGATTGTGTTTGTTAGTCAGCAGTCCTCTAGAGCTTAGCCTCACTAGAGGACACTATAATAAGTCAACATACTCCTTTGTTCCTATAGCTCATTGTTGCATACTGTGCAGAACAGTATATAAAGGGGAGTATGCAGGTTTCAGACTAGGTGGCTGCCAAAGTAGAGGCTCCTCAGATCACACCCCTTCGCTATTGGAAGACTTGATTTGAAGTTGAATTTAACTATAAATGAAAGTGGCATATGCGATCTCTGACTATTGTTGACAGCAAACAGTGTTGTGTAATCTAATAGAGACCATTACTGACTTTGAAGAAACTAAGCAATGGAAAAACAAGAATGTTTGAAACAAGAAGCATTTGTCAGTAATATGAAGGAAAGTTCATGTAGAACTTTCCCATTTAGTGATTGATTCAAACCAGCCCAAAAATTGAATGAGAACTGTGCGCACGTGATCTTTTGAATATGTGTTAAGAAATCTTTTTTACCCAGCTGTGAAATCTCAGATAGTGAACTATTTATACCTTACTTTAAATTTTTATTTTTTCCTCTTGTTCAGAATTGAGCATCAGTGTGGAGCAGTGTGAGCATGTGGTATCTGAGCTCCAGGACAGCATGCGCAAAGCTATTCATCTTTACCGTGCGGTGAGTGACCTTTGACACAGGATCTATTCTAGCAGATTGGCTTTACAGCCTACGAGCACTAAATATGCATGCTTACACACTGTAAGTATTCTCTTGACTGTGAGTTCAGTGGCAGAAGCTGCCTGGCTGTCTGTTTTTCTGCACCTAAGCTTGAACTGGGCAGGCAGGGATTCTTGATTTCTAACTTCTGCATTTTCCAGTGGCTTGTTATGGCATTCTGAGCAAATCAATTAATTTTCCAAACTATTTTGTCTATCTGTAAGCTGAAGATAACAGCATACTCTTTTTCAAAGGAGTATTAGGAAATTAGTATTTATACTACGCTTCAGAGATACAGAATATTATAGGAACTTTAAATTTAATTATGCCCTTCTGTTTCCTCATCTTTGATGCCCAAAAAACGGATTAATAAATTATCATGGGAATTCAGCATGCAACCACTCTCCTCTTCCCCTTACTGCTAGACCATCGTTACATGCAGAGTTGTGTAACAGCTCTTGTTTTCTTTGCTTGGCACTGATCTGTCATGTAACACTGATTGAGGAGCTTCCATAGTGAACTTCTGCCATGAGTTCTTCTGCAGCTTCAGTCTCAGTGCTTGCATGAGCTCTGTGACCTCTTCGCGTTCCTGTGACCTGTTGCATTTGGCAGACAGAAAGAAGAAAACACTGGCCCTTTGCTGCAGCTGGGCAACAGCACCTTTTAGGCCTGGTATAATAGCATCAAAATCCAGAAAATATGCTTCCCACCTCTATTCTTTTTGAGTAATGCCTCTGTTTCTTGTGTGACTAGCTGTATCAGATACATACTCTGTTATATGATTAAATTGGTAGTCATGCCAATTTAGGCATGTTGAAGAAAAGTACACTGATTGGTTTGTATTTCTTTTTCATGGCTTCACTTTTCAAAAGAGCTGAAACTGTTTCTTTGTGCACTACCTGACACCCAATGTATTCTTTTTTCTTTTCTTTTGCTTCTCTGTTTTCAGGTGCTAAATGATACAGAGTCATCTACTGACAAAGATAAAATAGCAGGCCTCCTGACAGAAACATTTTCCTTAATGAAGAAAGAGTTGGACTCCCTGAAGGATGAGGAAGAATTGCCAAAGGTTAAGGAGGTACTGACGAAGCCACAAGATACTGCTAGGTCACTAAATGACAAATGTGGTGCCAATCTACCAAGTCCCAAGAGTTTAGGAGATGAGCAGACACTAGCTTTACTGGAACAGTACTCGGAGTTATTGTTACAAGCTGTGGAACGACGCATGGACAAAAAACTCTAAAAGTGGTGTCTTTCAGGTGTTTGTGAATATACAGAAATAATCCGAAGAGGAGGACCACAGAGAGTTCTTCAGACCAATGCCATCATCACACTGGTCTAGAGCTGGTGGGGTGACCTTTATAAACTGATTTCCTCAGGCCCCTACAGTTGACTTGCTCTAATTCTTAGGAATGTGCTGGGCACAGTTTTAACATTTTTTTCCCAATTGTCTTCAACTTCCTGTCTCTAGATCGTCTCTAGACAAAATTTTGAAAGGAGTTTGGAGAAATTGTCTTGAAATTTCTTCATAGCCAGGAGATCAGGATGTTTGGCGTCTAAAGAAACAGAGAAAATCTCATTTATCCAAGAAATTCTGAACTGCGGACTGAAAACAAAAGAGTCCAAGTGAAGCCAATCCCTTCTTCTCCAAAGCTGTAGGAGAATCAAGAAGCAGACTTTTTATGGGTTTATTTATTAATTTATTTTTTCTGACTGTTGCTCTAATGTCACGTTTGTGACTAGTATCTATCCTTTAACAAAAAAATTGTCAATCTCTTGCCATATCCCAGCGAGAAACAATCTCTGTATTATAAATCTCCAAGAGGGAGACAGGCTGGAGTGTCTGTGCAATTAATGAATCTGTTTCTGCTTAAATTTTGTCTTGCTGTTCTTTCTTTTCCTTCCATAGTTTACTACTTGGAGTAATCCTGCTGTTGTTTTGACTACTCTTGTCTGCTTTTCTCTTTGTTTCACAAGACAGTCCTCATACCTGTATTTTATCTGCATTCGCCTCCTGGGGAAAGACTCCACAACCCTTGGGCCAAGCTTTGGAGTTTGTCTAACAAAATCAGTGGTATTTTTTAATCTGGAATTTGATATTATGTTGATATTCTCTAGACTAGGTTTTTCTGCAGACATTTTAAAAAGGAAGCTATACATAAAGAGGAAAGTTCATTTCAGCCACCTTTCACAGTTAGGAATTGGTTATCAACTTTGATGTTATCATTACTGGGAAATTTGGGGATATGATTTATTTGTGGAGAAATCACACTGAAAGCCTGGTTTCCAACAGCATAACTCTGGAGTTGAGAGATCTTCAGTACAACTACTCATCCATATGATTTGTTGATTTCACTGTCTTGATAGAAGATTTTTTTTTCTTGTTCCAGGAAAACAGAATACTTACATCTCAAGAAAGCTGGGATTCTTGTCCATTTTGTAATTCTGTTCCAGCTACCCATAAAAAATGGTTTACCAGGAACGTACCAAAACATTTTTGAATGTGATTATTGCCATTCCCACCCCCAGCCTCTCTTAATTAATTTCTTAATTGACAAATGGAAAATCATCTCCTCTTGCATTTGTATGTACAATACTCTTCTCACGTTCTCTAAGACCGTGCTAACTTTTATTTGTTAAGACTTAAAACTGTCCAATGATATTTTATTAATCAACAGTAAGCTATAAAACAAACAAAAAAAACCCCACAATGAACCAGCAGAAAAACTCTTCAGTACCTTCCCTCATAATTCTCACTCCTTTCCACAATCTCCTGATTTACTTGCATTTATTTTAAGGCAGAGCAGTGTGTACTTCCCATTTATACTCCCAGTTTATAAAACTAATGCAAGTAACAAGCTTTCATGTGAATGAGAGAATGCTAGTATCTGTGGTGCTCACTTAAAGCTAGACTGCATCAGTTTGTTCTGTAGGTTGAAAGCTTGAAGTAGTCGTCTTTCATTTTGCTGTCCTGGCTGTCATCTCTCTGAATCCTTATGGCACTTGGAAATGCTGTCTGTTGGTTTGCTTTGCTTTCTCTTTCTGTGACTGGGGATTTGCAGTGCAGCCTTTTTTTTTTTTTTTTACTACTGGGCCAGCCAGACTGGTGTAGGATGGCTTATTTCTTCTGTATACTCTAGGGCTGAATTATCTGCAGTTGTCACTATTCCCTTGCCTGATCACTACTGCTCAGTGCTTTGCAATGTGACAGTACATGGAGCACTTCCAGAACTTTCCAACTGCTTCTGTCTCTAATGTAAATCTGCCTCATTGAGTGTTACAGTTGTCCTTGCTAACCTTTCTTTCCATGGATTTGTACTGAAACTTTAGAAGCGGTATCTTCTAGTCCTGTCTCATCATTGTGCTATGCTGAACTGATTGGTGTGCTGGGTCCCATAGGCAGAGAGGTTTTTGTGAAGACAAATTGAAAAATATAGAAACTTTCTGTCAGTTTCCTTGAGTAAAAAGGTGTGCTGGAGATGCTACAAGTGGAGTGTCTGGTGGCAGTTGTGCTGGGCTGTGATGGAGTTAGTGTGAGTCAAGCTTGCTTTTGGGATGATTAGTTCCTCCTCTTTCAGACTGTGAACATATGTCCTAGTAACTTCTTGCTGTACTGGGACCTCAAGACACTCAGGTAAAATAGCAGCCCCTTCAACCCAGGTATCTTTTGGTACTGAAGATTATGGTTTGAGGGAGCTTTATTCTACTTCCTTGTGCAGTTTTATTATCCATTTCATTATTTCATTTATGAGGTAGTGGCAAAAATGGTCAAAGAGAGCCAGTGGTCAGAGCAAAGTTCACATCAAACTGTAGGGCAACAGCAACCACTGAAACTGGCATAGTGATACAATTCAACGCTCCTTGGAAAGAAGACATGTGAAGCAAATAGGATTTTTAAGCTGATCAGAGTAGGTTTTGCTTCCTGGATTGGATTTCGCTTGGGCATCATGGCTGCATGCAGGAAACCAGAGGTAAATTCTGCCTGGAATGATGGTAAAAGAGGCATCAGGCAAGTGGATGAGCTGAAGGAGGGTGGTTGTGTAGTTTAAAGTAGAATAGTATATGTAGGACATTCAGGAAAACAGAGTAGAGGTAGAGATGGCCTTGGTCCAAAGAACATTGTTTGGCCAGTAACCATTTAAGATAAAGTATGGAAAAGCTTCAGGAAAGTAGATTTAGGACTGAGGTGGTGATCTGTAATTGCTGAATGAATCAGAAGGTGTTTTTAAAAATATCCTATCAGGCCTCTTGTTTCTTTGCTTGCTGTCCTCTAAGCAAATGTTTATTAAAAGGCAAGTGTCAGCTGTTTGCCCAAGGTATGGAAGTTAACTGAGAATTCAGTTGAAGAGATGCTAGTGCCACAAGTGTGTTGATGCTTAGTATTTGAGATGAATGCAACCGTCTCTTTACTGCTAAGTTCCTATTGTTAGCAGTGGGAAATAATCCTAAAAGTTCTAGTTTACAGTGCAAAGCACAAATGGGATAGATTCTGTTGCACGCTGTGAATGCGATTTGCTACAGGTTCTGGGTGAGGCCAGGCAGAAAAACAAAATAATTGCTTAGAAAGTGAAAAGGTCTTTGGGAGAAGGTAGTGAGCTTGAACCTATCCCTCTACTGGTTTGCGATCCCTCATTCAGGTTTGTGTGGGTGTTAGAACAGGTATAACCAGAGACCTGTACAACGAGTTGGTTGTTTAGCATAGTCTGTATTAAGAATTTAGACTTACCATGCTTTTTGTCCTCTCATACCCAGCATTTCTGGTCAAAATGAGAACTGTGTATTTTCCCCCATCTTGCTTATATAAATAGCATTGCTGTAGGACCCTTGCTTTGCTTGTAGGCCTCTGAGGTGATGCAGGGGGAGGGCAGCAGGCTCAGTGTTCTTCCTGGGCAGCGGCTGCAGCCTCCTTCAGCGTGCCCAGACTGTGTGTTTACATGGCTCCGTTGTTTCTCCTGCCTCTTCTCTCAGGTGTCTCCTTTCTCTTGGCTCTCCCAGGTGACAGTTAGGGCAGGCCTTAGAGCTCCTTCACCAAAACCCCCCTTTTTGCAGAATCCATCGCACCCTTGTAAAGAAACACCCTCATTCTCTGGAGCAGAAACGTACAAACTTTTAATTTTTTTAAAGAAAGAATATGTATATAACTATCTATAAGAAAAAAAATACAGTTATTTAAACACTATTGGTAAATTCATGCATGTATATGGTGTTCCCCTTCCTCCCTGCCTCCCCTTCCCCTGGATGTGCAGCATCCGGAACGCTAAATGACAGAAACCTCATTGAAATAAGCGGCAGGTCTTGCGCTGCCCGTGGGTGAGCAGGTGCTGCTTTCTGTGGCTGAGCTGTTCTTACAGTGTAGGTTGTGGGCTGTGTGCTCAGGTGGGGCCCTGCTGTAAGGATGGGCAGGCACCGGGCAGCAACTCTAGGAATAAGCCATGTCCTCTCTGCATGTCGTGTGGGCACCTGACAACTCTCTGGAGGTCAGGTCAACACTGCCCTTCACCTGTTTAAAATAGGGGGGAAAAAATAAATTATATTCTCTTGATTTATTTATAAATGTTTTTATACTTCTCCCTCTAAGTGAAATAATCCGTTTAAATGTCGTTTTTCTGAATTTGTAGAAATAAAAACCATTTGCTTTTTTTTTTATTATTTTTTTTTTATTTTTCCCCCACTGTGAAGCGCCCTGTGCGGCAGCTGTTTTTAACTCTGTATTCATTTGTACTCCGTGTCTTAGAACTGTTTCAATAAAAACGTGGTCATTTGGTACAGCTGTGCCTGCTGGGGGGCAGCACCGCCCTGCCGGGGTGGCGCTGGGGGGGGGCCGCTGCTTCTCCCCGCCGCCCGGGCCGGGGGCGGGGCCTGGCAGGCGGCGCCGTATCGTGAGGCGGCGCGGCATGGCGGAGGGCGCGGCGCTGCGGGCGGTGCGGAGCTGCCTGGCCGCCTTCCCGCGTGAGGCCCGCGGTGAGCGCGCGGCCGGGCCGGCAGAGCGGCCGCGGGGAATCCGGAGGGAAGGGGGCGGGCGGCCGCGGGGCGGGCGGGACGGCCTGAAATGGCTGAGGGGGGCCATTTCTAGGTGACTTTCCTTTGCACAAAGTAACAAAGCACTGATCTGTCTTCTGAAAACCTGTTTGTTTTTTTTTGTTGTTGTTGTTTTGCGGTATCTGCAATGCTGGCTGCTGTAGCACACTTCGGCTTGCCACGCGGTGCAGCCCTCGTGGGCCGCAGCCCTGTGTGCGGGAGCCGCCCGGCACTCTGCATCCAAATCCGTGCCTTTAAACAGAGCTGCTGTGCTGCTCGCTTTTGGTGGCTGGGAGTTGGAAGCTAGTTAGCGTTCTGACAGACTAAAACTGCTTCTCTTTTGCTTGGACAGAGCTGGGGTGGATGGAGTCTGTTCCGTATCTCGATAGGCCTCCATCCCCCCTGGAGTTCTATCGAGAGTGGGTGAGCCCAAATAAACCCTGCATCATCCGGAATGCCATTGGCCACTGGCCAGCGCTGCACAAATGGACCTTGGCGTACCTCAGGTATGGGAGGGCTTCTGGGTGTGACCCAGCGCGACTTTGCCTTGTGAAAGGCCTTTTGTGCACTCGCTTCTGTTGATCGGTTTTCCCAGTGTCCTCTGCGGGTCTGTATGAAAGCAGCATTCACTCTTCGTCTCGCCACGACATTTGAAACTCAATAATTTTCATCGTACAAACACAGTGCCCCCATCAGCTCAGATTGAGTAGGAAGGGCGGGATTGTAACTGCGCTGCGTTAATCAAAACCGAGGCAGAGCGACCTGCGTGTGACCAGCTGCGTCTTGGCATGACTCATGAACAGAATAATTGAAGGGGCCTTCCTTCTGCCTCTGCTGAGGACCAGGGAGCCTCTTTGTTGGCAGGGAGAATTCAGAGAGGCAGGAGATATTCCTCATGCCCTGACTGCAGAGAGCGGTTAGAACAGGCTGTCAGCATCCTCATTAGGCAGTAGAAAATCTTGTCCAGAGACCCATCCGTGAAAGGTCAGGTTTCTTCTGCTGTTCGTGGAATGAGTTGTTCAAGTAAATAGTATCCATAGGAGTGAATTAAGGTCTGGCTATAAACTTCTGATTTATTTTACAGGGAGGTAGTGGGCCGCAAGGTAGTGAGCGTGGCAGTAACACCAAATGGTTATGCAGATGCAGTGTTCCACAACCGTTTTGTCATGCCAGAGGAGCGCCAAATGCCTTTCATGGACTTTTTGGACATTGTAGAGAAGAAAGTGACCTCTCCCAATGTATTCTATGTGCAGAAGCAGTGTTCAAATCTTACTGAGGAGTTCCCTGAACTGATCTGCGATGTGCAGCCTGATATACCATGGATGAGTGAGGCACTTGGTAAACTTTCTGTTTCTCCTATGCTGATTAACATATGCTGTATTAAGCTTTAAAACAATCATGCTGCGTACATGTGGAACAATTGTTCTGTTGCTGGTTGCCACAGAACTTCCTGAGTTCATCCCCTCCGAAAGTTGAAGTGGTAAAATAATCTTAGTGTAATCCTAGTTTTGGGTTTGGATTACTCCAAAATCAGCATCTCACTTTATTGGCATCATCAAAAAACGCAGTGAGGGTACTGTGCAGCACTTCTTTCAATATTGTGGAATTTTTTCTGATTTAGAGTATGTTTGGACACAAATTCGTGCCTAACAAATGAGTGAACACACAACCCCCCTTCTTCACAATTGCACGTGTCTTTTCCTCTTTTCCTGTTACTGCAGTTTATCGTGAACTAAATCTCAGGGCTTCAGGATGGGAAAATGAAGGACTGTAACCATGAGTTTGGTGCGAGATAGTAATGCATGAAGTTTGATGGGCACTACAGCAGCTTCTTGTGTAGAAAGGTTGGTGCAGCTGGGGGGTTGGAGCTTAATGATCCTTGAGGTCCCTTCCAACCCAAACCATTCTATGAGACTGTGATTCTGTGTTTGCAGAATGCTGTATGCAATGGAAACTGTTGTAGTTAGGAAGGAAGCTGAAGGACAGAAATAAACCAAGTTGGCAGAAAATAACATAAAATGCTTGTCAACATGACACTTCAACTTGCTTTCTTGTTGAGAATGTTTCTCTGTTCCCTAACCATATAGGGAAGAAGCCTGATGCTGTGAATTTCTGGCTCGGGGAATCAGCTGCTGTGACATCTTGTAGGTATTGTATGGTACTGTCAGTCTTTTTTGTGCTTTCACCACAGGATTAAGTGGGCTTGGTTTGAGCTAGCGACACAGTACAACAACATGTTTGAGAGGGCAGTTCTACTTTAACACATATTTTTGCATTCTTTCTCCTGCAGTCTTTTGCTGCTATGTTTCTGGGTGCATCTTCTGATCTTGCATCAGGCAAAGCACTGATGATTTCTGTCCTGTCAGTGATGAGTTTTAGATATAAATCCAGTCAGATCTTTCTGCACCAGTTCATGTGATATTATCCCACATAGGTTTTTGTGACCTATGTTGTGCGTTACTGATAAAGGAGTTTGGAATGTTCTTGGTTGAGTACATTTGCTACAACATTATATTGTTGATTTCCACTCCCAATTGCCACACAAAAGAGGAAGCAACCTGATAATGAGAAACTTGCACTGTCATTTTACTATTGTTTCTTATGTAGAGAAGGAAAGAGCACTGATTTTTTTTCTCTCTCTCCACATCTCCTTTTTTTTCTCCTCAATCTTAGTACATAAAGATCATTATGAGAACTTGTACTGTGTGATATCTGGAGAGAAACGGTTTCTACTGCATCCACCAAGTGACCGTCCCTTCATTCCATACGGTACTAAATTTGCTATGTACATATGTCTTAAGTCTGGAAGGGGAGATTTACATAGTGAAAGACATAAAAATGAAAGCAGAGAGAACCTGCTTATGCAGTGTTGTTCTTTCCAGTGTGTACAGAAATCTCCTATTGCGTGCAGCAGGTGGTTTTGTAAGACAAACATTACTCTGAGGTCAGGTTTCTGTGTCCTATATAGGTTCATTGACACTGCTCAGAGAGGTTGTGGATACCTCATCTGTGGAGGTGTTCAAGGTCAGGTTGGATGGGGCCCTGGGCAGCCTGGTCTCCTTTAGATACAGAGACTGGAGGCCCTGCATGCAGCAGGGGGTTGGAGCTTGATGATTCTTGAGGTTCCTTCCAAGCCAAGCCATTCTATGATTCTGTGATTCTATGACACTCATGGCAGTCTCTTCAGCTTCAAAATATTTGTGTCCTATATCTTGTCAGTATTTAGCACGCCATCATCTTTGGTGTTTAACAGCTTTGAATTCTGCCTGATCTTTTTTTTGTCTCTAGAAAAAAGCCAGGAAACTGAAAAGCAAGTTGTAGTTTAGTGAAATATTTAAGTTACTAACAGAATCCTTGAAAACTAGGGAAATGAAAAAAGAGACTCTTAAGGCAACGTTACTTTGCTTCCCCTGTTTTCTCTCTTTACTTGTTTTCTTGAGTACACAGTAAGTTGTTTTGTTGCAAAAGTCTGTAGACAGCTTCACTCTGTGCCTATTGAAATTTTTTCCCCCCATTGCTTGATTTTTCAAATATCCAGATTAGCTGAATGTATAATGCCATATGGCATTTATACAATTCTGCTTAGGTACTAGAGTGGCTCTGCCATTGTGATTATACTGCTTTTATTTTGTTTACAACGTTGTCATATGATTCATACCTTGTAAAAAAAGTTACTGTTAAAGAACTGAGGAGAGGTGATGCTTACATTTGGTAGTGTATAGGAAAAGAATGACTGTCTTTTTGAACAGTCTTTTTCTAACTCCCTGAGGAGTTGGAAGAGCCATAAGCAGTGGAAGCAAAGCAGTTTGCACTGTCTGAAGCAGGTAAGAACTCCTTTAGGATAAAATGAAAAGTGAGAGACTAACCACAAGATGTGAACAACTCTGGTGATGGCTATCTTGCTAGACTGATCTAAGAAGAAAACAGAAAATAGAATGCTGTCTTTTGTCTTAATTGAGTGTGTGATGTGCCCTTCTATTAGTATCTCTGAGTACAACTCTTACTTGTGCCATTTAATTCATTCTGTGATTCCAGAGCTCTATCAGGCAGCAACTTACAAAGTATCAGAAGATGGCTCATTTGAAATTGTGGATGAGAAGACTGCAGATAAGGTAAAAATGATACAAAGAACACAGTCAGTTTGTAAAGTAAAGCTAGGTTTGGACACTGCTGAGCTAAGTGAGGTTTTTGATAGGTATTTAGAAATTCTTCATTGTTTAAAGGAGTAACCAGATTTTTCACTTGTATTTTATTATTTACAAAGGATATCTGGTTTCCAAGGGGAAAAATACACACACACACTCCTCCAAAAATACACACACACTCCTGAAACCATTGATGTCACATTTTGTCTGGCTTATACCAAACTGATATAGTTCCAGTAAAGGACTTTTTAATGAATCAACAGCAAAGAAATTGGTTTTGCTTTAAAGCACTATCACCCAGTGCAATAATACATATATGTCGCAGTGAATAGATTGTGGTTTCTTAGTTTGTAGTGATATGTGTTTGATTAGAAAGTATGAATCTGGAGGCACTTTACAAATAGTCAGCATCCTCTCTCTTTTTACTTGTGCTATGTGCTGATGCTACAGCTGAACTCGAGCTGGGGTGTTCTGTCTGTTTCCAGAGTTGTGCTCCTAGAAACTCACAGAAACTTTCTTGTAATTCAGTGAGGTGAGGTGCTTGGGTTTGTAACTGTTGGGCATAGAAGAAATTAATGCAGGCGACAGGGATGTGCAAGCAGGAAGGGGGGTGTTTAGCTGTCACGAATCAAAGTAGATGAGAAACTTTAAGAAGAGAAGGAATTCCTAAAATTTCTAAGGCATTTTGAAAGTTATGCCACATGGTTTAAATTTGATATCTGACATTTAGCAGCTTTTCCATAATGAGAAATACTTCACTGAAAGAGGCAGATTTTTGCATCCTTGACCTATTCCCAGTTGAATGTGGAAAGCGAGCAACACGTCATGTTTTTCTAGGCAAAATACCTGTTGCATAACTAGCAAGTTTAGCTGTCAGTTGTTTTTCTGAAATCTTGCTGGAAATGCTTGCCGGGGTTATTGCCATATACATACTCTTGCTTTTAGGTGCCCTGGATCCCTCTGGACCCGTTGAACCCGAATCTGGAACAATATCCAGAGTATGCTCAGGCAAAACCTTTGCAGTGTACAGTGAAAGCTGGTGAGATGTTATACCTCCCTTCTCTCTGGTTCCACCATGTTCAGCAATCACATGGCTGTATAGCAGGTAAAATAAATAGCATTTCCAGATATATTTTTGAACTGTGCTGGGTGTGCAGGTGGATATAGCATAGCAAAATGTAACCGGTACCAAAGGTCCCTACAAAATCATCTGCCTCCCTTCAGGAAGAAATAACAACTCAAAAGAAGCTGATTCTGTTCTCTGCCTAGAGACTTATCTTCTTGCAGTCTGTTTAGGTTATAATCTTTGGAATTGTCAACAACAGTTAGGGATGTGGCTGAAAAAAAAGTCTTTGTTATATCATAAGTATGAAAGCTCATTCAGTTTTTGTTTATGATATAGAGCGGAGTTGCCCAGTATGCTAAGTGCAAATTTACATTCACAGAAAGAACCTGCATGTAATAAGTGACATCAGCACATCAACAAAAATGCTTTGGAGGAAGAAAAGGGAATCAGAAAGTGTATGAGTTTTAGGTGTGGGTGTAGACACAACATGAAAGCTGCTCCATGGTTATGTGAACTAGAATTGCTCTGACTCTGTCTCTACCTTGCTAGTGAGTTCATGCTTGTTTTACTGTTCCCCTGTGCTTATCAAAAGTCCTGTCTTCTCTTTCTTTATAAGATGTTTCTTCATCTCTCTGTTTTTTTCTTTTTCCTTCTTTCCCAAGAATGTTTGAGAATTTCAAGCATTGTGAGTGGAGGAGTGGGAATGGGTGGGAGCTAGTATGAAGCATTATCATTATGTCCTATAAATTTTGCCAGGTTTGCAGAAGCCTTTTTACTATCCTTTGCTTAGAGTAATTCTGCCTGCCCAGACAAAGTAAATAAAGTGTTGTGAATAACAACATTAGTATTTGTGCTACAGTGCAAATATTAGAAGCCATTTTTTTTTTTTAGCATCAATGATACCGTGATAAAAAGACAAGATACCTGTAAAGTAGTAATTCCAGTTGTTTTCCCCAGTACTGCTGAATCAATCCTTGAAGACTGCTTAGAAAAAGTAGAGTTGTTTCCAGCTGAAAGCCTCTGGCCACTCTTTTTTTTCCTGTCTAACAAATACTTAAGGGTTGCCGTGTTTATTTGGCCTGTTGACATTTAACTGCACTGCAGTCTGTATACGCTTTGAAAATCAATGTTGTCTGGATTTGGTCCAGTGAGTGTCTGAAACTAGTGTATATTCTTCTCCAAGAACCATTGGTACAGTATTATACTGCTTGGTTTATTGTTTAATTTTTTTTTAGCAGACATTACACCAAATTTAAAATGAGATACAGAATTATAGTACTGTCTCATTAATGACCATTCTAAAGTAATGGTGAGTTTGCCATCTGTTACACACTCAGAAAAGGAAAAGTTTCTACTAGATATTCAACTTTGCAGTGTGTTTGCTGGTTTTGGTCTAAATAGAAGCAGACACGTTGTGTTCATATAGAGTTTGCCTAATTTTGCTCCAAGGAATTCCCAGTATAGAGTCTGAAGAGGAGTTAGTTTGGTTAAGACAGAGTTGCATTGGCAGTGCTGCTAAAGAACTCAAATGTTTGCTTACCTTATGTTTGGCTGTAGTCACAGTTGTGCTCATTTCAAAGTTTGGTCACTAAGAATGGAAAACCTCTACTAGCTGAGCTGTCTAAAACTGTCTGTAAACATGCTTGCAAATCATTACATTACAGCTTTACGAATGCCTTTTTTTTTTTCTTCTCCTCAGTGAATTATTGGTATGACATGGAATATGACCTAAAGTACAGCTATTATCAACTGCTAGATTGTCTTACAAAAGCTGTGAAAGTGTTATAACAGAGGTGGAACACTGGAACTTGCAGTCTTTCTCTCTTGCGTGATGCAGTCATCAGCGTCTGTGACTGGAGTTGGAGCATGATACAAGTGAAAAGAGCTAAGCACTGAATTATCCTCAACAACATCTGTTGGACAAATCATGGCTATTTTGCTTGATTTCAGAGTCTCGGGTCATTTGGCCAGGTTTTCTGGCTTGTAAGTAGAAGATTTGACATCAGAATTTTTAGATCTTTGCATATTGCATTGGTGATGGCGAGCAAAATAAAATTTGAAGGGAAGGAATCTGGGTTTTGGAAATCCCTAAACAGAAACCATGACATTCATTCAGATCTACAGATTGTTTTCCTAACAAGCCAAATGGACAAGAAAGGATCTGCTCTGCCATCCCGGTGCAACAGGCTGCATCGTCCAAACACATCTATTCACCTAAGGCTAAAGGACCGTCTGGTTGTGTTTCATTAAGTTCAATGGCTGTGGTGTTCTGATGGTGAGAAATTACAACTTCTGCAATAAAAGGTCAGTTTAAAAGCTTACATTGGTACTAATTCTGACATCTTTCAAACAGTGTGATGCATATGATCATCTAGAAGGATATGGAAAAGACAGTGGTGGCAGCTGTCCCTGTTAATCCATGTTTTTTGTTACCTATTTTGATTTTGTTTTACCTTCATATTTAAATGCAGCTTCATTCTCTTATACCCTGGTGGTTTTAGAGTTCCTTTTGCCATGTCTGCAGTAAATCTGGATATCACTTGTGGGCTTGTGATTGGACATGGTTTAGCAGTTTGTGGGGAGCTGACTGGGACGTTTTTTATCACCAGCCTAACACAGTCAAGTTGTGTTAGCCAGGAACTTGTTCCTATAGCCTTAATTCTGCCCTGTATGTCCACTGAACAACATGGGACTGCTCACTACGTCTGAGACCTGCAGGGCAGGAATGCAAGGCTATTAAATAGACAGATATTGCAAAAATGTAATAATGTTGTTTAGGATTGGTGGAGGTTGGTATTTATCAGCCAGTCTTCAAAGATTCATTAAAAACATAGGAAATTTATTTTACACGTGTTAGTCAGGAAAATACAGATACCCTTTAGAGAAGATTGACTGCTGTGAAGAAAAAAAACAGTTTACAAAGGCAGCTGGCACAAGACAATGTGATTGTCTTTTTTTGCCATTTGAGATTCAGGGTTACTAGTTTAATCTTTATATATCCTGAACTAAAATGCGTGCCACAGGAGGATGTGACAACTTCTGTCCCTGCAGGTCAGTTTATGCAGGACATCTGAGACGATGTGTTTGGAGCTGAGCATACTCTGAACTACATCTCCCAGCAGTCCTTGCTTGCTGACTGGAGGAAGCTGTCGCTGTGCTTCCATCTGGACTTTGGCAGAGATTTTAAGCCTGGGAAGCCGCAGGCTCCCGACAGTCTCATTTCACACAGCCTGAGTCTTGCCAAAAAGCAGCAGGCTCCTCTCCCCTCCCACGGAGCCCGATGGCGGTGCAGGTGACCGTTCTGCCTTCTCCCAGGTGTCTGTTCGACGACCCCGTTCAGATCCGTGTGACAGGACTCCTGCCGCAGCAGAGGGTCACGCTCAGAGCCTGCCTTCTGGATGAGGGTGGGGAGCTCTTCCAAGCCCACGCTCACTACAGGGCTGATGGCAGTGGGGAGCTTGATCTGACCCACTGCCCAGCGCTGGGGGGCAGCTATTCTGGAGTGGAGCCCATGGGATTGCTGTGGTCTCTGCGGTCCAAAACACCATATAAGCGGCTGGCAAAGAGGAACGTCCTGACCCCTTTCTGTGTACACTTGGAAGTATATGAGGGCCACGGGGACATGAGCCGGTTGCTGGGAAAATGCACCCATGAGCGGTGCTTTTTAGGAGAGGGAGTGAAGAGGATTTCAGTCAGAGAAGGCCGGCTTAAAGCAACTCTCTTCCTCCCTCCTGGTGAGTTTTAATCTCGTTCTGGTTTTCTGTGTGTTCCCTATGGCCCCTGGATACACTCAGCAAGCCAGAGTAAGCCCCTGTTAATGGTTCCCTCAGCTAGGGAACTAGGCACTAGGGTGAATTCAGCTTCATAAATAGCAGAGAACTGGTCAGTGGAGAGACAATCTGGAAGTCAGATTCCATACTCTGTGCTGCTCATAGAAATGTTTGAGATAATCCATAGAGGAGACTTGCAATGATATATCCTTAAGGAAACAGTACTTGTCAGTGACACTGATTGTGTGTGTGCCTGAGAACTGACATGTAAAGCTTCAGAGGATGATTTCCTTTTGATATCTGCTGTTCTGATTTTGAGTGGTTGCTACTGGAAGGACAGCTCTAGAAACGTTTCTCTGAGTCTATATACATATATATATACATACATATATATTGCTTTCATTGCAGGACCTGGACCATTCCCTGGTCTTATCGATTTGTATGGATCTGGAGGAGGACTTGTTGAATACAGAGCAAGTCTTCTGGCTAGCAGAGGCTTTGTGACTCTAGCTCTGGCTTACATGGCCTTTGAAGATCTGCCTGCTATGCCAGAAATTCTTGAACTGGATTATTTTCAGGAGGCTATAGACTTTTTGCAAAAGCAGCAGCAGGTAGGAGACAAATTATGGTACTCTTCCTATTGTAAACTATTTTCTAATTTCTTAGTGTGAAATGCTGTACATCACTGAATGTAGCTGAGTTTCTGAGGTGAAGAGGGAGACAGCATGTCTGAAAGACAGTATGATCTTAAATGGAAAAGAATGTGCCTCAGTATCCAACAGCAAATAGTTGGATAACTGCTTTGCAGAGCACCTTATGGCCATCTGTGGAATGTTGTTATGCAAACCAGTATTTGTATAAGATTTACATCAAAACAGTTCCTGGACTAGTGCTGCTTAGGCAGATGATCTTATTTTTTTACAAGATTTTAGAAGAGAAAAAAATCCATTGACTTTTTCCACTATTTCTGACATACAGATTTTTTATTCTGACAAAGTTTCACAGGGCAGTAATAGAACTCTGTAACAACAGAATCTCTTGAAGTTGCAGCATGAGAGACTATGCCTTGTTTTTAAATGCTGGGGTTATATTTGAGTAAGTACCTGGAATAAGAAAAATACTTTCATAGCAATATATCATTATACTTAAAGTAAAAGAAACTAAGAGAAGTATAATTTAAGCTTTGAATGGAATGCTAATTAATGTGGTGTTCATTTAACAAAATTGTTGTTTGCTAGCACTTGGATACCAGGGATTTAGTCAGTTTTGAGAGCAAAATTCAACCTTGCTGTTTGTGTTGTTCCTCATAGAGCTGTGAAACTTCCAGAGTATCTTACAGGACCAGGGCACATTACAAGGTGAATCTGTTGTGAAGAGCCTTCACTATAATTAAATTCATTTAAACAGTTGTTGAATTTACTCAGCCTCAAGCATAATGAACTTTATGTGTTCCAAGATGTACAGAAGTTAATAGGTCAGCTGTAGCAGAGTTTTAAAAACCAATGTCAAGAAAGACAATCTAAACAAGTAAACCTATGGAAGAGTGTTTTTCTACAGGGGGCCTAAAGAGAGAAGACTACGACGAGTTTCTGGAGGCAAGAGCAGTAAAATTACAGCACTGAGAAGAAGTATCAAGCCAGGATGCTGAAGAAGCAAAGAGGCTTTGTCTATGGAGTTAACCAGGAAGAAAATGTGTTACAGGAGAGGAAATATTGAGGAGCTGTAGAATTCATAGTTGCTCTTATGAGGGAATCAATAAGGGATTGATAGTACCCAAACAGAGAAAAGGAAGGGGTAAAAAAAAAATAGGAGTTTTTAAAGAAGCAAAAGGAGAGATGTTATGCCAGCCCAGGATATGAATAGTTGATAATGGCTGTTTCATAACTGTCTTTCAGGTGAAAGATGCTGGGATTGGTGTTTTGGGCTTGTCTAAAGGAGCTGATCTAGCCCTTTCCATGGCCACGTTTCTACCTGGCATCAAGGCAGCTGTCAGCATATCTGGAAGTGGCTTTAATTCTTTCATTCCCCTAAGGGGAGATGGCTTCACTATTCCTGCCCACCCATATGACTTGGGGAGAATTAAGACCAGTGAGGAGTCTGGTCTTGTAGATTTTTCAGATATCCTCGATGATCACAGAGACCCAGCGACTTGGGATAGTCGCATTCCTGTGGAGAAGTCCTTGGCTAAGTTCCTCTTCCTGTCAGGGCTGGATGACAAGAACTGGAAAAGTGACCTTTACTGCCGGGATGCTGTTCAGCGCCTTCATCAGTGTGGACAGAAGGTGGAGTTTTGCTCCTATTCTGGAGCAGGACACCTTTTGGAGCCACCATACCTGCCTCTGTGCCAGTCTTCAATCCACAAAGTGCTTGGGGTGTTTGTGCAGTGGGGAGGGCAGTGGAGGGAGCATGCCAGAGCACAAGAAGATGCCTGGCAAAGGATACAGGCCTTTTTCTGGAAACACCTGATGAACTCAGACATTCCTAAGAGCAATCTGTAGTAGAGATATTGCCATCAGCAGGGGCAGCAGGATTAGTATTTCATTTCTTACTGTATTAGGGCCAAAATCTTCCTGAGTAATTTCCCATTTTTGAGTTTTTGAGTACTATCTTGCCCCCAGGTGCAGCGTAGACTGACACCATCTGATGTGCCTGTGTGCTGGAGAAGACCCTGCATGGTGACATGCAGGTTGCATTTGTACTGAGCTGGCTTTGCCTTCAGTCTCTGTCCCTCTCTGCTTGCAGCAGAAAATAATCTTAAAGGAGAGACTGCCATTTAATTGTATTACACCTTTAATTAACCTAGATACAAACAGTGGCTTTTTGGAATAGTGTATCAGTACATGCACTTACCTTTCCTCTTGGTATATTATTTGCTCACATTTTTATGGAAAAATGGTGCTACATTTCAGATCCCCGCTGAGTGAAGAGGCGCTCTTCTGATTTATTCTGAAGTGCAGCAGTAACATTTGTTTCCGATACTTCAAAAACCAGAAGAAATAAATCTTATTGAGGTTACACTGGTGGTATCTTCTGCTGGTTTCAGATATGCTAATGTCAGACTGAAGTTTGCACTGCACTACTCAATAAATAAAATATGTCTGTGTGTATGCACGGTTTACTTGAAATTACCTGAACGAAGGCTTTGCCTGTCTTAATGCCTGTAAATACACAGGCAGTGATCCTAGTGTAGTCACAAGCTGTCTCTTTGCTTAGCTGAAGAGTTCCTATGCAGTTGTTAACCTCTTACTACTAAGAGGAGGGGGAAAATTTGTGAAGTACTTTGCACTCTGCTCAAGATGGGAGTGATGGAGGTGTGTTAAGTACCTGCTTTTGAATGTTGAAGCTCAGTTTATCCCTATAATCCCATTCTGACCACAGAAGGAAATAGGAGATGGGTGTCTGTCTTTGAGGCAGCAAAACCTCACCTTGGAGAGAGCACTAATTCCTGCTGAGAGGAATTCCTGCCCCCAGAGAGCCCGGATCCTACTGAAGGTAGGATTGTAGCCTCAGTTTTCTCACCTAAGGGAGCAATGCTTGGGCCTTAAAGGGCTGTGGACTCTAATGCAATATATCTGATGCAGAGTGTGCTCCCTCACATACTTCCAATTTCTTGCCCCTTCCTCAGAAGGTGGCTGGATATTGCTCAGCAGAGATCTCTCTCTCCTGGCCACCCATCCAGGTGATCTGTAAGAATTTCTGTTATTACATCTTCATTTCTGTTTGCCCTCTGTGTGTCTGCGTCCTGCACAAATGGTTGCTGGTGAATGAGTAGGACCTGACAGAAGAACAAAGTGTGGCAACAAGGGAATGCAGACACATTTAAGCAGTTCAGATTGGATATTCGGACATTCCTTTCTCCATCATTTTTCTATTTTATTGAAGTAGTAAAAAAAAATCTGGGTCGTTCGTCCAGATTTGTCTCAGGCTCAGCATGCTGAGGTTTTCTGGGAGATGAATGGTTTTGTTCTTTTGTTTTTACTGAATACAGCGAGGCTTATGCAGTACAGTGTGTTCTGTGATGTAACTCACATCTGTTTTAATCCCTCCTGAGGTGAAGACATACTTTCTCAGTCTTCAGTGGGCAGTTTACAGATGTACATTTTGAATCACAATATTGTGAGCTGCTGAGAAGATACATTTGCTTTCACTATAGGAAACTACTACTAAAGGAAAAATACTTTTCATCAGTACGTGTACAACGTTTTTGGTGGTGCTTTCATACAGTCTGTTTTGTTGCCACATTCAGCAGTCACATTCAAGGAAAACAGTGTTGAAACGAGGTAGGAGAGAGCTGCGACGTGACTCCATCGATGATGGTAGCACACAGGACCTCTTTGTTTTGTCACTCTGAAATTAAAGCTTTGCCAGCCAATTGAAAGCTCTTTATTTACCCTATGGGTGGTGACTGGCAAGAACAACTGAAAGACTGATTAAGCAGTAAAAAGACTGAAAAGGCTGATTTAGCTGAATCTGTGCCATATTCAAACAAGAAAATATGTCAGCCGGCTCAGTTGTGTGGGGTTTTCTTTCTAAATCAGCTGGCCATCACTGAAACTCAGGTTTTAAAGTTGTCTTCAGGAAATAGAAACTGGAAACCACTGGGAGACTAATATCAAGTTATTGGAAGTGGCTTATTTTCAATAAAATGCTTATGTTTGCTCTTGAGCATATTCTACAGTGCTTTGCACAATGCTTTGAATTCTTAGCATTTCTTCTGCTGAAGAGGTAGTTTAGACAAGTGGGGCTAAGATGACATTTTTCTGAGTTGGAGATGAAGATTCTACCAGTGGCAGCCTGTAGAGTTAGGCTGCTTTGTGTAGTTTCTCCAGGCTTGCAGAGTATGGGCAACATTATTCAAGGACAATGGGAAAGGTATTATTTAATTATAGATTATTGATCTTTAGCTGCAAAAGAGAACCCATGCTAGGCACAACTGATAAAACTAATAAAATGGAGATTAGAAGATCAGTAAGAGAGCAGAATTATTTTCTTGTAATTTGCTTGTAACTGAAAAGTGCTTCAGATGAAACAGCACATCAGAAGATTCACTTGAACAAAAAGATCTCAGCTTGATGCTTGCATCAGTCCTGCTTTTGTTCAGCACTGTGCACTACGTGTTTATTAAGAGAATGAGAAGAGTTTTTTAAGAAACTGAGAAGCAGTCTCACACATAAGCAACTACAAATAAATTTGTTAAAAGGGAATGATACATCTTGCAATGCTCTTCTTGGGCAATATCATTTCCATAGCTCATTTGTAATTGGGCAACAACAGACTGCTGACTTGTCACTGCATTCTAAAAGTTTTCCTTCTTTGCTCTGGTTGAACTTGTGGTCTCTCAGCATGGAAAGACAACTACCCCAAAGGGAATGTAATTGCTGTGAAAAAATCCCATCTGTGATTTGAATCTCTTTAATCTCCACTGTAGCCTTACTGCCCAGCACCCCTGAATCTGACATTCTAGGTGAATGTGATCTAAGCTATGTGACACACATATAGCTTATTATTTTAAAGTTGCTGTTAGTGAAGCAGGCCACAGGCTGTTTGCACACCGTGAGACCTTTGGATACAGCTTTGCTTTTTCATTGTCGGTTTTCTATGTCACAATGCAATTTTTATTTGCGTAGCTCCATCTGACTCTTAACAGCCCTTCAGAAAAAGCTCCAGGGACTTATGGTCAGGAGCACCAGGCTGAAATAATTTGAGCACTGCATGGGGCAACGAACCCTGTACTTTTCAAGGCTCCTTGAAAAACCTTATGAGACCTTTCTTTCATGAGTTCGTTCCCCATACTTTGCCAGATATGTTCTTAGGCTCTGTGTAGTTGACAAAGAAAACTCTTGAAACTCTTCAACGGATACCTAAAAGTACCAGGTACGTAAGCTAAAGCTGATCCTGGAGCATTTTTGATGTATGTAAGGTATAACTCACAGAAAAGTTCAGAATGAAAGGAGTCCAATTAATTGTCTTTATTAGAATAAAGGGAACCACAATTACAAGAGAGGTAAAACATCTTTGAGAAGGTACCTGTACACTGGGGCCTCTGCAAAAGTATTGAATCTTGGAGATTTTGGTGGAATTTTACTAGGAGCTGCTCTGAACAAGGAAACTTCAGTGTAAATGTGCTCCTGTAATAGTAGTAGTTTCTTACCAAGGAGAAGGAGCATCTCTGCATGGCTTCTGCAAGCAGGGCTGTTTCTCAGCCAAAGGGCAGAAGGAATGAAATGAAAGATGAGAATATGCATTGTGAGGTGTAATTAGAAGTGGCCTTTCCCCATCTGCCCTTTCAGTTTCGTGTGTGTGTCTGGAAGTCTAAAGATGATCAGGGAAGATCACTTTTTTTTCTTTTTTAAATTCAAAGCTTACTCAGTGCTTGTAATACATTATCATATCATTTGTTTTCAAGCTCTAAGATAAAACAGCTTTTTAATGACAAAAAACATTCAAAACTTTGACTATAGTAATATTTTGCTAAGAATTTTGTAATGCCATTTCAGAAAAAAAATCCCCATTCTGCACTTTTTAGTGCTCTATATATATGTAATTTGGAAAAGGAATCTGAGCCAAATGTAGTGCAGAGAAAGTGATATTTTGAGTGAAGCTTGGCTAGAAGGAATATTAATGTTTCCAATGAACTAACACCCCTCACGGCATTTCCTGCAAAACATCACCATAATTTATCATTGTCCAGGCCAAAATATAGGAAAGCTAAAACTCAGTGTTTTTCAGAGTAAAAAAAAATTGTTTGTGAAACATAAAGATGTGCCCTGACTCTAGATACCCTGTGGGGAAAATAATTAATGAGTTGCATTCTATTAATTTAGGCTTATATCTGTGACTCAAACCACTGAACATCTAACATCTTGAATGAAGTCTACATTAAAGTAACTTCAGTTAAAATTGTGGACATGTGCTCCAGGCTAGCTCTGTTAAGAATACCTTGCAGTGAAACCATGCCTTTTAGAGTTCCTGTGACCTTATATTAATCCGAGGTAACTATAGCAGAGCTTTCAGTTATAACTAGTCTCAAAAGTGTCGAGACTGGGTGCAGAACCAAGTGTTGGCTCAAAAGACATATTGTTAGGACTGGGCAAGAACAAAATGCTGGAGAAGCCATTAGTGTCACACTAGCAGAAAATAGCTATCTGTAGAGCATTCTTCTTCATACCCAGCCTGTTTGGTTTTCAGTTTCTGTTGCTAGAAATTGCAGCTCCAGGAAGACCAGATTACCTCTTTGTGTGACATCAGAGAAGTACACTGGTAGCAGTGCAATTTGTACATAGTTGTGCATATAAGTGATACATTTTGTCTTTGAGATGGAAGGGCTGATCTTTCAATCTGCTATCTCTGATGCTCTGAGAATCTACTTTGCAGGTTGGGTTGATGTTACTTTGAATATATATGCTGTTTACGAATTCTTGATGCTAAGATTAAGAATTCAAGCAGTTGGCAGTGACATAGAGGTCAGTGCATGACACTGTGCAGAATTTGAGAATGACGGTATGAGCTGGACTCGGTGCATTTGGCTTGCTGACCAGTCATTGGTTCTTGCCAGACATGTGTGAGATGAATACTGATCTACTGTGCTCCTTTGTGGTAATGACAGAATATTACTAGTACTAGGTATAAATCCTAAAGTAAATAAAATATATTTGTCCTTCACTTCTACTGTATCAACTATGTTTTCCATTGGTCCTCAAGCATTTTCTTTTTGTAAGGACTCTGGATCTGTCGAGAGTAGACCCCCTCTCTGTTAGATGCTGCACAAACAAACCCACTCACATGACTTACCATCACACCAGTACACAAGCTACTGATTAGTGCAGTGGACAAATTTATGCAAGAGTTATCCATCAAGATTGACTAAATGTAAAGACTCTATCTCTTCCGCTCAGAATCTCAGAACTGCAAATTATATGTAACCATAAGAGTATTTTGGGGAATTACCACTATGGACTTGTCCTGTTCTTAGACTTTTCTGTGAACATCTGTTTTGACCATTGACAGAACCAGCATGCTGGGTGGGCTAAATGGTCTTCTGAGCTGATGCAGAGAAAACTGTTTTTGCTTGCATGTTTACTATGCTTTTTGTTTGTTTGTTTGTTTGCTTTTGTTTTTGTTTGTTTGAGAAAAAATTAAATATTTTCTATGTCTTTCTTGACAGAGTTGATTGTTGCAACGAAAGGACACCAACTCTCAATGCTCCCTCACATCCCCAGCATGCAGCTCTGGACTGCTGCCAAGGGCTGCAGAGAAAACACATTACTTTGTTTTCATGTTTATTCTAGCAGAATGTGCACTGTCTGATGGAAAGTGGAACACGTCATGTTGCTTTCCTGTGAAAGGTATGTTTGTAAGGTCCTTATGTACTGATAAGCATGTTTTTTCACCTTTCAGGATAAGTTTGCAAGTGGCAGTTTATGTATAGGGGGATTCTTCTCTCAACTGCATGACAATTGGTGCAGATATAATAAAAAGAAATCTTTGTGGTTATCAAACTGTACGTAGCTACAACTTTATGAAGAATATGTACATTCCTGTGCATAGTATGAGGCAGGTAAAATGCTGTAAAGTCATCTGAAGCCTTCTCTGACTTATAACCAGCCTCCTAACCTTCCTATTTTCTATAGGTTGAATTACAATTCAAGAAGACAATATCCCTGTAAGATCAGGATCAATTTGAAAATCCTGCTTGCGAGATGGTATATTAAGTTTCTCTGTATTTGTCTGAAATATCCCAGTTCACAACAGGTTAAATATGTGCTTGTTTATCCTTTAAAATGGTGTGCACTACTCATGCCTTATGTTCACAATCAGAAGAATGGGTACAGGAACCTATGACTTTCTGCAGCAAATGCACGAATACCTCAGGAGAGGATGTGGTATCTCCTACTGTTTTCTGGAATGTCTACGTGCCTTAGATGTTGTCTTCTGTGGAAACCGAAGGATGAATTTAACCAGGCAGTTAATGACAGTTCCATGCATCCTCTGTTAGAAGAAAGTAAATACTGAAACTGAAATATTTTTGTGGGAAGAAACAGATTCCAATATGAGAGAAATTAGTGGAGTTTTGAAAGGAAAGATAAGGGGGCTGAGACACATACCTCTGCTCTGCCTGGTCACACTCTCCAAATTAGTATTCTGATCAGCAAGTTGTTTATTGTACCTGTGATTTGTTGTGATGGGTTCAGAAAAAGTCTTGAATTTTATTCTACATTAGAACAGCAAGTTTTGAAATTTTGGTATTTGTTTCATGAGGTGAAAGCTTTATTTTATCGGCCAATACCTGACACATCATACAATGTGAAATTAGTCTTTTAATAATTTAGTTTCCTCAGCATACTTGACCCTTGTTTAGGGTGCCCTGTCTTTCTCTTATTGCATCTGGAATATTGTGCCCATGCCCAGAAGAGGGGTGAGGAGGACTGGAGACAAACATTATCTTTTTTTCTTTTGTTCAATTGTCTCTGGCTTTGAAGTATATTTTGCATAGCCTAAAGAATCACAGTCTATTAGTAAAAGAACTGCTTCAAAAAAGCCACCATAAGTGGGCTTTTCACCTTTGGACACCTGAAAGAAAGCTTTGATCATAAAGAGCACCTAGGAGTTCCTAAGTAGAGAGAGTTTAGTTATACTTGGGCCAGAGCTGTCTCCTTTCTCTCCTTAATTTTCTGTTTTATTTGTTTTCTAGGCATTTTTTCTTCATCATTTTTGTGTGCCTGACTAGCCGTATAGAAAACACCATACACAGGACAGTAATGGGCTGAAGCAGGTAATACCTCTCTACTTGCCAATTTACAAATTTAAGAAAAATTCTTATCTTGAATTTCTGAGAACATTTGCTCTCTATTCTTTGCAAGTGCAACTTTTCCCTTTCTCTGGAGTGAGAGGAGAGTAGAAATTTTGAGGACTGACTTCCTATCCTTTTTATTCCTTTCTCATGTAAGACAGTTTGACTTTTCAGTGCTTCTACCTTCCTGTCCTGCTCCTTGCAAAAGAGCATAATTTTTCATTGCTAATGAACGTCAGTCCAGATCTCAAAGGAATGCAATTTCCTGGGCTCAGGAAGGAATCCAGAGGTTAGTCTCATAAATTCTATGTATTCTCTGCGGCTGTTCTGACTCTTAGCCAACTTTGGCAAAAGAGTCATTTCATTTCACACTCATATAGTAAAACACATTTCTTTTATAACCTCCTAGCCATCTGTTCAGGCTAAATCACTGTACATAGAGCCCTGAATTGAGTAATGCCTGTGCATGTCTCAACTGCTTTCCTGTTACTCTGTAGAATAAAGTTCTCCTTATGATGTGGCATTCTTGGAAGACAAGAGCCCCCCTCCTGCTACATGTAAAAAGTAAGGGATGATTTCTCTGTTGTTCAGTGCATGCTCTTAGTGCAGAGTCAAGGAGGTTCTAGATAGAAGGTGTCTTAGGATGCTATGGGCAGAAATGCAGTTATCCTGGGAAGCAGAAGAATATCTCTGCTCTTCTGGCTGTGCAAAGTTCTATGTAGGAATAGTCAGGAATGCTTTTTTCTCTGTATGATTTTTCTTTCTGTATTTTAGGTTTTTGTTAAAGAAGTGTGAAAACTGAAAGCTTTCCTTTCTAATATGTTTTTATTGTTTTCATGTCTCTGAAAGTGATAGTGTCAGGTCAGGTGTCTCCAAATAGACTTCTCAGTTGAAAAAGAGAGAGAAAAGAAAAGAAAAGAAAAGAAAAGAAAAGAAAAGAAAAGAAAAGAAAAGAAAAGAAAAGAAAAGAAAAGAAAAGAAAAGAAAAGAAAAGAAAAGAAAAGAAAAGAAAAGAAAAGAAAAGAAAAGAAAAGAAAAGAAAAGAAAAGAAAAGAAAAGAAAAGAAAAGAAAAAGAAAAATCTCTGGTTTCTCACAAGCCATTTATTATTAAAAAAAATATTTCACTGAAGAAAGGGATGTTTTGATCAGCACAATTTGCTTGCCTGGCAGTTCTGCAGCACCCTCAGAGAACTCTGACTTCTGCAGACCAGCAGGCACAGGGTGTACTACTACCTTGTTCACTTCAGGGAAGAGCCACAGATCAAATCACTGCTGCTGCTGCCTCTGGGGTTTAATGTTTATTTCTCCCTTGTCTGTTTCTCTTTTGTTCTGTTCTCTTCCATTTTAGCCTATTTCACTCTGTTAGGTTTTCTGAACCTGCATTTCTTTCTTCCCTCATTTCTTTCATTATAAAAATGCCAATTTTTGAGCTCTCATTGTAGATAAAGATAATAAAAGGGAGTTCTGTATCTTGAAAATATCTGTATTACAGATTATTGTGATGAAGTAGGTTTGAAAGAAAAGGCAATACAACATATTTCAGTTAATACTGAAATGGACTGAGGTCTTTGTGAGTCCACTGGCTGTGCAGATTGCTACTGCAATCTGAATCTATTCTGGGAATGGATTGTACCAGAGAAGGAAGAGGAGTGGTGGAAGCCATTTTAAATTTTCTATATTACTCTTATAGAGGGAAGACTACATATGAGGGAGATATAAAGACGTTATTTGCTCCAAGGCTGAGGGGTTCACCCTGATCTTGTGGTGTCTCTTAAGCCCTCTTTGTGAAACAAGGGAGAAATGGCAGGCACAGGCAAACTGTTGTTGCAGAGGTGGATTTTGTCCCCAAATAAAATGTGTGTCTGGAGGTGGGCTTTCAAAACAGAGAGATGCAAGTGCTGCCATAGCAATAATTTCTGCAGGGAAAAGAACTACTTTCTTACCTTTATCATTAGCAAGTATCTTTTTACGTATGTGGATGAAGTTTGCTTGGTTGAGAGAGAGATTGTGTTCTTGCCAGCTATGAATGTCCAGTGTATCCTTGGTTTACTGCCATCCTGCAAAAAGCATCAGCAAATCTTGAACATTAGTCTGGATTCATACAGGTTTTCTGACAGCAGAGTATCTCCTGCTCTTGTAGAAAAGTTTTCCTTCCCTTTCTGAGGAAAAGAGGCAGTACCAGTCTGCTGTATAGGGTTCTTATTTCAGCTCACCAGGTGTTGTCCTGAATTTATATATATAGGAGTATACCAGTTTCATGTATGTGCTGATGACAGGAGTTTTTCTTCCCTGCATAGTCATCAAGATCTATCTACAGCTCCAGCACTCTGGAAATGATGTCTCATTGATGCTGCATGCTTCATCAGTATCGGTTAGTGCTGACTAGAAAGGAAGGGAAAATAATGAACTCCATTCTATCAGATGGATACATCATATTAAAGATAAGATTTGATGTGAGATGATTTAATTCTTCTATTCCTTATTTAAATAGCATATTGTGTTTTTACAAAGCCGGTGTAGCAGTTAGCCGTAAGAATTGGAACTCACTTTAGGCTTTTAAGAGGGGGATCAGAAGGTGGCTCTCCAGAGTAGAAGGCATTTTCAGTTGCAGAAACTATTGTTCTCCTGGATCTCAGGCCCATGCGCTGCGCAGCTGCAGCATCTCTCCTGCATTGTGATGTTCCATGTCAGATGGGTCTTTGGTAACATGCAGCAGAGTGTAAGTGACTGCTCCTCACATGACCATAGCAAATGTCTCTCCTGACAAATTGCATTGTCAGGAATGTTGGAAAGAAATAAACTTGTGACACCTTCCTTATGTTCTGAAGGAACAAATGATGATTAAGGAAGGTCTTTGTCTGTCATCTGTCATCTCACTCACTGAGAGGGACTGTAACCACATGACTTCACACTTCATTTTATTTCTTGACTAAACTTTGTAAATGTATTGATTGTAAATGTATTGGCTGTAAATTTGCCCAAGGCTTTGCACAACTACAGCAGTAATTATTATTATGACTGTCTCACAGAGATGGTTCAGCTGGCTGTGTATTTGCCTGAATGTTTTAGTAATTTAATTTTAGTTTTATGTTCCTTAGTTTTAAGGAAGTATACAGTCCTCACTGTCACAAGTTTAGAGGTTCCATTCATACAGTCAGTGCAATACAATTGGCCTCCTCAAATACAGGAGCAGACAAATAGAAACTTCAGATGGTAGGTGGGAGTCCTCGTTCTATTATGCCGAGCCCTGAAGAAACTATAACATCTTGTAAACTGTAGATGAAGTCTAAATGCAGAATGCTTTGATTTACTTCAGCATACAAGGATTAGAAGGGAAGTATTTCAGTAATTTATGTGTAAAATTGTGTTTGAGGCTTTGATAGTGATAAAGAAAGACTGGTGATTTGTCTCCAGTCGTTTGTTGAGGGGATCTTTCTGTTGTGCTTCCTTCTGTGGGCTTTCTTGGACATGTATCCTAGCTCAGAACTACCACCTACATATCTCAGGCTTTTCAAGCCTGCTTGTACCTGGAATTCTTTCCTTGCATGCGCATTTCAAAGTTTTATTCTAGGTCTGTCACTTCTGAAGTATCCTGGGAATGAATGTTGTTGGAAGCACAGACAGTTGAGCTATGAATAAGAATCAGAAGATTACTAGCAGAGTTACTCAGCTTGCTTTTCAATATGATTGCAACTGTGCTAAGCTTTTTCCAGGTACTCCAAAGGGCAGTCACTGCAACTGAAGTCTTTTGTTTCAAGGGAACATCATACCCACTGTGACATACAGCTGTTGTGTTTCATTTGGCCAGATGGAACAACCTCCTGTAGATTCAGAGTATAGCCAATCATAATACACTTTTTTTAAACATGAAAAATTCCACTGTAAATATACAAGCTCTACACTCGGGAACCTAGAGAGGAAAAATTCATCATCAGTGTGCAAAACTGTGTAATCAATTATAATAATTCTCCTTTCCAGATGTAAAGAATATGTCTTTTTTCACTGCATGCTGTCATATCTAAATGCTGGCTAAGTTGTGTTTTGCTTTCCAATGTGGATGATTCTCTTGGCAGCAGGGGGACATTCTGTAGCCTTTACTGCAAAACCCTCCTCCTTTAAACTGTGGGTGTCACCACTTCTGCAGATCTTTCTCTGGTCTCTACCTGGTCCTGTCCATGGACATCACAGCCATTAGCAGTGGAAGTGTCACCGAAGTGTGTGGCCCGGTAGTCATAGGTAAGAGAGCTAAGGAAGGAAGATAGAGGTCCATATACAAAGAGCTCAGTTGCTCAGAACGTGTTGCACTTTCATACCAGGGAGATGTACTGTCCTCCTGGTGTAGGGGTCGTATTTGTGTCACTGTGGCGAAGTAAAACACATAAGTCACAAGATGGCAGCATAATCTCACTAGTCAGGGTCACAGAATTCGAGGACTCAGGTCATTCATTCCCCTGCTCAGCCTCCTGTTTGAAGAAACTGGAAGTCCAGTGCCTAGCTGTTTCTATCCAGGGTCTAAATTATCATCTGTGTAGGTGGAAATCTTGTTACGTCACTTTCTAAACCAACATACTGAATTTAAATTCAGCTGCACTTTGATAGTGTTGAAGTAAACTGTCCACCTGGCATTCTGTACTGAACAAAAAACTATATCAGCATGTTGTTTATCTAACAAATACAAAAAGCAACGTTTATGGAAAATAACTTTGCAAAGCCTCTGCAATCAAGAGTTATGTTTCTTAGGCTTTTTCTTCCTTCCTGCTCTTGAAAGCAATGCTTCTGAACCCTGCCCCAAATACACACTTTTTAGTGAACATTACATGTATTTTTGACAGCAATGAGTGAAGAGTTGATTTTATGTATTCCTCTCTTTATGGTATATATAAGTACTGAATTTTCATCTCTCTTACTGTCTGCCTTTGTCTCTCTCTTTCAAAGAAGATATCTGCTCATTCTTACCGTTCTTCATGAGTTGTACCTTTTGAATGTGCAGTACTTGATCTGGAAAATATGAGATGTACTAGAGAGGGATGATTCATCACATCAATCACCATATTATATAATGCACTCTTCCACTGAGAACATTTCTAGCAGCAGTGTTCCCACTTGTGAATTTAAATGTTCTCCTGAGGTCTCTCTGTAAAACTAAATGAGGTACTTGTAATTACTTGGAACACAAACAAACCATAAGAGCAAGGCAGGAATCTGTCCCTTTTAAATTAATTTCATTTTTTTGATGGTGTTACTGCAAAATTAAACCATAGGGTAGGCACACCTTCCAGGTGCACTTTTATGGAACACAGAATTATAGTTCTATCATTAGTTTGTATCTATCAAATGAGTATGAAATTTTGGCAAGTGTGCAAATTGTGCTAATAGATATTTACTTTCTGAACTTACTGGTGCATTTTCTGACGACATTTTTGTAAGCTTTTGAATACATGCTGAAATCCAGAATGGCTTTGTTTTGTATATTTGTTCAGCTGCAGGTTGTTCTATCTGAGTTTACTCTTACCAGTCAATATGCAGTTGCATCTGAGCATCCCTAAATCTAAATTTAATTAAGAGAAAAAAAAATAAAGAAAGTCTACACTGCTCTTTCCTGAGTGTAGGTTTCTGGGCTAAGCAGTTGGCCACATGGTGTCACTGTGCCCTAAGGCAGCAAAACCCCTCGGAGTAAAGCCTTTAGTAATTTCAAAGTACCCCAACTATGTCATGTTATCTAAAGGAGATGCTTCATAAAATCCCAGAGCTTTTCTATAGACATACTTCAGGAAAATATTTTATACCAAGTGTCTGTTTCCTGGCTCCTTCTGTCTTCCTGGAAGGTATCAGAAAGGTTTTGCCCGGAGGCTTTTCTTTTCTGTAAGTCTGCATTTTGGAGCATGCCTATATGGAAAACTTTTTCTTAAATTGATGCAAGTGTGCGATTTAAGAATTCATTGGTGCTGGACTCATCCTGCATTTTAGTCACAGTCCTCTTCTCCTTCTGTCTATGTATATATGGATGCAGAACATCCTTTGGCTCTTCTGACCAGAGGAAACTTGGTCTTATGGTACTCAAAGCAATAGAAACTGTAGATCCCGAGGCCCACAGAATGCTATTTAGTGCACACTAGTCCTGACAAATGCTTTGCACAGCACACCTACTCAAGAGAGCTGTGCCAAAAGCTGATACATTGCTTATTTAGGCAGTTTCATAACATACAGCTATAGCAACAGCTGAGTGAAATGCTTGCTGTACTGATACAGTATGAGCTTTAGCTGAGATGATGATACATGGCTCAAGGTGTATTGAAAGACCACAAAATCTTGTGTAACACAACTATTGGTGTGTACTGCTTCTTCTGTAAAATGGTGAGGAAGCATAGAACAGCAGACCTTACACTAACAGCCTCACAATTTGTGTAGCCAAGTTTAACACTCCATGAAGAGGAGAAATAAGCAACTCTGGCAGTGACTCACCACTTACGTTGAATGCAGGGTGCTTTTATATTGCTTGAACAATAGATAGACACTGCTTTTCCAAAGTCAGCTGTTGTGCCTTCTATGAAACTTACTCTCTGCGTAGCTGCTGAGAATTGTGTATGTACCTCAGTGCCAATTTTGTACTAGGGTCCTGGAGTTCAGTTGTAACCTGTTTTGAGGCTGGTTTATCTGTCATTATCTTATCTTCAATTTAAATACACAGTCAAGCCTACTTAAAGTCATTAGGTCTGTGAAGTGTGGTTCTATGAGTAATTCTGGTGCCTCAGTATGAATTGTAATGCATTGGTATGAATTGAGGAAATGGCTATAGAGAAGATTCATACATTTTTAATTTAATAAAAGACAAATCTAACAAAAATGCCATTTAATTAAAAGCTTACATTTGTCTTGGTGGAATCCTGTGAAGGGAGATAGTATGCTATTTATATATTATTGGAGATAACTGTGTTAACCGAGACTTGACTGGGACATGAGACTAAATGCTAAACAAAATCTGGATGGTCAGATCTCACAGGCTAGAGCTGAGCAGAGAGAGGTTGTATTTCCTCTTCTGACTTGCACTGTAACAACAGCTTAGTAGTACACAGTGTCTTGGCCTGTGATTCCTCTCCTTCCCCCCTCTCCACTGCTTTTCTAATTATCTGAACAGAAATAATTCCTCCTTGGCCTCTGTGCTGGTGGTAGTCCTTAAGATAGGAGCTTCTGCTTGATACGGTTCCTCTTGTGGAAGAAAAGCCTGAAGCACAGAGTAGCAAGGAATGGTAATGCAGAGAAGCAGGAGGTGTACAGGCCATCTTGGGAGTAAATCTGGCAAACTTTCAAAACAATTTGTCCTTGTTCTGTGAATCTTGGAAACTGCTGACCTCATTATTGAGACACAAAAGGACTCTTGATAGTGTGTGAGAGAGTCCTATCTTAACTACTGTAATTATCCTAATGGCACTGCTGCCATACTGGTACACCAACTGTAAACAGGAAAAGCTGAAACCCAGTGACACAGATGAAATGTAAGTGAAGGGCTAGTGTCTGTATAGTGGAGATATGAATAAAGAAATAGACATTGGCTCAGGAACCCCCTTCACAATGTTTGCTGGGGGAAGAAATGTGTGAGGAAGGGGAAGGGAATGTGTTTCCTACCCTCATGGTATTATTAACCCCACTCTCTGGAAGCAAGGCTTCTTCTGGGATAGCTTTTGTGTCTTGTCACACGCCATGTATTTCTTGGGCAGCTCTGTTACTCCATATTTGTTGAAGAGTTACATTCTGCAGGAGGGCATTCAGATTTTGACGTTGTTAGACTAAGAGATAGACTCCTTGAAATAATGGAAGAGCTTGTCTCTTTCTGTGAGCCTATTTTATAAAGCACCTAGACTTTCACTGCCTGTGGATATCAGTCAACATTACACTCCTAATATATGCTGAGATGTAAAGGGAGGTTTCATGCAGAAGAAGGAGGGATTTTTAAAGCTGGGGCCAGATATCATTATTTAATGTGACCTATACCATGTATACATTTCTTTCTGTACCTCCTGAATTCCAACTGTCTGATTGAGCTATACATAAAAGCCAGTCATCCACGCTTGGTTTAAAATTAGAGATCATGTGGGAGGGAAATGTGGTGTGGAGGCTGAGGCAAGCCAGGGGTCACAATATGAAAGGAAGGTGTAGGAGGGAAAATACATAGTTTAGCTCTAAGACAGATTTGAAGGATCAGAAATAGAATTTATTGTCACTTTTGATACTGTGGTACTGAGAAATGTCAAAAGAAAAATGAGCCCCATTTGTTAAAAGCAACAAAACTCCCAGATGAGCTGTTGCTCAGAAAAGAGCCCTGCAATCTAAATAGATTACAGGAACACCAACACAAACACCAACACACATGAGAAAGTAGAAGGGAAAGGACAGGAGTTAAACAGCAATTAAGCCTACAAATAAAATACAATGTGTTGGGTTTTTGGTGGGGGACACAACAGGGAGGCTGAAGTAATGATTTGAATATATTTCTTTGTTGTGCTCTGCTTCATCAAACACTTCAGCACCTGAACTGTCAAGTGAATTGTAACTGTGAGTTGCCCTGTTCATATCAGTTATAGCGTTCCTGAGAAGAACATGTGCAAATATCTAAGAAGGTCAAAGCTTTTGATTTTTTAAATTCATGAGGTAACTACTGAATGGACAGTAGGAAAGCTGGTACTGTATAACCTGAGAAACTACTGATGAACTTCCGGTAGCAGCAGATCAGGAAGATGTCTCTGAATCTTTTCAGCACTTCTTGTTCCAGCTGCAGATAACTTTGAGCTTTCTGTATTTTGCGGTAGGTTGTTTTTTGACTCACGGAATTCCTCTGCTCCCCTGAATAGTCTGGAGTGGTGAGGGACTGTTGTAAGTGATGGGAACCGTACTCGTGCTCGGCATCACGCAGGTAGCAGTAAAAATGCAGAGATGCTCTGTCATCAGTATGGTTTATGTTAAATACTGTCTTGACACAGACTGGCCACATAATGGTGATGATTACATATGTGAGGAGGAAGGAAGTGAATCCTAGAATGATCACACTAGAACTAAAATTAAGAAATCAAATGCATGTTCCTGTCTCTAGAAACTGAAGTGGGATGGCATGGGTTCCTCTGTATAATTCTTCCAAAATGTTAGGTATAAAAGGAGTAGTTAATAGACAGCTATAAAATTTGGCTCATATTTAGAAAAGCATCAAATAGCTTTACGACTTTGTTTCTTGGTTTTGCAGTGGATGCTGTAATGTGTTCTGTTTAGTTTATTAATATAGACATTATAATACAGGAGCATATTGAACGAAAATTAAACTGCCTTGGTCACTACTTCTTACAGACTTTGCCTGGTGCCTGAGTGAAACTACTAATTAAGTTTGTGACTCCTGGGTTATTCCCCACAGACTTGAAGGTTGTTTGGCTGAGGACAAGTGAACAACATTTAGCTGCATCTGTAATAATGTAATACAAGTGTTAATTTAATTTGATTCAGAGCCACATAAGTCTGGACAATGTTCTATTTGGTGCTTTCCAGACCATCTATAAAATGATGTCTCCTGTGATACAGAGGCTTAGTAGGGAATACACTGAGTTTCTCAGAACATAACCAGCACCAGTATGCAATGTCTGCATTCATAAACTGAAGGTGTCTGAAAAGGGTGTTTTCAAATGTTAACTTTGGATTCTTCATATTCTGTAATGGTAATTTCTCTTCTAGTTCATCTTTCTTCCACATTGCTCCAGTTTCCCAGATACCAGGTGAACTGATTGTTGCTATTTTCATTTAACAGTACAGGTTGCTTGTTAACTTGCCTAGGATGCGTGGAGAATTTATGACAGAGTCAAAGAGTATTTGAATGGAGAAAAAGGGAGCATTACCATTTAAATTCTCACTTCCTCTCTCCTCTTTTTCCTGTAAGCAGAGCACAAAGCTGTTGCACAATTCATTCAGTGCTCCACATATCTGTCCAAGCTGTCAGCTGTTTGTGTATCAAGTCTGAGGAGGAGGAAGAAATAGGATTTGCTAACAACAGCCAGGTGCTTCCCATTCACAGTCTTAGCATGCGTGAGGAAGTGATGTTTGATTAATAGACCCGATCGTAAGTTTTCTGATGCAACACTTACTCTTTTGAAAATGTTGATTGGGTTTTGCGTTGCTTGGTTGTCTGGTTCTCCAGCTTCATGGGAACCTGCTTGGAAAGTTGCCATGCTTTCGTAAATATTGTGAACCCACCTGGCCTGTTCCACTGGCTACCCACCATTCTGTGATGCCATGACACTGCTAGCTTCTCCCAATTACCGGGAGCTACCCCCTTGGCTGGTCAGCAGTTGAATAAGCTGCCCATTTGATGTATTTCAACTATTGGTCAATTCCTTTGCTTCCAGCTAGTTAGATCCCATAGCATCAAAAATTCTTGCCTACCCAAGTGACTGCTTGGCCACCCATAGTGAAACAGCTATGGCAAAGTCCTGGCATGAGAAATGAGGCATCAGCCCAGGAATATTTCAGAAGCTTTTATTTATTTTATTTATTATTAATTTTTGTATATGTAAGTGAAACCTACTTGGGGAGGGTGAGGAGAGATGTGCCAAGAAGATTTCTTTTGAGATGAGTGTTCCAGTTCCCGGTACTGATGCAGGTAAGTCACAGGACATTTTGGAGTTTTGCGGTGCACAGCTTGCTTGCTAGTGCCTGTCTGACAAATGCATTCAGTATGTCTCTAAGTACACTGTGGGGAACACCAGCAATTAGTGGGTTTGAATCATATAAGGCGAGGGTCTTTGCCATTTTGCAACATATCTATTGCATGAGGAGAGATTGCAGAGTACAAATTGCTTGTGTTGCAGAATAGGCAGCATTACTGTTAGTGCTCCGTTGCATTGGTAGGTTGTGGGTGAGGCTTGATTCCTGGAGGTATGTTTGGGAGAGCTCAACATCTGAAATCTAGTCTTCATCAGATCTCTACCCCTGGAAGCTAGAGTCTGTGAGTGAGTCTGTGTCTTCCAATGTGGATTCTCCCTGGCTATGCCAAGGAGACCTAATTTTAGACCATTTAGACCTCTAAAACGAGGTCTCAATTTTAGATCTTTGGCCCATAGTTCTGGATCCTCTGGGAAAGGAGGCATTGTAGAAAGCTTATTTTAATTTTCTGCTCTGAACAGACTCAGTAGTTTGTGATATACACAAAATTTTTCAGGCGTGTTGGCCATCTCATGTCTCTCCTGCCACATAAACCACGTTGGAGGCCTAAGATTAAAAGCACCTTAGTTCTCTATTATGCTGAATGCTATATGTTTCTGTTGACTTTGGTAGGAGATTAGGACCATAATAGACACTCAGATTTCAAGAAGCAGTGTATAAAAATCTTGGGAGCTTCGGATGTCCCACAGTATGACATGAATGAAGAAGTTAAAAAATTGCTGGGTCTAAGAAAAATCAGTTTTCTACTAGAATAAGAGCATTTAAAATTGCAATCAAGTGTTTTGTTTTATGTGCTGCTGAAAAAAAATTAATAGAGCAGATATGATTTGCATGCATCAGGCATTCAGAGATAGTATCAGGCTCCATGGATGACTCTGCACACAGTAGATTAGCTTTGCTGATATGAACAGAGAAGCTCAGTGTATTTAAAGTGCCAGGCTCTATGCTCACAGTGATCTGCGTTCTATGCTGGGCTGAGGGGAGCTGGTGACAGAAAGCAGCTTTCATACTGAGGGAATAAAGCCGAGGGTGCTCTCAAGCTGAATCCCCAGTTGCACTACTAGGAAAACTTTCTGGTATCTTTTAGTCACAAGAATGGCATAAGTAGACTGGAAGATCAGCCATAGATCTAACTTTTCTCTTTGAAATATTTTCTCTAGGAGTAAGTATCAATGCAGAAGGAGCTTCTGTATTAAAATCCCCATGATTGTAGAGCCCATGAAGTACTATTCATCACCAGAGGCAAGTCATGGTGATTTTTATTGCTGTGAATAAACTCGCAAAGTTCATAAACTCTAACAGCTCTAATAGTTTCAGTCAAACTCTGGTTATTCTGTTTTAAATTGTTCCCAAAGTTTGGCTGATATATAGAAATTTTAGTGAAAAAAGAAATTAAGATACAATGATGAGCATAAAAAAGGGAAAAGTTCGCTTGGTGATTTTGACAACATTGTAGTAACTTCAGAAGAACTTCTGAAAAGATATTGAGAAGCCCCATGGTTTTCTGATATGGAGGATAATGAGTTGTAATAATCTGCTGGCGGGGGTGTGCGCTGAATTGTCTGACATCTTTTCCACCTCTCATACTCATTTTTCTGTGAATCTTCATGCTTTAGGCAGATCTCATGGACTGTGTTAGTTGTCCATGATCTCCAGGTAAGTTTTTATGTGCCAGCTAATCTGAGTTATTGCCTGCATGCCACTAGAGACAGAGAGGCCAGATAATTCCTCAGGAAAAAAAAAGTGATTCTATTGCTTCAGCTCCTTAAGTGAGCTTAGCATTTGGCCCAAGGAGTGCTACTGTCCTTAATTTTGTTAATTCTGGACTACTGTTTGGAGGGTAGTTACTGCCAGGAGTGAACTGAACCCTTCATGTTTTGCATATTATCTGAAATCAGTTCCTGTATGGCTCTTCTGAGGAGAACCTTGCATAGTTCTTCCCTATTTCTTCTGGCTCTTCTGAGCCAACATCTAAGAGTTGTACTTGGGTAAAGGTAGATCCTTGAAAAAAAATTGCTTACAGGGCTTAATGAGGATTTGACACAGCAGAAGGGTTTGAGAGGATATAGGGCTATGTGTGTCATAATATGACAGTAAACTTTGGTTTTTAATTACTCTTGGTCTGTATAATAACATCAAATAGCAAACACTGCTTTAGTAGATCTTGCCCCAAAGAATTTGTAGTCACCTAAACCAAAAAACAATAGGATACAACAAATGTTAATTTCATGATTCTGAAAAGATGATTATTCAAAAAATACAAGGGGTTGGTGGCAGCTAAGAAAGATACTCTTCCTTTGATAATTTGAAATTAAATGCCTTAAACATAAGTCAATTCTTCCTGTCAGCCAAGTGGTGAAGTGTAATGCTTACCTAACTCTTCAGAGGTCTTTACTCAAGCAATTTTGTACTGACATCAGTGTCAGACTATTTGAATAAGATCTGAAGATAAAGGTCTCAGAAACTGGCTTGAGTGGAATTACATTGAGGTATCTTACTCAATTATTTCAATTAGATGCTCTGCAATCACTTGGTTTAGAACAAAAGAACAATTTCTGAACTTAAACACAGTGGATTTCAATGTGTGGTTTTACATTGACGCATCTTGGAAAGACAGCACTCCAGACCTCAGATAGCCCCAGATAAATAATAAGCAATTTCCTTCCATCTTGAAGCTACAGAGATCACCATCTCACCATACTTACACCCACACCTGCAAAATATCTAAGGAAATTATTAGCTTTCTTACCCCGGTCAGGATAAAGACATGGATAAAGAGCCAGAGATGCTGATTTTACTGTATGATATCTTAAAGATTGCAGTGGTTGATGAGATGGGCAAGAGAATATGGCACCTTTTACTTTTCTGAAATGGGTTTGGATCTTGATAGCCAAAAAGACTATTAACTTAGTAATGCTGCTATCACCTGATTGCTGCTCAGAGAGAGATAATGTGGTGTTTTGTTTTAATTAACATTAGGTGTGATGTAAATGGATGTTTGCAGTGTATTCAGAGGTGTGAAATAATTTCAAATTAGGTGTGGATTTTGCTCAAACAGAATTGTGTGTGGAGGGAGCAGTGAAACTTAGAAGGCTTTTATTTCAAAATGAAATATTTCAGTCTTGAAAGGTCTGACAGTCTGACATTTCTGAAGCTTTGTTATATGCTCTAATTTCACATGGCATTGTTTAATTGAAAAATGGAGATAGAGTTTAATACGATTTTTTTTTTTGTACAAATCATTTATTATAATTTTGTAGATGAGATAGAGAAAACACTTTGAAAAAAAATTATTTGAATACAGACTATTATTTCCTCAAATTACTGTAATTTTCCTACCCCAGCCTCTGAGCTGAGCAAGGCAGGAACTGATTTATGAGACATAGAGAAAGTGGCTGCCATCTCACATGCCACTGTCATGTGCAACAAGAAGTTTCCACAAAGCTACCCCATCTTCTACCTCCATCTTCTCAGCGATGTGGCAGCGTCTAGCCCTAAGAAGATCCATCACTTTTCTCTGCTTAACAGATTTCATTAAATGAATGAAAAAAACGTTTTCAAGCAAAATCATGATTTATTTTTATAAGAGGAGTTCTTGGTAATTGCTATACTTGCTTGATAAGCTGTTAAAATGGAGCATCAAAGGACCGAGTGCTTCACAGGGGGTACTTTTTTGTTCATCAGTTCTAGAGACGTTCTCATATGAAATTTTGCTATGCTGATGCCATTGCTGGGATAAATCATTGAAACTGCTCCACGGGCCTTCAGTACCGTTTATAAGCTCTGCCTCACTTTTTAAGTTTATGCCAAAAGGATGATCCAAATCATGGCCATTTTCAATTGCTGTCATTCTGCAGCTTGGTTTCTGACAGCTTAGCTGTGCCCGTGAGTAGCTTAGTACAAAGGGATGTTTCTTGCGTATTGGGAACAGCTTAGGTTTGCATTCCTTGGATTCTATTTTTTAGGGTCTCTTGTTTGAGATTGCCAGCAGTTTCTGTATGAAGCATTTCAACTCAAGTGTGATTTGGTATGGCTGTTTCTGTTTTTAATTCTCTTAGCTTATTTCCAAGTACTCTCTTAATATTAATTCAGAAAAGAATTGAGATTCAGTTGTAAAAGTAGGATGATATCTACTTAATTAACTTGTAAAGTCTTTCTAGAATCTCTCTTCTCTTTGTGTCCAGAGCAGCATTTTACAAATTATAACCACAGATAAAACATTATATTCTCTACATCTATCAACTCCACTGATATAATCCTGCCATGGCTGTTCCCACTTACAGAAAAAAGGGAGGGGGAGAGCTTTCTGCACTCTCAAGATACTGCCTACTATTCAGTTAATTCACTTCATGCATTCTGATGTATGCCCTCTTTATTTTGGATTTAAGCTTTTAGATTTATTTCTCCTTCTTTATGCACTTGAATTTCTTTGTCTTACTTTCCCCATCCTGTACATTTTTTGTGTCTGTAGTAAGGCCTGACATCACATATCCCATCTCCCCCATCACCAGGAGGAAATGGATGTGGTGCTTGTCAGTGTGCTTGTTGACAAGCAACACAAGATGTTTTATGTATTTTGGCCATTTTGATTTACTGGAAACATTAATTTCTTGGAGGGGCTATTGGAAAAATTAATTCTATAGCTCTCCAAAATAACTTCTACACCTTGACTTGAAGACATTTAAGAGCTTTTTTTCTGCTTTCTTGTTCCATTAAGGCCTGGGTCTCCTTGCTGCAGCTGTTCTGTTTTGAATGTGTTGCTCCGTTTCCAGGCAGACATACCCCACTTTGAGTGGAATTCACTTTTCTCTGGCTGTTTTTCCATTTGCCTTCTCTTTAGGAGGTGAATTTGTCAGCCTACTATTTTTGGTCTCTCAATTCAGCTACAGCAGCAGAAACTGTGATCAAAGCTGCAACAGCACTATGGAGGAGGAAAACCAAAACTCCATTTTGGGTAACAGATTTTTCTTCTTTATCTTTGCTTTTTTATTATCACTGGAAAAGGGATGCTATACACTTCGAAGCGAAACTGTCTGAACCATTTTACTGCAGGAATGTAACATTTCCATAGTTAATTGATTTGAACCCCAGTTTGCTTTCTGATGAATTTGTTTTTATCTTTCTAGGGCTTTTGTAGATGCCCTTTGATTTCCTGTATTTTACAGCAGATCTTTATTTCAGCTATCTTTCTTTTTAGTATTTTAGAGATGACAGCCTAAGTCCTTAAGCTCTGTCCTGCTGCCTGGCTAATCCTGCATCCATACTGTATCATAGTGGCTGCGTTGTCAGTCACAGCAGAATCTCCTTGAAATGTAAATCTGAGCTGTAAATTATCACTTGCATAAACGCTGGATCACCTGAATAAAACAGATGTTCAATTATTTTGTGTTTTATTGTTTGTTTGTTTGTTTGTTTTTGTGGGAATTGCCCTATAAAGTGGTTTAAGCACGATTGACAGCATGTCAGAAAAAAAATAAAGCCAAAGATTTCAGGTAAACCTATTTTTCCTAAACAGTTCTTTTGGTTACACTTCTTTTTTCTTTTTGGTTTTGCCAAACTACCTACAATTTTTGAAAATTAGCTTTTGACTCTCTCGCCTTCCATCAATATTAGGTGTCTGCTGAAACTTGATCCTATTTCTTCCTGTGACTGATATTACTGTGCTTAGGTGAGCACATATTTATTGCAAGTTTATGATGGCCCCCAGGCCCTTTCCAAGCTTGGCTCTGAACAACAGCCACCATGAAATTGTAAATGTGGATTAAAGCATAGGCAGAACTGATTGCCTGGAGCAGTGTTCTGACAGGCAGCCCACAGTTGTCTACCAGCAGCCCACAGATGGCACAGGAGAGGGGAAGAAACTGTATCCATGGCCTCTCCAAAGGATGCCTCGAGATCCACCACTGGCAGGGCGAAACTGGGAGGTATAAACTTTACATGCTCTTCTTAGAGGAAGTGTGTAAGGGAAAAAGCCCAGAAGATGTATACAGCTTTCCCTTTCCCTCCCAATGTTTATATATACATATATATATATATATATATTTTTTTTTTTTTTCCTAGATTATTCAATTATTCTGTGGAAGAACTTAAAAGATACTGACAATTCATCTACTGACTAGAAGGAAGAGATGGAAAGTGAAGGGAGACTTTCTGAACATGGCAGAATTCACCCATAAGCCAGGAAGGACTGCCTTGAGATAATAACAAAAGGTGAGAGGCGTAAAGTGCAGGCAGAGCTGTGATAACTGCAGCTTTCCTCTCACCTCTGACATTGTAGATGTCTCCCTCAGACGTAGGCAGACTCTCTTCCCCATACAGAGGAGGCAGAGGGTGGAGCTCAGCGCCTGTATAAATTATATGTGTCCTTCAGGTTATTTCAGCAGCAACAACAAGCCGTGAGTGTGTTTGTCAGCTGACAGATCTGTTATCCAAATTGGGTTTTCTGTTGCTGTCGCCATCTTGTGTGTTATGGGGAGCCCACCAGCCAAGGTAAGCGAATTGCAGCTCCTGTCTTTGCTGTGGCCTGACGCCTTGCTTCTGGGAACAACTGGCTCTTGCTCTCGCACGTAAACTCGCTCTTGTCTGTGTCTGTTGAGATGCTGCTGGTTTGATATAGCAGGGTCCTCTTGAACTTTGCAAGTTTCCTGTTTTCCCTTTTCCCTTGTCCTAACTAATGCGTGAGCTACATTTGATGAAAATGCAGTAAAATGTGGCCCTTTTGTCGTAAAGTGTCCATGCGGGAACGAACACCAGGGCGGAGGAGGGCTGGCCTTGAGTTTACTTCATGCAAAACGAAAGTGCCTTAGTCCTACTGCATGCTTTTCTCAGGATCGCACATGTTCATTGCTTGCCCAAGCTGAAAAAAAACAACAGCTTTTTCTAGCAACAAAGCACGATTTGTATTACTTTAGCTGCAGGGGGGAGTTCTAATGAGCCATTTGGCCGATTTAGCTGTCGTTAATGTAATGTTTACAGTGTCTGTGATTCGAGGGGAAATATTTCTTGTTTCGACTTGAGTTTTCCAATGTGAGTTCCATTCAGAGGTTTTAGCTGATAGCTTTTAGTATAAATGAACACAGTTATTGGCTGTGGGCCATATTCTCATGTGTATCTTTAAAAAATAATTGATGCCGTGTCTGAATTATGTACAAATCAAACATTCTTTATGTATCAAAGTCTCTGTCAAAATTTATAGTAACTAAAAGAAATATGGCCATTCCCAGAGTTCAAATATAGTGGGAAACTTTATTATGTGTTATGTGTTATGGCTTACTGAGAATCCTTAATCTTTAGCATCTAAGAATATTTACTGTACTTTGCTGCAGACATATTTGCAGGTGAAGTTGAACGATTCAACTGTTGGTAGCTTAAATTGATAGACTTAATGAAGGGTTAAAAATAGTCAGATGCTGGGTGCTTAGGACAAAGAATATGAATTATACATGTAAAGTACTATTTCGATAAAATGTGTACATTATCTGTTTACCTACCTGTTAGATCCAGAGCTATCTATCCATCTTATAACTAAGCATCATCCATCCATTTAAAGTATCTCTTCTATCTATTAAGGTAACACTGAATTTGATAGATAGGTAGATAGAATAGATTACATTTTATCTGAAAAGTCTCTATTACAGAGAAAATTCTTGCATTTGAACCTAATGATACAGCTGCTATTCCCTGAGTTTAGATATTCTCCCACTTTATGGGCAATATGGACAAAACGTAGAGTTCAAGCATAGCTTCAGGTCAGAAGGTTTTTGCTCCCACAGAAGAATATTCATTCAGTACTGCAGGAGCTGTGACATTCTGTCAGGAAAATGCATTTTTTCAGTATGTTTAATTGGATAAATAGAGACAGAAATCAGGTTTTGTGTTCTTTTTATTTTCTTCTTTTTCTTTTAGATTATAAGTTGTCTGGAAAGCGTGGATACTTCATACTATCTAGAAAGGCCTACTGAAAATCTCCAAGCTAATTTTTTACTGTTTAAAAATACTACAGAGTTTGCACAGAAGTAGTGGACAGTATTTATTTGCAGCTTTCTAAGAAAACTCTTGGTTTTCATAAGGGCGTATTTTCTGCTCAGACAAGAGTTATCACTTTAGCAGTTTTTTTGAACCATGGAATATTTTTTTCCTATAATAAAATACTCAGTACAAATAAGTACAAATCCCTAAGGCAATCACCCATACAGGTAAAGAGAAGACAGGTAGAGTATAAGGAGGGTACATCCCAAACCTATTGTGACTCTTGAAACAATCTGTCACTGAAAACATGAAATTACAATAAGTATTCATAAACAAAATTAGATTTTCTTTCGAAAAGTTCAACTTCCAATGCCCTCAGCCACATTATCTATTAAAGAATCTATGTGGGAGAGCGTTTTGGAATCAGGCTGATCAAGAAGGTCATAAAGTGTTGTGGGTTTTTTTTAAGTTTTTTGCTTTACCCTTGATTTAATAAACTACCTCCAAATTGTAGTTGAAGTAAACCATTGGTATCTAAGATAAAAGAAATGATCAGAATATGCCAAATGATCATATATGGTGTGAGATCCGCTACGTAAGATACTGCACTGCTTGTAGTATGCCACTGGAGAGAGAAAAAATAATGCATGGAAAGAAGTAATGATTTATGCCTAAAAATATTGACAAAACTGAGAGAAAACCCTAAAACTATTCAGAGAATGCCAAAAGACAGGGTGCAAACTTTTCTTATAAAACTCTTCATATAACCTGTTGTTATTCCGTGGTGGTAATTCTACTTTGTTAACTGCTTAGATTTGGAGTTGGGGTAGTGCAACACTGACATTCCAGTCAGACTTCCAACATGTACAAACCAATGGTGATGGGAGGAATTTCCCAGGTTGTCAAGTTCTGCAGAAACTATTCTCCTAGAAGAATAATTTACTAGTGAATGAGGCCTTGTTCGGCGAGCAGCATGGTGGGGCAGTAAGGAATGAAATCAAGGATGTGAGTTGTTGGTAGGTTTTGCTTCTTTCATTGCCATCTGAAGACTGTCTCAGTAGGCTTTTTCATTATTAATGAGCTTTGAGAAGCTCATATATTCTCAAAGTTCTCTTTTTGGGATGAAACCCTGAAGTGACTAATTGCCTGTAAACAGTAGAGAAGGCTAATTATGTGTCCTCCTGAAGCTGACAGGCATATGACTATTCCCTGGAAGCCAGACAGTAGGCCAGCCAATGTGTTATTACAATCATCACTGCAAAGCTGGAAACAGATGTGAATTTTCAGTTTGCTTAGGGTTTTACGCAATTGTAGCTAGTTTTATCTCCTTGCATTTTCTCTATTTTAGAATTGAAATGGCCCCTTCAGAACTTGCTCTAAGAGTACAGAAATGTAGTTTAATGCTAAGTGCTATCAAATGAAAACAAGATTTTTTAATGCATTTTTTTGAAATACTCTTTGGGAGTTTGGACATGCCACTATTTGTTGGTCTGGAGTGTTACTGTCTAGGATGCAGACATACACAGGTAGCTGAGTACTGCACTCTATTGTTGGCCTCAATGTGGCACTATTAATTTTCCAGCAAATAAGGACGGTTGTATTTCTAGACAAAAATAGAATGATGTGCTTCAGTGAAGACTATAGTTGACTCTGGTTGTTTCCAGAAGCTTTATATTGGTCTCTGTGAGCCTATACAGGAAACTTCAGTTCTCACAAGGAAGTAAGGAACAAGATCAGTAGAACTGCAAGTAAATAGCTCCAAAAGAGCTATCTGGATATAACACTCATGCTTAGCAATTCTTCTTATTAGCAATATTGCACTTTGCTTTTCATGTTATGAAAACAGCAAATGAAAAGTGTTTTAGAGCACTAGCACTTTTGAACAAAGGTGTTATTTTGGACCGTCTAAATCAGGCCCCTGCTGGGCTAGCCTGGACTGTTGTAAAGGGAAATGAGCTCAGTCTTTTTCTGATGAAAAAGAGAATTAGCCCAATTCTCAATGGCTACCACAATCTGGAGTAACTGCAGCCTTGGGAGCAGGATGTCTTCTTGCTTCCCAAGGGAATTTGCAGTCTGTAGGATTTGTTACAGCTGCCTTTACCCATCTGAATTTGCTTATCCCTTCCCTGCAACAACACAAGGACTATGCTGCACCAAATCCGAAGTAATTTAGTCATCTTAGATGATTTTTCATTAAATGAAGTGCTTGCTGCTGAAAGGGGAAGAGAGGAGGTATGAGGCTTTCTGTCTATAGTGGGAGAAGATGCAAAAGCATGACACCTATCACAACTAAGAGTAGCCTGACAATGAACTGCAGATGCACCTTTTTGTAAGAAATTAGGAAATTTTCATCATGTAAGGTTCAGAGCAAATTATATACCCACATCTATTTTTCCAGTGAAGGCGAAATCTGAGAATGATTTGGGCTTCCATTGAGCAAGGGGAAGTTGATTACAAAACAGAATTAGCATATTAATTAAAAACAGTCAGCCCTGTAATTGGCTATGTAATCCAATATTTCATGTTAATGAAACCTACTAGGAATGCTGAGTGTTCCAGTTGGTACTTCTATGTTTAATAGCTATTTGCATGGGAAAATTGAAGTCAAATTCTTTCAGTGGTCTATTGGAATAGTTTGGAATTGTCCTCACTGGAACTTGAAATGTCCATAATGTGTTAAACTCATAAGGTTCTAAATATTTCAGTTTCAAACTGGAAGAAAACGTAATAGGAATGGTTCTTGTTCAGTCAGTGTGTAGTTTAAAGTACTGTGAAAACTAATGGAGTATTTTTTGCACGATCTGTCCCTGTTCTAATTTGTTAGTGATAGAGAGACAGTTCGTTATTTTTGCTTGAAAATAAATTTTAAATGTTCCAGTTTGGAGAGCAAGAAAAAAGGGAAATATTTTCCTTTAATTAAGTTTATTGCATCTGCATGTGTGTGTTCATTCAGGCTTATTGGAACGTTCTTTGAAAGCACTGAGTATTTTTTGAGTATCTTAGGCTGGTAAGCTTAACTCTCGTGAGAGTTTGGAGCAAGTAACTTGAAATAAACATTGCACTGTTACCTTGTTTCTGATAGGAATAAATCTCATATCTGAAAGAGAATTGGTCACATTTCCATTAGATGAATTCAAGATACCTAATGATGTAGGATTCTGTGATACTACCCCTATAAATCAGGGCACTATTCTTCCTTCATCTGAAGGGCTTCTGCTGGGCATAGAGTCCGCTTAGAGCCTGTAGTGCAATCCAGTAAATGCCTATTGCTGAACTTGGCCTACTTATAACATCATGAAAATCTAGTCCTACTTGGGATATGAGATTGGAAGCTTTTAAACTGTTGGTAACTGCCAGATCTAGAGCCAGTATCAGTACTGAGCCCAGACCCAAGCAGGCAGCTGCGAGTTCCTAGTGTTGCCTTCCAAAGGCCCAGTTTTGACCCAGCTGTGGTGTAAGTTCCTCTGTGGGTTGGCAGAACAATCATCACTGCAACCATGTATATATGAGATTGTTTGTAAAGGGACGTTTTTGGGTGACTACAGGAGCTTCCTATAGCATTATATGAGCTGCTGTCTTCTTTCTTTCTCTGTCTTCACTTATTCAAGCTACTCAGCAAATAGTCTGCAAATACTCAGCAAATAGTGGGTAATCATGCTTTCATCTTAGCATGGCGTGCTTCCACTGAAAGGTGACCTCCTCATTTCAAACAGGCAAGCAACAAGGACAGACAGTCCTCTGTACAGTTCAAAATGCATATGATTTCTGTAGGATGAGCTGACAAAACTCATTGCATTTGTTTTCTCTGCAGATGAAGATTTGTCCCATCTACATGCTTTCTGTAAGAATCATACAAGCCAGAAACATCAAGTCAAGAGACCTATGTGAGTTGTGGTTTGCTTGTGTTTTTAGTCACCTCTAGAGTTTACACAGTGAGCAATGTTCCTAAGTTCTGAAGGTATACAAATAACATATACACATAAAGCAGAGCAATAGAAGTGCTAACATCAGGGCTGTAATTAGATCAAATGCCTGAGGTATCATTAGTTTAGAGGCCAGATCTATTGGCATTTCAGAAAAACTGTGAAATCCAAGACTCCCAGCTGAACTTTCTGAACCAGTAAGGGAAAGTAGACCATGTGAGGGAACTGCAGTCTATATATTTTCTTGGAGTCAAAGATCAATTAGGGAATTTCAGACCTTCTAAAAAGGGTCATCTGGGGTGTTTCATGTTAAATAATGTTCCTAAGTTTTTGACTAAGGAAAACCTCTGTAGATCCTGCCCTAACCACGTTCTGAATGTGCAGGCAAAACAGACTTTTCTGTCTACTTTTTTATTCCACTTTCTTTAACTTCTTATCTCACTCTCACAGCCTCCTATGGCTCATTCTCAGAGTGTCTGATGGATCAGCCATTCAGCTGTCATTTTTTGCAGTGTTCTATGTGCTCCTCAGCCAGCAGAAAGACCTCAAGCTGCCTTTTCTTATACTCTCACTGTACTTCAGGTATTATGTCCAGAGGTGGACACCAGAATGGCCATAGTGTGACGAGGCCTGTATTTGAGTCTCAATGACCTGTTCTGTCTACTCTATTGAAGGGACAGTTCCACTTTCCTGCCAAAACCTTGCGGGGCATTGTTATTCACTGCTTGATACCAGTCTGAAGTATTTAGGCCTCTCGGGCTGCAGTAGACGTCTTCAGTCAAGTCCAGACTCCAGCTCTGAAAGACATCAACTTGGAGATTTCTTTTCACACCGTTGTCAAGCTCCACAAAGTAAATGTGCTTTCCGGCCTTGCTTTTCCCAAAGGACAGCTGCTCCAGACACTGACCACACTAACCAAATAAAAATGGGTTTAGGCTGGAATTGAGAAGATTTCCAACCTGTTTTTCGGTCCACAGTGGCCTGTAACTGCAACAGATCTTCCCCAGTAGCTAACCCTTCTAGACAGCAGTCATGTCCCCCCATGTTTGTGTTGTGAGACTGAGCAAGCCAGTCTCATGTCATCTTGTCTATAATATGTGTTTTCCTTTCCTGTAACCATCCTAATTGTCCTTTTTGGAACTAGCACTAGTTTCAGTTAAACTTCTTTTAAACACAGTTGACTGGAATGGTAGGGAATATGCCTGATGAATGGTCAGCGGGCTCTTTTCTACTTTCTCTTCACATGGGAAACACTGCTCTCAGTGTATCTTGTGTGTGCATGCGTGCATGTGGTATTTGCAATTTGTAGCTGCCCAGAAATTAGTTTGTATACCAATGGTTTTCCTTGGTTGCTTCCAACCAGTGATCTCTTTACTTAATATTTTATTATTTCTTTAAAGTATTTATTATTCCCCAGAATCATGGCCTTGCCCATCCATAATATTGGCGTCTGGATTTTATTTTATTTTTCTGCTGCAGTGACTGCATCAGACTGCTATGTGCGCTTGTGGCTGCCATCTGCTTCAAATGAAAAGCTTCAGACCAAAACTATCAAGAATTCTGACAACCCTGTCTGGAATGAGATTTTCTACTTTAGGATTCAGAGAGAAGTTGAGGTATTAAAAAAAAATGGAGATTTTACAATTTTGAATTGCTGGGAGTCCACAGTTGACTCCCTGTTGATCAGATGTGCTAAATAACTTAAGACATTGCTTATGAGATGGAATTTCCAGCTGATGTGTTAGCACAAAACAGCAGATACACAGAGTAGCATTCCCTTCAACAAGTTGTAGACATCTGTGATATAAATTCCTACATCTGAGCTAGTCTGGATTCCCTTTGTTGTCACCTGAGAGATATAAGTACTGATGTAGCACGCCTCATCTCTGGGCTATTTTGAATGAATGAGTATTTCATCTGCTGGTTCTAAGGGAAGGATAGAGGGGTTGCTGCATAGTTAATAGAACTTTGAGGATGAACAAATTGAATAAGTGCATTCTTTGGGTAGGTTATCAGAAGTGGTGCAGAGCACCAAACATCTTCTCTGTCTTGGAATAGTGAGATTGCTGATGGCTGTTGTCTTCTACTCTATGATACATTTCCCAGGGCTGGATTTTGATTCAGTTCCACATTACCAGACTCCTGAAAGCATAGGTTCCATTATTCATACCACTGTGCTAGTCAATCAGCTACAAAAGTCTGTAATCATTTTATTTATATTTTTTCCTGAAAACAGCAGTCCAATAAGAATTCGTATTTATTTTCTTCTACTACCAGAACATTTTGGAATTGGCAGTGTGTGATGAAGATCCACTCAGCAAAGATGACATGCAGTTCACAATTCTTTTTAATATTGCTAGAGTCAGACCCGGAGAGAGAGTCCGTGAGAAGTTTGCTTTGAAATCAGAGGTAAAGTCTGAAAATACATGGAATTATTTACTTTCCCTGTTGGCTTCTGTGTTAGATAGAATTTGGGTCTGCATCATCAATATCTTATCAAGTCAGTTATCATTGTGGTAGATTTTTATGACTTTTTAAATCTGTTTTCACAGAGTCAGAAAATAAAGTGTGTTCTATACATCTCTGTGCAGGCAAAATAAATGTTAATAGCTAGCATCTGTAAATACGGTCATTTTCATCATTTATAACCCCCCAAACAACTTTCTTACTTTTTGGCTTTATTCCACTTTTCCTATGCTTAGAGAACATTTCCCCTTGATGAATTCTTATTAAAAACTTGAAGATAATCAACTAACCACTTGAATCAATTATTCTTTCAGGCTTTTCCTGTTAATGTTCATATTGGATTTCTTCTAGTTTATTGAGGTTTTCATAGCCAATAGGTAAGGGATGCCTGTCCTATCAGTATTTTTTAATAAAGAAAGGGAGTTGTCCAGTGAACAAAACTGGGATAGTTCTGTGACAGTTCCTGGGCTTCTCTGAGTTGTGGCTGAGGTACTGCTGTGCACTTCCAATAGTAAAGAGACAGTCCATAGCAGAGCTTGAGCTACTTCCTGAACACTGAGAGCTCTTAACAGGGATTCCCCATCATGACTCTGCAGGCTGGTGGAATGCACTTCTCAGCCACTCACTGAATCACTGGGAAATGTTAATGATTCAATAACCTCTTTGGCTGGGAGTGTTCTTCTCCCCTTCATCTCTGCTGGATTCAACATGAATGTAATTTAAATGGAAATGACAGCAGAATTTGTCACATTTGTTACTAAGTGTCAACGCCTTTTTGCTGGGCAGACCATCTTTGCAGAAGTTCATTTTATTTCTGTTTTATCCACGGTTTTCCACTCTAGGTCTTTCTAAATTGTATAGTTCTACATATCTCACAGTGGTAGAATATTAATCTTACATGCATTTCCTGCAATCTCAGCTTTGGAAAGAAGTGACATACAGATTATTTGGTAATGTTAACAGAAGAGACATCAGACATGGTGCTGAAATGCTTTTCAAGTTTCTTGTGAATGCCTCATCTCTGGAGGCAATCTGAAGGCCAGGTTGGATGGGGCCCTGAGCAACTCGATCTGGGGGTGACAGTCCTGCCCACAGCATGGCATTGGAACAGGATGGCTTTAAAGACCCTTCCCACCCAAATCCTTCTATAATTTTGGGTGTCTCTACCGGTAAACTCTTGCAGTCTCCAATAATCTGTATTTATTTTACTCTTTTCTTTTTAGAAAGAGAGGTGCATTAAGAAATGGGAAAGTCTGGAAGTGGAATTCTGGATGGAAAAAATGTGAGTAAAATTCCAAAGCTGAAAGGCATATATCTGCCAGGCAGTGTAATAAGAAAACAGAAATTCCTGCAGCTCTTCTTTCCAGCAGTGAGTTACTGTTTCAAATTTTTTGTTGTGTGTTTTACCTTAACTTCCCGAGCAAATTCTGTCTTTTAGTGTATTGTATACAAATCTTATACAAATCTTATATTTGGTGCTTATATCCTGATTATTGTAATGCAGTAACATTGGCAGGATTCAATAACTTGCACATGAGATGCATACAAGACATAACACTGTAACAGCTATTATCACTAATTTAATAATGCCATGAACACCATGATGTTTCTAAAAGACCAGAAAACAAAATGTACGTGGAGTGATGTAGTCAGCATTAGATAAATCATTAGGTGATAGCTTAGTTAAAGTGGAAAAACATGCAATCTACAAATAACACAGTTATGGATCCCCCCCTCTTCAAAGTGATGATCAACATTGTAGGAGAACAAATTCAATAAGATAAACTTCTCTCTCTCTTAAATGCTCTTGGAAGTGATATAGTCCATTTAAAATTGACTAAATGCATGATTAGTACAGGCAGCTGTGAATTGGAAAACTCTTAGAAAATCCATTCTTTTATGAGAGACACCTTAGGAGGTAGTGTAAGCATGTCCTGCAAATGTGGAGTCAGTCTCAACCAGATTAAAGTTCAGAGTAAGAAGCAATTCTAAGAAGCTGGACTGAGCAAATTCAAACTAGAAATAAACGGAAGATTTTTCACAGCTCAAGTTACTGGAGGTGTAGGGGATTCTCCATTTTTGGAAGTGAAACCAAGTTATTTGAAGATGAATGCATTCTGCAGAAGTTAGAGAGCTGGATGTGCTGCTTTGTAAAATATCCTTGATTTTGCAGATGGTCAAAGATCACGTAGTACATAACTGCAGTGGTCCTTTCAGATCTATGAGAGCGCTTAGGAATGTGTGCAACAAGGTGCCATTGGAATATTAGCTGTAATGAGAGGTTCTGTTAGCAGACTCTATAGTTATTTAATTCCATGAGTAACTCCAACCATTCAGTGACAGATCTGGGTCTTCCAAGGTGAGATGTCAGGGACAAAGTCTTTGTTACTTACCTTTGTGTTTTTCCAGTCGTACATTTAGCCCAATGGGAGCCAATTCTAATTTGCCTTTCTTTGGACCAGTTGTAAATTATTATCTAGATCAGTCAAAAATGTCTTTCCTAAAAAGTATTTGGAGAGTACATTATTAGTCATCTTTGTTTTTCCCCAAGCCATGTGGCCATTTGGTAAGGGCAGTGCATGATTCCAAATAGACAAATACATCTTTTTTCTTGTAGTTTAAAGAACTGATATTTTTATGGGCTCTTCTGTTAGGTACTGCATTTTGGTTCATGTGTTTAGCAGATGATCACATAGTATACCTTTCAGTAAGTAAAGGATGACACTAATGTAACTATATTCAGTTTTACACAGGAAGTAATGAAACTGCTATTAAAAGTACTGGATTCTCACAAATTGTTTCTTTTTTGCTTCTTTTTAGTCCTGGCCCTCCAGAGTATGTCATTACCAATGATGTCCTAGTGGTAAGATTCACGTATGAATTTAGCTTGGAGTTACTTTTCCTTTATCTCCTCTTAATCTTTTCCCTTTCTCTCCTTTTCCCTCAGCCATCTGGTATTTTATAGGGAAAACAGAATTGAATAGAGCATGGTGTACGTTATATACAAATATGGGACAGTTTCCATTTGTTACATGTTGCCCTCCTCATGGAATAGAAACTGTTTCTTGAAGTCCTCAAGTATCAGTATTTTGACCAGTCATAATTTGCTGATGTTACAGAATCACATTTTTGTTGGCAAAGAGAAATATTGTGTTTCATATAACGCAGTATGGCATTTGGCAGGAAAACCAAAGATTCTGACAGGTATGAGTCTATAGAAGACTCCAATAACTCAGAGATTATCTAATCTAACAGCTTTTTGGGACACGTGCTTTTTAATAAAGAGCTGTTTAAGTTGTTGAAACAGAGTCCTCTTGTGATATAAGTCAGCATGTGGTCCATTACCTATCTCCTTGGGCTGGCCAAGCAGCTAAGGAGACAAAGTACCTCATGCCAACGACTCCAAGCCTGCATGTGATTTCCAGATGCTAGCCTTTAATACCCCTGCGGCAAAATAACACCTATTCTGTTCTTTGCCCCTCATTTTCTGTGTGAGGTATGAGAGCTGTAATGATTGGCATGCATTGTTGGAAAACTGTCCTGGCATGAGTTATTATAGGTGAACTGGAATGACTCAGGTGGAGAGTAGGATGGAATAAATCCATGATCTCCCTGCATCTGGACTAGCAAGAAGATACCTTGTAGACTAATCATGACCACAATACACAGAAATTCATCATCAAGTGGTTTCCTTCCAGCTATGCTAAGTAATTACCAGATATGTGTGTAGCTGTGTTTGTACAGCAGTGTGTAGTCAGAGATTCTTGATGTGGGGATAACTTGAACAGATATAATCACCTCTAGCAATTCACCATTGTATGGACAAGCTAGTTGTAAAGCATTACTGTCTACTGTCCTGGGATAATGAATTTAATCTTCTGCAGCTAGATTGCTTCTAGCACTGAGCCCAGTTTAGCTTGACTCTGTATTATAACTAATGACTGCCTAGATGATGGTTCATTATTTGCTACAGTCATAGCATTTACTATTTTCACACATTTCCACTTTTGTCTTTTACAGTCCCGTGAAGTTTGGTGTTTGGAAGTACAAGTGGACCATATTGAAAGCAGGAAATATCTGCGAGGTATGCAGATTTCTCTGAAGTGAGGATGCAACCAGATCATAAGCATTAGGTCCAGGTAGAGGCACTTCAGTATACAGAGACAACTAATAACCTCCTAAATGCAATAAAATTTAGTACAGTGAAAGTTCCTGAACTTGCTCTAGTTTAACTCTGCATCTCTAGTGTCTCTCCCTTGAAACTATCAAGTTTGGACACAGCAAATTTTGCTGGTGGAAATATGAGAGAGTGCTGACACTGGGAGCACTTCAAACTATGGGGTAAATGCAGGAATACCAATTCTCATACCAAGGAGACTTGCCAGTGTGTGAATTCACAGAGTATTTACCACAAGAAATAAACGCCAACTTTGGTAGCTGTTTTGCCTGGACAGCTCTAACATTCTCTAAACAAATCTGTTTCCACTAGAGGGTAAGAATCTTGTGCTTATGGTGCCTGCATCTCATGAAGGAACACAGAAAGCTACAGAAGACACAAATACCTTCTACTTCCATTGTGTGAAGGCTTGGGAGCCAATTCTAAAAGCCAGGCTACAGGTAACATGTACTGTACCGTACCGATTCTCATACTACCTGCTTATTTTCACTCTCATCAAAACAATGGGGAACTGGATTGTTTTCATTTTGCACATAAAATACATCCTTTTTTGTTTTCTGCAGAAAATTTCTGATAAGGAAGATGACACAAACAATTTAAGTGACACCTTAACAGTACCACTGAAATTTCTCCCTGTTGGGCATAAAGTGAAAGTAACCCTCCCTGTAAGACATGTAAGTGCCTCACCATTTATGAGACCTTTTGGGGAGATGGGTAAAGTAACCCTCAGTATTTAACACATGCGATTTGAAAAAGAATTCCTTTAGTCTGGGTGAATACAAGTTTTCTATGAGAAAGGGTTGGTTTTCTCAGAAGTATTAATTTTCTGTCAGTAAAATCAATAATTGGGGTTTCACCCTGGCCAGTTTTAGTTGCATATGTCTAAATTTAAAGACCAACTTTTAGTACTGTTACACAGTAAAAGGAGAATGTTCAATGCAAGAGTTTGAGATGCCCCAATCTGTCTCTACTGTCTGTATGAAATTTGGGTGGCTAGCTCAGCTTTAGGTGGAAAAAGTTAGATAACTTGACTCTTACTTTCAAAGAACAATTCTGTTACATTCCTCTATGTGTATAATATTGATCATAATCGGTGGACAAGTACAACTCTTAAATTGCTTTAAAAGCAGAAATAACACTGCTGTATGGACAGGTGAATCTCTTAACAATAGCTAGACATCTTTTCTCACACCTTGCAGTAAATGATAGGCAAAAGCAGGAGGAAAATTTCTTGGTAGCATTGCTCCTATAGAGAAGGGAGAATGACTGTTCCACAGCAGGTGATTCCTATACCTCCTTAGCTTTTTGAAAAGATATGGTGACTTGTATTTCCTCTTCGTAACACTATCTGTATCTGGATACTGTTCTTCATACTCAGGAATGAGAGGGTGGCTGTGTGATACTGCTGGTTCCTGGAGTGAGGTGGGAGTCCTGTTCACAGCCTGTGCAAGTTGTCCCTTCAGTGCCTTCTGCCTCTTTAGAAAATGTTTGGTGTTTTTTTTGCTTACCATCCCTTTCCTGACAAATTTTTCCAAAATCTATGTGCAGAATGGTGGTAGTGCTGGGGCATTCAAGGAATCACTGAAAATCTAGATTTCAAAACTTTCTTTTCACACAATCATTTTCATTCCTTCTCACATTTCTTTGTTTACAGAATGTGCCACTGCAATTGTACCTCCAACTGAATGATTGGTAAGGAGACTATTTTTTTCTTTGAAAGTTTTATTGCTCTTTGAACAGTGTATTCTGGAGCAGAGAATCCTTCATTTAGATACAAGGAATGCAAAAGACTTGGGGCAAAATATGTCAACAGTTAAGTCATCATAAAACAGTCACCACAACATAGCAGAGTTAGATGCCTCTGGGGCAAAAGAGTCACACTAAGATGCTTCCTCACCCCACCTCGAAAAAAAAATGAGAATTTTAAATAGCAAGGAACTTAGATAGATCTCATTTGCTTCAAAGAACCAAAGTCTGAGATTGGAGACTTCTTCCAAAAGGATAAGCAGGAAGAAGGCAGAGGGAGAAGGGAATTTGACTTGAGCAAAACATCCAGATTCTGTATGTTATTCAAAGTACATAAGTATTCCTGAGAAAATATATTTGTGGAACCAGTGATATGAATAAAAATAAACATCATCTAGGAAGATGAAATCCTGTAAAATATCCTGTAAAATAATGAGACAGACAACAAATGCAAACAAAATTATTTGAATACATCTTTCATTGTACCATTTCCATAGAGATCCATGGTAAAATCCCCTTGAAAGAACATGTTAGGTTCAGATGAACCTTTGCTTAGAAATTCTATGAAGGAAACATAGAAAGAATTAAGCCAACAATGCCACTGAGGGATACATAGAAGCCTTCCTCTTTCTTATTTGCAGTCCTAAGTTGGCAGTAAAACTTAGACTGAACCATGAGAAAATAATGAGACCATGTAGAAGGAAAACAGTTGATTTCTTTGCAACTGGAATCTGTGTTTCTGCCTGAGTAGAACAGTGTATCATGATCCTTTATGGCGTTTAATAGACTACAGTTGCTGAAAACAGACTCATATGCATTTTCAGTCCTAATCCAATGCTTCTGGATTTATTTATGTTACAGCACAGAAAAACTTGATGTGCGCTTAGGATACGATCTGTGCCAAGAAGAGCAGGAATTCTTGCAAAAAAGGAAGAGAGTGGTTGCCAGTGCCCTGAAAAGGGTTTTTCATCTGGAAAGAGATCTACATGGACATGAGGTCTGTGAGATGGAATCCAAGCATGGGGTGTGGGCCTATTGAATTACGATTGATGCAACTCCCCACAAACCTTCTAGTAGTTTTTGCATGTTGATGACAAACCCATTGATTTGAATGGCAACATTACTGAAGTTCTCAGAGTGGCATATCCCATACTCATCTAAAATTTCAGCTTAGCTATTCAGACTTTCATATTCTTCAATAGGTCAAATTCCCAAGGTTATAATATATCTTTCTTCAAGGCCAGAGTTTCCAACAATGTGGTGCAGTGTGTTGACACAAAATGAGAGATTGGTACATTTTGTGAGATGACAGACAACCAGGCAAACTCAAAATAACTTCAAGTGGAAATTTATGAAATCATTGTAATGTTCCTTCTTTAGGATGAAATTCTAAAGTGGAAATTCTTCAGGATGGAGAAAGAGCCCTTTCTAACAAATTCCAGCTGAAGTACATTTTGTTGCCAAGATCCAGGGTGAAATTTAAAGTGAACATTTATATTCTTGATGTAATTGTATTTGTTGAATGGATGCTGTCCAAAGAATCATTTCTTAAATTAATATATATTTTTTTCTAAATCCTATTCATGACTTCCCTGAATCCATTCTTAATTACATTTACTGCAGTTTTATTATTTATAGTTGTATCATTATCTGTTGTAAATAACTGCACTAAAGAGCAAAGGGAGCAAGGAGATTTAGAATCACTGCATATTCAAACTCATCCAAGCTTGGAGATTGTGGGAACTCTCTGAGTATCTGGAGATGAATTAAAATAAGGTACTGGTAAAGGCTGTCTAAACACTGATTTATTTTCATTGTCCTCCAATGAAGTCTGAGGAGGAAATTATAAGAGCTGTAATTAGACTTTTCCAAGTAGGCAAGTGAGTAAGTTTTTGAAGATGATATTTATGTTTTGAGCAGGTCCCAGTAATAGCTGTTATGGCAACAGGCGGAGGCCTCAGAGCAATGTCAGCTATGTTTGGCCACCTCTTAGCTCTTCAGAAGCTAGATCTGTTGGACTGTGTTACCTATCTCACTGGGGCTTCTGGCTCAACATGGTGAGTAACAGAAGATGTGATTTACTCTTGGAATGTCTGCGACACCACATTTCTACACAGTGAAAGATATGCATTTCTTTCAAAGTCTCACATTGTTAATAAGTGAACATAATTCCCTGGTAAAGCTATTACTATTGGCTCTCTAACATAACTTCTCTGCTTTGATGAGAGCGCATGGGTAAATACAGTATTTCTTACTAAGAAATGGATGATTTTCTCACATTTTTGTTCTGTAGGACCCTAGCAGACCTGTATGAACATGCAGATTGGTCACAAAAGAGTCTGGAAGGGCCACTCAGAGCAGTAAAAACACAGGTGACAAAATGCAAGCTAAACCTTATGTCTATGGAGCATCTGAAGTATTATCACAAGGAACTTGCTGAAAGGGCAAAAGCAGGACACGTCTCATCTTTTACAACACTGTGGTCACTTGTTCAGGAAATGTTCTTACATGGACGGGTATGTACCACACCACCAGGTATGTGGTCCTGCCACACATTTAGGAAATATCCACTCATTTGCTTTAGCATCTCCCACTTTGATTGCATGTTACAACGTGCGGAACAAATCCAGAGTGACTGGTGCATCCCTGTATGACTTGTAAATAATGGCAAAGGATTCTCTAACCAGGACTTTCTGGAGTAGCTGGTGGTTTGTCCATGCCTCTGAACTAAGGTGCCCAACTGATAATAATTTAAGTGGCAAATATTCAGAAAGAACTGAACAATCTACCCCTGAAAAATTAAATCCTTTAATGTCTGTTTCTTTTGGGGCGCTTCAGAATTAGAATAAACTGCCTTCTTGTGATCATTAGTCTAAGACTAAAGTATCTGTGAGATAGAGACAGCCAACATACTTAGATATCAATGTACAGGTTAGTAGATATCCAAAAGACAAGCATGAAGGAAAGTTCAGAACGAGAAAGAAGCAGTTTTTTAAAGGAGATGTGACTCACAGATTCATCTGAGTAATAAAATATCTGTTGTCTATCAGTGCTCATGTAGATTGTGTCAATGGTTTTAGCTTATGTTCACTGTGATTTTTTTTTATCCCTTTGATTAGCCAAGAAAGTACAAACTCACAGACCAGCGCAGGGCATTGGAGCATGGGCAAAACCCATTGCCTTTCTATGCAGTCCTCAATGTCAAAGAGGAAAAGTTCAGCACTTTCAAATTTAGAGGTAAGTATTCCAAGTGTTTCTTCTGACTCTTAGAAGGAACTAAAGAGAATTTGTAGGGTGGCAATGTGTATATCTCAGGGGAATACAGGAGGATTGCCTCTGTTGCTTGCCCTGAGTCAAGATTCTTCAAGATTTTATCTTTTAATAAAATATTTGTCTTTCTTGCAAACTGCTGGGTGTTGATTAGAAAAGGCAGATCTGCTGAAAAACACTCTCTGGCATAAAAAAGGCATTTCTGAAGGTGTGGAATGAAGTTCTAGTTTTGACAAAGACATTGTGAGTGAGTGAAGGCAAATCATATGATTTTTTTCTGCTTCAGTTCCACATCTATGAAATGGCTGTGATTGTTCCTTTGTTTGTAGAGGTTCTGTGTAGTATAACTGTCAATTATCTAAAAAAAATCTCTAGAGTGGAGTATGATTGCTATATGGGTGTGATATGACACCCTTTAAATAGACTATATTCAGCAAGAAATATTGAAGTGATCAGATACTGAAAAGAAAAAAACATGTAATACTTAGGTTAGATACTGCTGTTCCACAGTAACACCTATGCAGGGCAGCTTGAATCAGGAAACTACATGGCCATGTCCACATTGTGATGCTTTCTAATTCTGAGCTGACATGTCTTCAAGCTTCTTTGTTGTTTCATGTAGACTGACACGTTTGGTTTAGTAGAGTTTTCATTCCTTGCGGGTTGTATCACAGTTGTTTATTGTACGTTTGATGATCTTGAGTTAGAGAGACAGGTGGGTTCCCAGAATCTTTATTTAGGAATATGAGTCTACATTTTTAATGCTAATGTTAGACTCTTTCCGAGGTGGAAAAAGCTAGTGAGTGATTAATCTCTCAGTTCTTATGGAACAAGACAGTGTAGTTTGCAGTACAAACTAGTGATAGCACTGAGCTGCTGAGACCAGCAGAGTTCATGAATCCTTCAGATAGCTGTATCCAAGGGGTAGGCTTTGTTTCCTTATTCTGTATGACATTAAACATTGCATATGCTAATTCTTTTGTAGAGTGGGCTGAGTTTTCTCCTTATGAAGTGGCCATACCAAAGTACGGAGCCTCCATTCGTTCAGAATATTTTGATAGTGAGTTCTTCATGGGAAGACGAGTGAAGAAGCTGCCAGAATCTCGGATCTGCTATCTAGAAGGTGACCTAGAGTGATACCTCTTGTTTTGTTACTTTGCACTGCGGGGTGAATAGTCTGAGAGTAGTTAGCCCTTGAGGAAAAACACTGAATTGTTTTCATTATTAAGCTTCAACTCTTCTACTTAATCTATGACATAACAAGGTCAATTTATACATATTCATGCAAGGCCAACAATCCAAAGCATTGATACTTGTAATTAAAAAAAATAATTAGTTGAAGTAGTCAGCAGTTAACGTGTTGGTTCAGTATTTTTCCCATGTGATTTGACTTGCAGGTCTTTGGACAAACATCTTTACTAGGAATTTGCTGGATGGCTTGTACTGGTCCTCAAATTCAAATGAATTCTGGGAGCGATGGGCCAAAGATATGGTAGATATAGGTAAGAGTTTCAAAATCAGTATTCATTTTTGACCAGATCATGCCTTCTGTTAAGGAGATGAGTAAAGAAAATAAATACACCATTGCAACTGTTTGTGAATAATCTTTCACATGTTCTCCCTAAACTGGTATGTGTTGCATTGCATCATTCTAGATCTTCCAGTATGATTTTCACCTGTATCAGAATGATCACCTTGTGATGTTTTCCTCTTACAGTTCTTTTTAATTCCCAGAGGCGCACTTCATGCTAGTTGCAAATGTTTTTCATTTAGAATTTATTCATGATCTGTAGTCACATGACTCCTGTGACTACAAATGAGAAGGGTGGCTCTTGCTTTTAGACAGAAGTACAAAGAAAGTACGTAGAAGGCAAAAGGTGTGCTTGTTTTAAACAAAACCAAATATCTCTGTGTTCAAATGATCGTGTACATACATTTTTCAACAGATTGCAGGAAATGCAGAGGGAAGAACAGCTAGCCAGCAGAAGTGTCCAGCAGAACAGATTACACATGTTTTTTTCTCATATTCCTTCTCTATTTCAGAAAAACATTCTCCTGAGGAGGATACCACTATCATTGAGCCTCCATCTTGTTTGTCGGGGAAGTTGTATGAAATGTTTCAGGACATTATAACAAAGCGTCCACTACTGGGAAAGTCTCATAACTTCCTGAGAGGCTTAGAATTTCATAAGGATTATGTCCACCAGAGAAAATTTATTGAATGGAAAGGTAACTGCAACAAAGAGTTAGCTGCAGTTTGCAGGTAACATCTCAGACTGTTTTTTTTTAGACTTTGGATATCTCACTTTTAGAGATATTTGCTCAGGGTTTGGAAATCTGCTGAGATGGAACTGTTTCATGTGTGTGTTTCCTCAGAGTGACAGGTTAAAATGAACTAGTCCATGAGATGCTCTTTCACTTTTTGACAAGATTTGACGAGTCACAGCATGCTTTTCTACAGGAAGTCTGTCATTCTGCATAGTATAGTAGACAGAAGAGAAATGTGAATTCTTTTTGAGGTCAATAAGCAGAGGTCACACTGGAAACATAAGGCAAAAGGTTATTGTGTTGGTCAGATGAAGGAAAGAGTTGGCTGCAAAAGTGTGGTTGCTATGTGTATAGTATTAGATGATTTATTCACCTCTCCTTAACCCTTCAGAAGCAGAAATAATAAAATCCAACTGTAGAAAGTTAGAGCCACATAGGTTTAGATCTATATTAAACAACAGCAACAAAAAAGTGTAGATTTGATTAATTTTCTACAGCCTGTGCTCTGCAGGTGAACAAAGTGAAGTCAGGGTTGTTTTACCTCAAAAACCATGAAACAGTCCATGAAATGATATGCAGATAATGGAACTGAGCTTTTGAGCACCATAAATCTTCCTGTAATCCAGTCTTCATTTATGCCTTGAGCAGGTAGCAGTGTGGGAGGATCTTACATTATCAATCTGATTTTAGCAAGGAAATGTGTGCTCCTCTGAGTCTTTCCCTTTTGCAGTTTGTGTTTTGTCTCCTCTGTCCCATGTAAGTTACAACCTTTTATGTCTGGCTGCCATCGCTACCTGAAGTTTGCTGACAGTGGCAAGAGTTGTGGAGCTTTTAGGGCCTGCAGAGTACTAAATGCTTTTCAAAAATGATAGTCTAATGGTAGGTGAAGTCTCAGGAATACAGCTCTGTCTTAAATACTTCCCCAGAGCTCAGATTAACCGAAACATTAAAAAGATTCATTAAATGGCAAGTGCAAAGCTTAGTTTTGGTGGTGATAAATTTGAGAACTCATAGCAGGCAGTCATAGTAATACATTTATGGTAGTTGGTGCTTCTGAGGGAATTTCTGAGGAAGGACTTCTTCCAAGTCCCTTTTTGAGTATAAAATGGATGTAGAAACTCTCCCAAGGAAAAGTCTGATCTCTAATTCATTTATGAAGCCGTGAATAAATGCTGCACAGTTTTGTGTCCATGATAACATATTGGATGTAGTGAAATTTCAACTTAAAATATTCACTAGGCCAAATAGAACTAAAAAGTACATTCTGTTTTTACTTTGAGGAGGCAAGCAAATAACTCTCACTGCACCAGAATATGTAAATTCCCATCATCCATAAATGCTAAAAGAAGCAAATAATTTTGTAAAGATCTGACTCTAAGGGAATGAAAAAAATATGAGTTATTACTTCAAGATGCTGTCAAATGTTCCAGGCCATGGAATGAGCTGGAATTATTCTGCACAGTTTAAATCAACACTACAGAATGAGGCCAAGGAGGCAGAAAGATGTGCAGTATTTCTGCAAATCAACATTTTTTAAAAATGCCTAAGCACAGATGTTTCAAGGAATGAGCAATCTGCTCTAGGCTTTGCTACCTCATTTTGTCAACTTGAAGGAGTCTCTTAAAGCACTATTTTGATATTCATAGTCACAACAAAAGGTTTCTTGTTCCATGAGACTAGAAATGGTAGTGGGCTTGCTGTCTTCAGGGTGGCTGGTGGGTTTTGGACAGAGAAAAGAGAATCTAGCTATCAGATACTGGCTCTAGATTTCAATATGTCAGTTTCCATAATCTACTTTTTGCTGCTTTCAGAGTGAGTGTGAAACTTAATTAATTGAGGCAATACTTGAATACTTTAAGCTATTGGGAGAAAATGCTGTATGCACAATCTGATATTTTTTTCAACATGGCTAAGATAATTTATATGAGAAGACACTGAAAGCAAGCTGAAGTCAGAGTTTTCACCTTGAGAGAAAAGTCTAAACTAGAAAATGCAGAAGTTGAGAAGGAGCAATGCAAAAGAGCAGCAATGTACTGAGTTTGTTAGATTTGTTGCTACACTGTGAAATTGTTCTTGTTGTTTGCATTTTTTCCCAGTTCTTAGCAGGGGGAAAAAAAATCGGCTAAAGTCTGTATTCTATGAAAAAACAATCCCCAGAGCAGCTGTGAGCCAGCGGAGTCTGTGTCTCACCTGTCCTCTGCCTGGCTGCCTCACAGCCTGCCTTTGTGAGGCCACGTTTGTGGGGTCGCATTATGGAGGGAGGTGAGCTTGGTCTTGATGACAAGGGGCTGCCTTTACTGTGTATCACAGCTCTTTTGACCAATGCACTGCTAACTATATTCATAATGTTTTTCAGACACCGTGCTGGACGCGTTCCCTAACAATCTGACACCACTGCAGAAATATCTTTGCCTGATAGATGTTGGCTATTTCATTAACACCAGTGGTGCAGCACTTTTCAAGCCAGAGAGGAACGTAGATGTCATTATCTCACTTGATTATGGTTTGGGGAATGCATTCAAGGTAAGAAAATCAATATCATCTGTTCCTTGCAGCCCTGGTCAAATTCTTATTTTAAAGCCGTAAGAGTTCATAGCCGAATTTATATCTGATACTCAAATTATACAGTGACCAGCTAAAGTGACTAATTGGTAAAGGTATAGAAGTGATCTTTACAGTACAAAGGTTAGCTCCTGAGGTGAGTAATGGAGTTTGTTGGAGTTTTGATGGAAAAGACTGAATGAAGCTCAATTGCTGTACATGTAGGTATGTAGGTAACATGCTTATGTTCTTTCAACTACATATTTCAGAGCTTCTGCAGGGCCACTTGGGTCATTAGGAAAATTATTTCCCTTTATGTGCCTGTAGTGTGAGGGGGCATGGGAACTGATCAGCAGGACAGAGTATGTGGATACTTGGTTTATTAAAACTTTCAAGTAAATAGTTGTCTAAATCTTGATGATATTCGTAAGAGCAAACCAGTCACAATATCTTGGAGGAGGATGGAAGCTTCCTTCAAAACCACAACAATATAGGCTGAAAGGCCTAAAGATCTCAGGCTCCTTTCTCTGTTTTGGATCGTGGCATTCACTTTCTAGGATGCTCTGGGTATTTTAGTAACAAGTGGTTGCTGAAGACAAGATTGTGATCTCCCATGTCCTGTCCTCATGACAAATTCTGAAAGTGGCTTTTGTCATTCCTTCCAATAATTATAAAAAAAACTCAACGGGGTGGTAAGTGTCTTCTGACTTGTGGCATATGGTGGCAGAAAGTAGGGTTATTCTGTGGCTCCTTTAGTCTACACCTGGATTGCAGTGTAATTCTAGGAACTGAATTTGCCACAGTATTTCTGTGATAACATCAGTAAACCTTGTCTTAGTACTTCCTTTAAGTCAATGATGTTCTGTATCCACAGCAATTAGAGATGACATACAAATATTGCAAGATACAAAAAATCCCATTCCCCAAAGTGGAAATAAGTGAAGAAGAAGCAAAGAACCCAAAGGAATGTTACGTGTTTGAAGATGCAGAGGACCCGAGAGCACCCATAGTAATTCATTTCCCCCTTGTGAATGACACATTTAAGGAATTCAAGGCACCTGGTAAGTTCAGTCTTTTTACTTGAATTTTGGTTATTTGTCTTTCTACAGTGTTGATCTTCTTTGTTCTTCCTAACAACTTTATGAGAGGGCAGAGCCTTTTGTGTGAGTGAGACTATCCCAGTTTCTACCCATCAGGGTCATACGTGCATACGTGCATATTTGCCTCTATCACTGGGATATGAATGAGGATGCATTTGGGGAAAATTTTGAGCGGCAACAGAGGTTAAGTAAAGCTCATTTTCTGATATGAGATTCACCACTTAACGCTTAGAGAGTATATGTGTTAACAGATACTCCAACAAAACCATACTTAGAAACTGCATACAAAGAGGAGGTGCCCAGAAGAGGGAACTGGGCTTGTTAGGTGGAGGCTGGAGATGGTCCAAATGGCACTGCGCCATCAGGTGAGGCTGTTGAACAGAGGCTAGCTGATAAAACGAGTGTCTTAGGGGCATTTTATGTGAAACATGGATAAGATTATGCAGGGCAACACAGCTGCTGCAGCTTCTCAGTGCTCCAGGCCTAAATGTGTGAGATATGATGCTCACCTGCATGTCTCTGAGGAGGCACTGATTCATCAGTCAAGCTGAGAGCGGCTGATACGGGTAGTTGGGGAAGGAGGGACCTTGGCAACCTGTTTGTGTGGATTTCAAGTTTAACAGTGGAGCTTTTCATTTCCAGATGGCTGAGAGACACCTTGTGGAATGTAGGTATTTATTACTCCTGCTTTTAACTATTTAAATTCTAGAAAAGAGGAAGAATTAGCTTGTGAATTTCCCATTTACGATGCCCTTATAGGCTGCACTTTTCTGTGCTTGAGGCGGATGCAGCTGTATCTGGATGCGGATAGCACAGATAATAAGGCTCTCCAGATATCAGGAAGTTTTGCAAAGCAAAGCTTGGACATTTTTAATACAGTCAGTCACTTCTATTGACAGCCTGGGCCCCACATCCTGAAGTCTCATTTCAGTGAAAATGCTCAGTTACAAAAAAAGCTGATGTATATCAAGCAAAGCTCACAATGGTGGCTTTTCTCTTCTTCCACAGGGGTAAAGCGCAGTCTCTCAGAGATGGAAGAAGGCGAAGTAAATCTGGAAAACAACTGTTCACCCTATTACCTCATTAGGCTAATCTACTCTCCTGAAAATTTTGACAAACTTGTGAACCTGAGCAAGTACAACATCCTCAACAACAGAGACCTGCTCTTTCAGGCACTTCAGAATGCTGTAGAACGGAAAATAAGTTGCACGACTTGGAATCTCCCCAGCCACTCTGGAGCTGGATATGCCTAGGCTGGGTTTTCATTCTTTTCCTCACTGAAGGCTACAACAGTCACATTACAACGAACTCATAACAATCACAGTCACATTACAATGCATCACAGTGTTCATTATTTGCAGGAGTCTGAGGAAACCTGTACATTTCTCATCTTGCCTTGTTCAAGTTCCTAGCTTTCAAAAGGATTTATGTAATCTTCCTCACCCAAGTTTTCAGACCACAAGAGCCTCACAGTGTAGTTTTACTTGACAAGCAATGAGAGTCCTGGTTAGCAGAGGACTTTCAAGAATTTCCCAATGCTGTAAAAAATGGTGGTGGTTATAGCAATAGTTCTTTACATGTGCCTGTTCCCTCAATCCTGAGCCCATTATCAGTGCTTTTTGTATGATACAATTACAAACCAAGTCCTGGCTGTTTGCATTCAGTAATGTCCAGATTTTCAGCTAGGCTGAGCAGCAAGAATTTGCACTGAATTGGTGGGCTCAGCTCTGAAGTCAGGCCAAAGAGTCATACATACCTGTGAACAATAGCCAATCTGCAGTGTGGACTGTTACATTCTGTTTGGCTGATTCCCCTTGCTTATTCCATTATTCCTTTATTCCATTCCCCTGCAAATGTTTGGCAGAGAAATGCTGCTCCAGACTGCCACGAAGGGGGCAGTTACATTTCAAGAAGAGAAGACATGAGAGTATGGTTCTTTCTTTTGAGTTTTGGCTGGAGGAAAAATTCCACTTAAGGCATGAGTGATTATTTTCATTTATATGGGCAGTGCCTGTATGAATTAAAATGTCAAGAGCTTTTGAAATAAAAAACTCAGGGTGAATAGTTACCATAGACACAAGTAACTACATTTAATTCAAGAACGATGACCAAGACCTAAGCTAGTGCTTCTTATGGGTGCAAGCTGAATGCAGGATAAAATAATTAATGTAACAGAGTGCATAGATACTGTATTTTCACAACTAGAAGATTTTTTTTTGCCTTTACAGTCTTTATCCCTAACATCACAGGCAAGGTATTTTTAATAGGTGCTACACTAAAATGGAACACGAATAAAAAAAAAAGGAAATTCTTTTTCACACCTCTTTGCTGGAGGAAAATACTCAGAAAAGAACGATGCCTGGTTTTCATTTGCTTGGGATTATAGTGAGAGATATTGCCTTGATCTATGAGCTTGGAATATTGTTATGGCTCTCCACAGCATTAAAAAGATGGTAGAGAAGGATGTGGAGTGCACAAAACATAAATCAGAGAAGTTTCTAGGTTTCATAGCACTGAAGGAGCTGGGCCTGCTTTTGGCATATTTAATCCAAACACAGGACATTCACAGAGGCCCAGGAAACTCTTGCACATTTCTTCTGTGTTGGAAATGTACTTGATATCTAGAATGAGTTATACTTAAAATTAAAGAAAGAGAAACAGGTCTGCCTATTTGGTGTATGCAGGCAGTATCTGAGCTCAGAGGAGAACACCCACAAAAAGTTTCATTGCCTGAGCCCTGTTCCTATAAAATGCTGCAAGTAGAGGCAGTAAATAAGCCTCTGCGATACTCCTTGTATGGTGCTTACTTATTGAGCTGAGGAGCACCATGAGAAGAAAGAATTAATCAGATATGGCTGCCAGAAAGACAGAGCTGTTTTGAGTTGAGTTGAAAAGTAAGATGACAGCAGGGGGTATCTCAGAAAACAAAGTCTTACCAGCAGGATTTGTGACCTTCATGTAGGAGAACATGTCCTGGTGCAGTGTGCCATGGTGCAGGCATATGCACACAGGAGCAGAGACGGCTGTATGCTGTTTCACCTCATCTACCTAATTTTTACATGCTGCTAAAAAAACCATTTTGTTCATGGGTACATGAGTGGCCCCTAACACCTGGGGATCTTGACAGCATGTAGACAGCAGTGACACATTTTGAATGCACTAAGGGAACGGGCTCTGTGTGCTCCACCTAATAACTGGGGCATGGTTTGTGCCTGCACAGTGCTGCTAATGCACACAGAAATGCCCACTAAAACGTGAAAGAAATGGGAAAAAAACCAACAAACCCAGGGTGCCCAGACAACCAAGTCAGTGGGGTCAGTGGGGAATAGGTTCTCTGAGGGACTGTTAAACCCTATGGTAGGATGAAGGAGGTTAAGGTGGGGAGGAGGGGTGTGAAGATGTATTGATGGTTCCTTTGCCATGGAACTGTCACCCATGATCCTGCATTGCACACTGGGCCAGGGCTGCTGGTTAATCTCACAGCCAACACTGTGCTGTGTGCCCCAGAGTCTCCTTGAGGTCCCATGTGTTACCCCTGTAGCTTTAGAAGACAATACCTAAGTTTTAAATGCTTTCTGTTGCATTTCAAAGCCTGTAATTAAATGAGGGCTGCACCACTGCCTATGAGAAGGTGGGGTTAATTTCTTTTTTGTTGTTTGTGAAGCCGAGGGAGCTTGTTGTTGGTCTGACAGTGTGGCAAAAGGCCCTGGAGGGTGTTTGTGAGGGTGAAGTGCGGCAGGACAGGGAGCTGGTGGGCTCAGCCAAACAGCCTGAACCCACAAAACCAGAAAGTGTACTTACAGTGAGTGATGTGCAGCTGGTTAGTGTCCTGTGCTCCTCCGTCCTGCTCTTCTTTCTGGTGGACGCAAGTCTAAAGGAAAGGACCACTGAAAATGTTGTGTGCTTGTTCCTCATCCCCAGGCACGTGTCTTGCTTACAGACAGGTCTGTGCCTGCTGTTGTGGAGTTATGTTTGTTTAACTGCTGAAAATGAATTCATGCCTGCAACATGCCCATTCAAAATGCACCCCAGGTCACAGCTCTCAGATGAACATTCAGCTGGAAAACCCCCAGAAACACAGAGCTTGCTATCTGCTGCTGAACACAGAGGAAAAAATGTTCTTACAACTCTTAGCTATAGCTGTATAGAAATTGCTTATATCTATTAACTGCTTAATAATACAACCATTAAAACATAATGTTGCAAAAGAGCACCAGACCCCTGTCAGTTTTTATGCACTTCTTAAGCACAAGACTAGACTCCTTGTGGGAGCACAAGCACTGCTGCTGCTAAGTGCTTTGTGGGGCATTTACTACTTTCAAGATGGACTGGAAAAACCAGAGAGATGTTCTGTCTTACAGAGGCACTGAGGCTGGAAAAGAGTGGAAATATGAACTCCTGTGGCAAATAAATGCTCCTGAGAAGAGTGGCACAGCAACAGAGAGTGCCAAACTAGACAAGAAGCATGGTGGTTTGCTCACTTTACTGGCTGCTATTGGAATCAGTCACAGCATGAATTTAAACTCAAGGTGCTGCATGCACACCAAAAGCATTTACATAAATCTGGGGCTGTGCATTCTCCATCCCTCCCACTGAAAAGTTAGTTGAGACAACGGAGAGCAAGAACCATGCTTCAGAATAGCTAAAAGAAGACCCTTACCTGAGGAGCTAAGGACCTGAAGCTTTAGCTTTCACTTCACAAGGAAAAGCCTTAGCCATTGTACTGTCCTGGGTGAAAAATAACACATTTCTCCCCTGCTTGTGCTAGGTCAGGGCTCAGAAACAGAGATAAGAAGAGGGAAAATAAGGCCCCAGCAAAGTGTTACTACTCACGATTGCACCATACCTTAACAAGTGGGGCCCCAAGCTCCAGGAGCCCCACCTGACACTGCAGGGTTTGGTGGGGTGCATCCAATGGTGCCTGGCTCAGCACAGCACAGCAAGGCTGGTGTTGGTACCTCAGATGACACAGCTCATCTGCAGACTGTTCTGAGTGTGCCGAGATACTCTTCCCCTCTGGATCTGCTGAATGACTGTTTAAAAAAGCTGTTTCAGAACAAGAAAGCTAAAACTTAACTCTCCACAAGCCCATTGCAGGGGTAAATCTGTGGACAAGAGAGCACTTGGTCTCCAGACAAAAACTCATGCCCTGCTTCTATTGCAGGCCTGCCACTTCCCTATGTTATTTATTATACCTCTTAGCCATAAGTACATAAAGATGAAACTTGCAGCTGAATCACCTTATTGCATATCCAGGCAGAGGCACAGAGGAAGAAAACTAAAAGCCACCAGCAGCCCCGTGCCAGAGGCCTTTCTTCCAAGCTTGGACTCCTCCTGGAAGAGCACTGGCAGTCACATCTTTGCTCCAGGCAAGAGTACATTTTTAAAAGCATGCTGATTGTGTTCTATCTTGAGAAAGGAGGAATTTTTTGCCCACAGCTGCTGAGTATTTCCAGGTACAGCACACTACTAGTGCACCATTCAGTAAAAAAGGGTCTGGGACTCTAAGCAGTCTTGATGTATCTGCATTTTAGTTTTTTTGGTGGTGGAAGGAAAAACCAACATTCTTTTCAGGTCCAAAATCTCCCATCCCCAGAACAACCAAACCTGTGTACCATAGTGTGTAAGCAGTTGATCACGTTCATTGAGCCAGCAGCTCTCGGCTTTCCTAAGGCACCATCCTACTGACCCATTTTCTTAATCTTAATGCCCATATATTCTATTCAAAGCTGCAAGGTGCTTTGGGCAACGGGTTTAGCTTTCTGCTTCAAGCGTTCACTACTAATTAATTGGTACACATAATAAAAGTAGCATAAAACTGTAAGTCCTTGCAGTGATAAACTACTAACCAGTGCATGCTGTGAAATGACAAATCCATGGAGAACTTTGAATGTGCCAGGGGAATGCTGAAAGCAGCAGGCTTAGTAATGTCAACAAAAAATATACATATAAAGCACATTCATGGGATATAAACCAGTTCCTGAAAGTAAAAGAGTTATTTGCAGGAAGAAAGAAGGAGAGAAGTATAAAGGATGGAGCAAAATCAGGTTAAGATTGGAAAGCCATACCAATCTTTGTGCCTCAGATAACTACGTGACATTTTTTTTCAGTTTGTTCCTATCTGGTTCCTTGTAGTTGTAGTCAATGCTGACAGAAAACATACAGACAAGACTGGTGATTTTATCTTCAGCGTTCCCTTCCACCCAGCACATCTGTAGGGAGGACCTCCTACTGCTGACATACATCACGGTATGTATCTCTTCTAACCCTCCTTGGGGCTTCTGGAGGGAAAGCTTTTCTGGGATAAAGAATGTTGAAATATTTCACATGCATCTCAGTTTAAGAGCCACAGCTATTGTTGCCAGTTACTAGCAGCTTATTGAGCAACAGCAGCCTATGCCTTGTGGAGAGTGATGGTTTGTGCCTCCTAAGCTGCCTCCTCACTGCACTTTGAAGTGCCAGGACTTAAGTGAGCAGGTAAGGGCACGGGACTTGAAGTGTAGTTTTTATAGGGATGAGGAAATGAGATGTGCAGAGGTGGATGGAGTCCTCCTTTGATATCACATGCATCTGAGGCTTCTGCTTTGGGAAGAGTTGGTAAAAGCACAAGGACTGGGCGATCCAGCTGATGAAATCAGCAGGCTACTGTATCTATCCTATGACGAAAAACACTACACCATACTATGCCCTGTAATTACTAATGAGTCCCAGCTTACCTGTGGGTGTGGATGCCACTTATTCTTCAATTAATATACAATAATGGCAGGCTTCCATATCACAATCTACTTTTTTTCAAGGCCTCCCATGCCTCTGGCAAGTGACAAAATATATTATTGCCTCTCTATTTGATCATTATAATGGTAAATGCAACACTGAAACAATTGCAGAAATGAATGTTGAAAAAATTGACTATTTATAGCATAGCAGAATAATTTTGCAAATGTGCCTTTTTCTTAGTAAAAAAAATCATGCTTGCTAACCAACATTACAGCCCACCTGGATCTGATGATCATTTCCATTTTCAGCTGTTCAAAACAATTTATACTAGAATAGCATGAAGTGCACTGGAATGCTTGCAGGTGCAGAAAGAGAGGTTTATGTGCAATAATTTAATCCCACGGTATTTTGAATTTCTAATGTGTGAAGGTTGAATGTCTTCCCAAAAAGAGTCTGACAACCCTGAAAAGTTCATTTCATTATGAAATAAGTGGTCTTTCATTTGTCCTTTTCCTGGGAGAGACACACAGGTGACTGCCAAAGGATTTTCTTCTATCATAGAGCGAGACTAATATTTACATTCAGTTGCCATGACTTTGAAGAGTTCCACTCAGAGCACCAGACAACTAAAGCTGTGCTAACTGTGCACTGCCCTTTCAATGGGTTCCTTACATCAACACCTCAAGACAAAATTTAGGGCATTACAACATTTTAAGATGAGACAAATCTTTAAGTGCAATTATCTTTTATCTATGGAGATTGATGGTCAGGTTGCAGGACTTAAGTCAGATCTCATCCAAAACCACAGTAATGCAATTTGGTGTGACTGATGAGCCCTGGGAGGGAGGCACAGGGCTGACAGCATCTAGTTTCTCTCATTTGTCAAAATCAAGCTCCAGCAATTTAAAACTGGAGTCTATTATAGGCCTGCAGCAACGGACACCTGAATCGTTGCTGTATGATACCTGAAAACAGTGACAGGTCTTCTGAAAAATGCTCCATTGTGGATGCACGATCATTTCTTTCAGTATACACTTACCATCTTTTTTCCAACACAAGGTACTGTGAAAGAGGGTATTTTATGCAGAAAATTGCTTCAGACCATGCTTTTTTTTTTTTTTTTTTCCCTTTTCTTTTGATTCTCCACCTTTACATCAGGCTCTACATCTTGTTTAGCCAGCATCAGAGGACTAGTGTGGGTCCTTGTCTTTATACCTCTGGTCCTCAGTCTTAGCCACTGAACAAAGGCCGCTAAATACAGCTTTGCTGCTTGTCCCAGTGAGAGGGTGGATGGGCAAATTTCCATCTTGCAGTCACTTCATGTGAGCTGTCTGGATTAAAGTTCCCTCTCCTTTTCCATTAAGTGACTTGGAATATGTATTACTTAGGTGATAGGGTGAATGACAAAGTCATATCCACAGAAGTATCCCAGATGTTCTTTTTAATTATATTTAATGACTTTACCAGATTTAATGCCTAATTAAAATAAGTTCCAAAGGCAGTGATTAAATTAAAACTTATGAATACATTTGCAGAGGTTAGATATAGTGGTGAAGGGTCTGTTTTTCATTGAAGCAAATGTTATTTTCCTCTTCCTGCTTCTAGTAGAGATGGAGGCAGTTTTGTGTTATTACCACTTTGTTCTCGGTTCAGAGTGGTGATGGAGGCTTGGGTCACTGCAGTCCCATCTTCCTTTAAATTTCTGAAAAATGCTGCAGATTCCTTCTCTGGTTTGATTCTAAAAGATGGTGTTCTCCTATGAACAACAGTCATCACCAGAAAATTAGGAGCAATCTGGATGAGTTTAAGTCATTGTGTACATTCAAAGCACCTCTTAGGCATCTACCTCAGCAGCAAAAAAATCAATCTTGCAGAGGGATTAGAGTTTCATATCACAGCCCGGCAGATTTTTACAGCCTCTAAATGCAATAAACTAATATACTCTACTAATAATAAACTAATTTACTCTACAGGCCAAATTTCCTAATTTGGCTCCAGCTGAATTCTCAGTGTCTGTGTTTGGGTTCTCAAAATGGTCTGTGATTGAAGTATTCAAACAGTGCAATTTCAGACAACTGATTTTGTTCCTTACTATAAGAGTCTGGATTCCTTTCAGACCCTGCTGGAAAGAATACTCAGAGGAAAAACAGTAGGCTTCTAGTTTAGATTCTTGTTCTGGTTTTCTCAACTATTGGAACACGTTTGTCTCTACTGAGCATAAAGGTAATCCAATTTTCAGGTCACACACTTCATTTCAATAACGTTAGTGACTAAAATAAGTGATGAAAGAATTCCGAGTTTTAAATTGTTAACCACAAACAGGATATAGCTGACTTCATTGAAACTCAGTTTTGAAAATTGGCTGTAGCACATCATAAATGACAAAGTGAAATGAGGCATCATCCTACTCAAGAATATTGTATTCTACCAGATAAACAGGAGAGAAGCAGGATTTTTGGATCTTGGGACAATCTACCTCTATAGGTGGCTGCTAACTAAGCACAAACAGTGGTGGTGTCTGTTCAGCATTGCAGCACAGAACCCCCTACCTCAGGAGTGTACTTTTGCTGGTTAGTCTTTCAGCAGAGTCTCTGTCCCACAGACTTGTCTGGGAGGTCTCAGTGCTCGGAGTGAAAGGTCTCACCATCACTGTGGAATCTGGTCTGTTTCTATATCCTACAGAGTCAAAGAACACAGATAAAAACATGGTAGTAAGTATTATTAGAAGAAGAATTTGGAGTGTGTAGCCAATCCTGGGTCTATACCAGTTTTCCCTGAAACTCGTTATAATTGTTGCCCCTGGCTTCCTTTCCAGTATGGCATTGCCTAGTGGATTTAGAGGAAAAACTGTTGATCAAGATCCAAAGCAACCCTTTACTGAAATGATGGCTATGGCTGTTGTGTAATACCCTTCTTTGGAATCAACCTGATGCTGGCTGCATTACAACTGAAAGGCTGCTTTGCAAATCATCCCAGGGCACTCTCCTGCCAGGTTACTACATTGAAAGGTGCAGGTAACTTTTGTATTGCTGTCTGAAGGATGCAAAAAGGAAGGCTCCAAATGCCCCATTCTAAGGACAGTCTCTCATTCTCTTCTCTTTCTCTCACCATCACTTGCTAAAACACAATTAATTCTTGAATAAAATGAGAATGTACCTATATTATTCTGTAGTGACTGCAACCAGTTCTCCATCAGCATCGGTGAAGGTGCTGAAAAGAAATACTCTGCCCCATCTCTCAGTCTGTGAAAAAGGATAGGAGAGGAAACATTCTAGTTAGTCTTACTTTTGACTGAGATAAGCAACATAAGACACTGCAGTTATGCCTCCTACCGTCTTAGGTGACTGTAGGCAAATGCAACAAGTCAGGATAGCTGTGTAGATTTTTATTAGCACACCTCTCTGTAAGACTTACCGTAACATAAAGGTGTTCTCTTTCCTGATGTAGTTTGTCAGTCTCTCACATTTGGCACCAACAATGCTGAGGGATGGGAGCGTGGATATATTCTGAAGGAGGACAGAATCGTAACAAAATATCTGTTGTATCTTTTCTCCTGGGAATCAGTTCTTACCACCATGTAGGCTGACTACACACCCATACTATCTTTTTCTGCTTCTAATTTTATGATCAAGCTCAATGAATAGGAAGAACCACAGAGGAACAATGGACACATTAAATCTTGAAGGCAGATATTTGAATCAGATACCTCATTTAAAGACTGTTTGAAAACTTACAAAATCTTATTACTCAGTCTTGTAGTTGGTAACCATTGAACGACTGCAGGATTTGACAAAACCAATTATTTGTAAGAGAACCGATTACTCCTAGCCCCCAAATGAAGCAAATGTAACACACAGATTACTAGAAAGATTCAAAAAAGAAATTACCTTAGATGCTTCTTGTTCATCATTGTAGAAATCGAGCTTTAGTCCGTCGAGTTTTACATAGAAGGATTTCCAAGACCTTGAACCTGGCTATAAGAAAAAAAATAATAAAATCCAATAATTAGAAATATATTTAATTTCAGTAGTGAAATCTTCTTTGGGCAGCTTCCACAGTAAGCCAGGAGGTGAGCCAGATTGTGATCACAGAAGTTCTCTTTGTCATGATTACCTCCTAAAAAAATAGAGCCTGTTGTAATTACTGTTAAAATTATTCAGTAAAGGGTTCTGTGAATCAGCACCCAACAAATGATACAGTACAGCTCAAGGAACTTCTACACCATGTTGTAGTCAGCAATAACTTTGAGAGATGTGTTATTAAATCTTGGTCTACTTCTAGACACTAACAGGCTCACTTCATTTTCCTAACTGGAACCAGGCCATGCCTGCTGGTCAAAGTTTAGTTTGAAATATTTTGTTTCACTCTGACACAGTAGTCAAATGTTAGTTCATTTCCTAGACTATCACTTGCAGAATGCTATTGAACACTATGCAAAAACAACTGCTATTTCCTACCCCAACTGTGCACCAGTGAAAGGTCAGCCTAGTGTCTTGAGAATCTTCCAAATTCTAAAGCTCCTATTACATGTATGTATTCTTATTTTGTTGTATCAGTTAATCACAGTAAATCAAGACTAATTTGGTGATTCAGAGAAAAGGAAGGAAAACATGTTGATGAAGATACATCATAGTTTTTCATAAGATGGAAGCTCAGTATCAGAGCAGACTAAATTTGATGTGTCCAAAGGAGTGGAACTAGAGAGAACTAGATTTCATTTCCAGATGATGAAATCCATACCAGCTTCAATTTTTAAGAGAGAGATTTCAAGTTAAAAAGCGTCAGAGGAAATATTCTATGGGACAAACAATCCAAGGCTACCTGCTTAAATGCAATACCTCAGTAAACACTCAGCTGTCTACAGACTGGTGGTAAATATTAGGAAACTTCCTGTCCTGTTATGATCATTATCTTACTGATTTATTATTCCTTCCCAGGATAAGAATTCTGATTTCAGTCTCATTCAACTCCAGATTAAACAAAGCACAATTTCCAAAAATGAACTGAAATCTTTTTTCTCTTCTAGTAAATTAAAAGCTACGGCCACTGAATGCCTGGGAGTGGGAACTTTCTCTGCCAACAAACAATCACGTGCTGATACAGGATCATGAAGCTTGTTGAAGGGGAGCTTCATTCAAGTTTCTGGTTTATCATGGATATCTGATTTATTATGGATATACAGACCCTGTTCTGCATGATTCCTATGACAGGCACAATGTCTGTTAAGGACAGGATCAGGTACTAATGAAATCAGTGGACACTTCTTTAGCAGTAACTGATTTAAACCTACAGTCCTGCTCTCCTCTTCACCATAGTTTTATCCTGAAGAAGTCTGACCTGATCTGGACTGTAACTCAAGGAAAGGTGAATTAAACCAGAATAGGGGCATTTTTTTTCTACCTGTTGCCGTCCTGGAAGAAGCTGGTCTCTCTTTTCCAGGAACCCCTCCATATGCTGGAGACTTGCAGAAACCTGAGACAAGAACACTGCTGTTAAACTTTTTAAAAGCCCTTGAAGATGTTGCAAACTTTGAAGCTATTTCTATGTAAATTCCATGCAGAGAAATTGGTCTTTGCTGCCTCTAGCTTTTTTGTTCACCAGAAATCCTTTCTAGTTTGTAATCATATCTCTGATTTGCTGCTTATGTGAAGAGAATCCATATGCCCCTAGAACAACATGCTCAGGGAATTTATCACAGTTTATTATGAAATTAATGTTTCCTTTTGAAATCCTATCATTTGCTTACCTAGAATGGCAAGCTGGCTTTCAATCTGGATTATTACAGGAGGTTCTGGACCTCTCTTACTTGGTCAACCAAGTTTGGAGGTCAGTTAGCATTATTATTCAAAATAAAGGGTATTGTCATACTGTTTACAAGGGACAGAGATGACATCCTTACAATACAAGTGCTCTGTCTATTTGACATCCAAATATTACGTGACCATACAAGAGCCATTCAGTGTTTTGACTGTGATAGCATGATTAATAAAAAATCAATTACAGAAAAGTAAATTTTATTACCTTTGAATATTATTTTGATATTACTAAATACAATTTACAACTTAAATTGCCAAAGAATTAATTACACCCCTGCAATAATGCTGAGTTACACCAATAGTATAGTGTTGCACTGGTATACTTGGGTATGTGAGAAACGCATTCCTCTTTTAAAGTGCAAAGGGGAAGGGAACAACTTTTACCCATCTATGAGTTAACAGTGAATTTCCTGCCTGGGCAAGCAACTAGGAGCTTCTGGTTCTAGACTTGCACCAGCTGATCAGCTTTGGGCTAAGGTGCTACTTAGCCCTGCTTCTCTGTAAACTTGATGGGCACTAGGCATAGGGATGCTTATGGAAAGGCAAGATGTCACTAATAAATCAGCAGCTTTGTCTCTTTCTGAGGTTAAGTGTTCTGCTGAATGTCCAGCAGTATGAATAGCCTCTAATTTGGGAATGAAAACCAGAAACTCATGCAGGTGTCAAGCCCTGTGCTATAAAACTGAACAAATTAAAAATGCTTTTAAGCTGTACATATCTGCTTAATGTTTTTGGAAAGCATATTGATTGCAAAGGACTTTCTTGCAGAATTTTCTGTATTTCATTATTTGAACCAGCACAGGTTAGCAGTTTTGTGAGGAGAGTCAAGAATCCCTGGGACTTACCAAGGATGCAGTCTCCAATGTCTCCCGTGAGGACCTAGACAGCAGTAAATCTGGTGATTTATTTAATGAATTCTGGTCAGGCTTGGGTGATGTTGCCGCTAATTTTGTTTGCAGATTGGAGAAGGAGTAGCTTTCAGCACTTTTTTCTTGAGGTGATAAAAGGCCCACGGCATATGATTCTGAGAAATTGCTGCTGCGTTGCAGGCTTATGGGTGTAGGAGATAAAGGAGAGCTTAAAGAACTGTGATGCGCCAAAGATGTAGCTTGTGGGTCCACTGTCTTTGGTGTAGGTGGAGTGATAATCTCACTGAGTCTCCTCTCAGGTTTCATTTCTGTTTTTTTGCTGCTCAGCACCTCAGGAACTTTCCCAGAAGCAAATTGTTGGAATGCTACTGCAGGCTTTTCAACTGGGGAGAAAATTGTTTCAAGTGGAGTCCAGGACAGGAGTGGTGGTTGCACAGATTGCACTGGCTTTGTGTTCCTTATCTCTATCACTTTTGGTGGTGGATTCCTTTTGTCAGATGTTTTTCTTTTCAGAGAAGGAACCCGTACAATTTTGCCTTTATCTTTCTGCTCACTTTCTTCTGCATCTGTCTGTTTCAGAAGATTCATCTCCCTCTGTAGGACATAAATATTACATTTTTTAAATTACCTGTGTATGTGCACTCATGGGTACTTTCCAGAGAAGCTTTTACTTTAAGCATGAATGTGTTTCAAATGCACTCTATTCTGGCACTAAATTTTAAGGACTATACCTTCACTGGCATTCTAACCATTAGAAATAAATTTATTTGCTATACCCTGAGCTAGAGACTTTAATAACCTTGAGACCTTATCTAGAGACTTTAATAACCTCTAGAGAAACTGCCACTGCTTCTCTAAGTTTGCTGTGGAAGCATTGAGTATTCTTACATGGAATGACCGACTCCAGATACCTAAGATTCTAGATCATCCTGTCTCAGATACAGCTAATCAGCCTCTTACATCTCACCTTAGTTTTCCTGCTGAGCTGAGCAAATTTCTCCTCCTGAGCTGCAAGCATGTTCTCAAAGTCACGATGTTTCTTCAGTAGTTCCTCTACTTCAGACACAGAATCCTGAGTGGAAAAAATGAACAGATACAGAAGTTGAAACTCAAGTCTAATGGAATTTCTTTTTTTTTTTTTTAATTTTTAAACAGCTTGCAGTCTGGCAGCTGTACGTGAGAAAAAGAACTCAAGAAACAACCTTCTTTTTTCCACTGAAGCCAAGTGGTATCATGGCTTTCAGCTGTAACCATTTACATACAGATCAAGTACTTGGATTTTAGTTTGAGCTAGACACACTTTGTTTCTCCCTACCCTAGTAACAACATGCATCTTAAACCTCTGCCTTGGTTTCTCCTTGTAGTGGAATATCTCAGTTTATGATGGTGTTTTCCCATCTTCAGAATGATCGCAAGATAGTCAACAAATAGAAAAAAAATATATATGGATGCTGGTCTTCAAATAAAAACTTGTACACTAACTATCAGCCATCTGTACATATTCTACTGCCCCAACAGGAGGTGGGGAATTTTTTTTCCTTTCAAAGCAGGTTCTCCCCATGACAGGGAAGGTGATACCATCTGTAAGATTTCTTACTATGTCAAGAAGAAACGGGATGCAATTTTTCCCAGTCTTCTACTAACCCCTCGAAGCCACCACCTCCTGAAGCTCACCATCATGTAAACTGCGGAGCCTGACTCAGGTTCCCTTCTGTAACAGCACCAAAATCCTGCCCCCTGTAATCTCAAGGCTGCATTGCTCTTTAGATTGGTTTAATTTCAGAATTGAGCTAGCATATGCTCCTAGCAGTCAGTATGTTTTAGGAGGTGTTTTGACACTGTAACACTGTCCTTACTCACCCCATAGCTGGGGTCTGAAAGAAAGCTCTCCTTGGCAGCCAGCCATGCTTCTGCTTGTTCTAGCTCTCTGCGGAGCAATTGAATCTCCCAGTTTTCTTCATACAACTCTTTCCTCATGTTCCAGCTCTCCTTTACTTTCTTCATCAGCTCTGACAGCTCTAGCAGTTTTTCTTCAATCTAAAAAAAAGAACATTTGCAATGCCATGAGGTAAAAGATCCAACTGGACTTTCATTTGACAGCCAACTAGAAGATAATTTAGCCTCAAGATCTGGAAGATGACTTCTAGATAATCTTATAGTGTTAACATAATTTAGAAAGAAAATTTGAGTCCTCTTTTTTTTTTTTTTTTTAATTGAGATCATTTAGCTTACATGCTGCATAATTATGTATTGTAATTGCATGCATTTTCCTGTATGACCAATATTCTGCACTACATTTTCCCATGATGAAACTTTATGCCAGAGAATTTGTATTCTAGAACTAGTGAGAACCTTGATGACTCAACAAATCCATCAATTTATGACATAACAATTGAGAGCCTTCAATTCTACAGCTGAAGTAATGAAATGTTACATACAATCCAAGATGTTTTACTGTGATTTCCTGATCTACAGATAGTATCAAGACTAGCTTGGAATTACCACCAGTGTCAAAGTTCAAAGATACATAGAGAACCAGATCACAGAAATTTTAATGTTCTTGCCCTTCTGGCCTTATAAAATTTCTGGAGAATTACATATTTTCAGAGACCTCATCCTATGGCTGATTGCTATGTGATGCATCTTATTCTAGTTTTTGTGTAGCTAGATGCCAAAATCTGATGTGGCTTATCTTTTCTGTGGAATAGCATTACCTACTCCCCCAAATAGCCAGTGACTATTCTTTTATGGTTAGCCTCAAAATCAGTTTTTCAGGAAAGGAAGAAGAATTTTAAAAGGGTTTTTTTTCTTTGCCACATGTCACATAAAGTCTGCAGCTTTTAATAATAGAGAAATGCTTGCTGTTGTCCCCTTTACTATTTTGTTTTTTAGTATTTTTGTTTTTTTTTGCAGACTAAGCTGCAAACCCTGCCTATTTAATATGACTTCTTTGATCGGTCTCGTTTGTAAAATATTTAACTTATCAGCATACCTCCACAGACATGAAATGTCCATTCCTCATTAGGTCATCTCCTGCCCGCTGTATTTCTTCATATTTTAGCCACTGCTTCTCTATCTCACGCTTGTATTCCTCATGACGTTTGATAAGCAGTTCAGCTCCCAGGACATCATTTGCTAGTTCTTCAGATATCACTAGTGCATGCATCTCATTGGCCCATGCCCTACAAAAAAAAAAAAAAAAAAGAGTAAAAAGGGTAAAAATGGAAGGAATATGAGTCTCATTTGCTTCAACTAACATAAACACATGCTTCTTGATTTACCTAACCTCTGGATCTATGCCTTATCATAGTAAATGCCCAATAGAAATGGTAACCACTTCACTGTCTTTGGATTTCTACTCCTGTCATGACTTAACTCTTTCTTTAATCAATTAAAATTCCCTATATTTCTTCTTTGAGAAATACTACTTAAAAGTATTCTGATAAATATGTATCATTTCTGATGAAAATTACACTAAATTGATAAAATGTAGTATTTTAATATTCAACTGCCACTTCAAGTGGCATTCCGTTAGTTATTTCAGTTTTTACACTAGACCTGTACTTACACATACTTACAAAGTTCAAATTAAACAATTTAAGTCAACACTTAAAGGTATGTTTTGTAGGTGCTTTTAACATTCAGTTTCATTCTAATTCAGATGTAAAAAGAAAAAAAAGTAACCAAGTTCTTGCAAAAAACTGACGCCTCATGAAAATGGACAGAACAGTATGTGCATATGGGCATTAGGATTAAATAAACGCGGGTAAACCACTTTCAATACTTGAACAGGTGCTAATCCATTCTAGAAGATTATCTTTAATATGGATGCTTTCATTCTAAGAAAAGCAAGCTCTGCTGTCTGTATATAAATTACTTGAATATGTAGCAGAGACTCTCCCACCTTCCTGCCAAATCAAAGGTGTATTTTATTGAAATTAAAACTGTTCAGAGTGACTTGATTCTCAAGATATCTAGGAAATGGGCTAAAAGTATGGGCTTATCATGAACAATGCACTGAAGTAGAGTGACGTGGTCTCCTCTGATGTCTGGTCAGTTCCGTGAAGTGCTGTTGAGAAGATGCAAGAAATTTCAAAGAAATTTGCAAGCAAGTTGTAGAACACCTGGAACAGGGGTCAAATAACCAAAAGCATAATTTAGAAAATCTTGTATGGGGGAGACCAGAAATAAGGCCTGCAGACAAACTCAAGGAGCCGACACATACATTAGCTCCCTGCAGTCATTGAAGTAGAGCTGGACTTGTTCTGCCTGACTTAGTCTCGCCTTTCTCTCCAGAAACTTCTTATCCAGGTTTCTCCAGCACTCATCCACATCTGTGAGTCTCTCCATGATGTTTTCCTTGAGTTGTGGGTATGTGCGGCTGAGGTGCCAGGCTTCTCCTCGAATCCGTTCCAGCTCTTTCATAATGGCTCCTAGATCTCTCTGGAATAAAAACAGAATGGACTGTAAGACTAAGTCCCTACTTACATCTGTCAAAAGCAAATTTAAAAAATGGTTCATATCTTTTCTATACACTGGCTGTGAAGAGGCTGGGAACATAACTCTGTACAGGGTTTTCCTCTAGTGACTTGTAACATTCAAAGAACCAAAAAATCGTCTTTAAATGTGACATGCTGCTTATTTTTGTAACTACAGAGCTGAAGTCTCCTCTTGCAGTTCAAATAACAACTTTGCAATTATAACAACAGTTTGAAATAAGGTTTAGGAAAGAAGTTTATCCTAAGCAACAAAAGTAGTAATAATTTGATATCAAAAGGTACAACTTGGAGGAAAAGACCCCTTACGTGAGGCACAAAGGATATTTTGTTCTGCGAACAAGTCAGTTGAGAATATTTCAAATCAAGCATTGATGTCCATTTATTTATTTATTTGTGCTTTTCTGCTACTGCTTCATGATAGATACGCCCTTACCTCCACTCCTTCAAGCTGGCTCAGAAGAGTTTGTACACCTGGAAGATCATATCCATAATCATCTATGTCCACCACAGCTTCCTTTTCCTGCATCCAGCCCTTTACTTCATCCACATCATGGTCGTACTGATGAACTTGCTGGGCTGCTCTCAGATTCTAAAATAAAGAAAAAATTTAATGGTAATATAATATATCATGTCTGCAGTGCAAAAACAAGTGACCCTAATATCATGTCCTAATGCAGAACAAGAGCAGAAGTGAAACACCTTCACAATTAAGTCCTCTAATTTCCCAAGTTCTCTTTCTCAATGGAAAGAAAAAGGTGTATCCAGAGACGTATCAAATTTATTGCCATGTAGGATGGAAAGCAGAAATTGCCCTCTGAAGTGCAGAAATTGTCCCAGAAAACTTGCTTGGAATAAAGACATATATTGCAGTGAAAATAAAGTGAGTTTGGTGAAAATTAAGTTTTCTGAAATTAGAATTTAAAATATTCTAAAGCTGTTTCAATGTTTATCTTAACAATTGTTATGCATTAACTTCATGGCATAGTGAGCTTGAACTACTCCATGTTCAAAATGTGTATGTAAAAGTAGTAAAAATAGCTGAGGACATCTGACATTTTATGTTTTCCTTAAGCCAACTTAAAAAGTTGAATTTTATTGTCCTTTCTGCTTTTCTAAATACATCTGAGACTGCTGTCTCACAGGATGTTATGAGTTGATTTCACAGCTAACTACTGCCAAAAGGTAAAGATTTTGTCCCTGCATTCTCTATCACACTTTCTCTCATTTTCCTTTTTTGACTTCAACTCATTGATCCAGCAAAAAAATACATAGACGGTTCCCCCCTCATTTAATGAGCTGAATTAATTAAAAAAAAAAAAGAAAGAAAAAAAGAGTTCCAATGAGTGCCAGAGCTGGCCTCTTGTAAGTGGTGGTAAGCCAATACATTAGCTTAGTTTTTAAGGAAATTGGATCTAGTAGTGAATTTAGGTAAACAATATGCCAGCAGGATGTTAGGTATCTTTCATGTATAATCTTGCCAGCAACAGCAGGGAAAGTAATAAAGGGAAATGGTTCAAGAAGAAAGAGAACAGAATATACCTATTACTCTTATCTTTGTGTTTCTACATTGGCAATGGACTGGTTTGGGAAAGGAAGAAGGATATATGAAAATGCAGAGTATTAAGTGCTCCAGTTTCAATGTATTTCCTACCTCTGTCCTTGTCTGGATAGCATGGCACAGTTTCTCCCACATCTCGTTAATTTGCTTTGTTCTTTTCTGGATAATATCTGTCTTGCTGTGGCCATCCTTCTCTAGTTTAGATGCTAATTCGTTTAAAGAGAGAACTTTGGAATGTCCCAGAGGTTTAATCTCATTTACAAAATCTTTAAACTTTTTCTCCAGCACCTATAGGATAAACAGAGACACAGACTTAGATATAAATTTTTCTGCCTACCTCTGTTAAAGAAACAAAAAGAAACACTTCCTCTGTAGTGTACAACATAAAAGTTATTCACTGCTGAGTGTTAATCATGTGAGAAGCCCAGAAGATCTGGAACAAGAAGAAAGTACCCATTGTCCTGATCATTTAACCTTTCAAGACAGTGAGAAATGACAAATGCTGCCCAGAACTAAGAAACTAATCTCTTTAGTTTGTCAGAGTATGTAACAGTTGCTGAAAATATTAATTCACTAAATCGTGGAGAGGACACTATGAAGTATACCCCTCTGCACCACATGACCTGAGGAGAAATTCATCCTTGAAACAAGTAGCTAGAGGTGAGAATGTGCTTTATTTCAGGATTTCCTACTGAAATTGTTGCAAGTCTGTGACCAAATGGTTATGCTTTTTCAAATTTATAAACATTGTCAGAAGTCAAGTGTATTGACCTCACCTTATTCCAGGAAAAAGCCAACTTTCTGTTGCACTTCCATTCTCCATTGGAGAATGCTACCACCAAAAGCCTTTCATAGGAGACAGTAACCAGTCTGAGTCTTTGCTGCAGTGAGAACTGGTTTGCTTAGTTTTTGCCAATGTAATGTTTCACTTTCAACAGCTGCACAAAAAATTTGGCAAATATTTTCCTGCTTTACCACACAACACATACAACACCTTTTATTTTCTTTTACCTCAATGCCATCTAAGTCCTGCCCATAGTCTTCGGATTCTGCAATAGACTGTTTACTGGAAAGCCAGGTGTCCACCAGCTGGAATTCTCTTTCAAACTGAAAGAGTTGGAATTGTTCTTGCAGGCGTTTTCTCTGGGTCTCAGCCTTTTGTAGGAGAGACTGATAGTCTGCTAGGATCCCCTGGAGCTTTGAAAGTATGGCTGGACTGCAAACAAACAAACAAACAAACCCAAACAGCATAAAACAAACAAGAATCAGAAGGTATGTTTTTGTTTTACTGCTCTTTTTGGACACCATCTTCTCTAACAGGTTGGATTTGTAACACCTTCGAAATGCAGAAGAGTCCAGTTATTGTCATGGAGCAAGTTATAAGAAGATGTGAGAACCAACTAGTTAAGGAGATTAAATTATCTCACACTGCTGCTCTTTTCCACTTCCTTCTTCTCAGTAATAAAAGCAAATTAGCAGTGAAAAACAGTGAACTATCAAGAATGTCTATTTCCTTTCCCAAACATGGTTCTTGTTGAACCATTATGATTCAACATATTGAGAGTTCAACTGAGAAGTAGGTGACAGTTCCTCAGAATAGACAGTGGACAAAGAAGCTGATCTAATTGGCCTGCTGTTGATAAAACAACAGTTATGAAAACATTAAAACAAATCATCAAGCTTTCTGAGAGCTTGAGAGTATATGACGGTGGTAAAGAAGGGACTGATATCCCTTAAAATCATATTTCTGAATAAGCCACTGAACAGCTAATGAAGACTGAACTTTTTCCATATTTGTCTTTGGGGAAGCCTACTCTTACTTTCCTACCTCTCTGGGTTGTCCTTGTTTATTAAGCTGGCACCCGTCTCCTGTACTTTCTCAATCCGGGGCCTAAAACCTTCCATGTCCAGCTTGGTGGCTTCAAGTTTACGTAGTAAAGCTTGAGTGGATTCTTCATTCTTTCCATAATCAGAAGTCTCTAGAATGAAGCTCCTCTCTGTCAGCCAGGTCTCCACATCCAGTAGCTATACAAAATACAGGGATGAACTTATACACAGCTTATTTTAGGTCAAGGCAAAGGAAACTGTAATCAGTGCCCAAAGAGATGCATCAGTCAAAATGGAAAGCAGCTTAGATGCCTTCCAGTATAGCAGATGTTATTAAAAAAAAAAAAAAAAAGTGCACCCAAATCCCAATACTTTTAATTACTTGTTTATCCTTCACTACAGTTACTTGGAAAAACAACTGTTACATCTCAACTATAACTGTACTTACCAGATAGGAAAAATCAGAATAGTATGAATTCTGCTCATATATCAGCAAGACAGGTATCTTTTAAAGCAAATGAAGGCCAAAATGAAATCCTCGTGAACCATTCCTACCTCAGTCAGGAATTGATGGGCCTCATATGACTGCATGAGACGCTGTCTCCTCACTTGAGCCTCTGTCTTCAAGTTTTCTACAGATGTTTCCAGCTCCTTCATCTGCTCCATAATCTTGCGAGAGGCTGAGTGGCCTCCCCTAACCAATTTCTGCCCAGTACTGAGCACTGCTTTGGTCAAAGCATCCCGACTGCTTATCTCATTCTCCAAATTCTGGAAAGAGGAAAATGACAGACCAAAAAGAAAAGCCATGGAGCATTTTTTTCCACCAGATAACATTCTACAATTATTTAGTTGTGTAATTCCATTGTAGTTCCATTATAAATCTGTTTTCCATACACAGAGATGGGTCACAGGTGCAACATCTGAGTGAATACTTAGAGTGGAATGCAAGAGCTTTTTTGGGTGAAGGAACAATAGCAGAAAGAAAATTTAATCACATGATTTGTACCTTGTTGTGTACCCACCTCAGAGTATGGAGGGATGAGATTCTAATCACAAATCTCTTGCCTGCAGATTCCACTCAAATGTATCTACTTCCACTCATATTGCACCATGTTTCTTGAAATAAAACCTGGCTTTATTTGAAATGAATGTTTGAAAACTAGATTTTGAAAAAGCAGATGCATACCTCTGCTTTCCTCATCTTTGGTAGGCAAGGACCACACTTTCAATTTGTTTATGAAGGGATGTTCATTCTGTGGTTAACTAAGCCTAAGCACATTGAAAAGAAAGCAAACTCCAGCATTTCATAGTTGTTCTATTTATTTTCAAAGCTATAAAACAGGTGTTTTTAGAGTTAGACTGTGGTGTTTTGTTAGTGTAGATGAGATGCCCTCTGGGGAGAGAAACTGCTCTTTCAACTTAAATATCAGACTTAGCTGCAAAACAGCTGTGACTCTAACCTTGCCTTTAACTTTCCCCTATTAATTTCAAGACAGCCTCTATGTTGTTGAAAAGTGATACCATATTTGACCCCAGCAGAACAGAACCCAGTAGCAAAGATTTTAAAACATCTTGTACTCCGTATTAATAATAAGCTAGTAGTGGGAAGAACAACTTTGCAGTTGAACATTTAGGAATACATATTCACAGTACTTCATTTATACCAACAGAAAAGGGTCGTGGGGGAGTGAGTGGAAACTGTTATTCCAAACGAAGTAGCTATACTTATGCATGCTATATTTGAGTGTAAATGCACTTCTGCATGATGTTCAATTTTGTTATGTTGATACACTCCATGCACTAGCACTTCTGTGGTGGCAATCAAAGTACTAAATTTGCAAAAAAATAAATCTGGCTCAATAGGACAAAAAATAGGGGGTAGAACTAACAGCATATTCAATTCTGACTTATATATAATATGGATATAATATATCCATGGGTCTTACATATTCTGGAAGATGCATTTAAAACATTTTACAGCTCTTTATTAACTGTGAGTGCACTTTTAGGATAAATCTACTTTTTAAGAGAATTCATCCATGTCCTGACATGTCACCTGTACCAGCCTAAACTTTTTTTTACCCCTAGAACATGCAAAAACCTTTTCAAGTTCAGTTTTATTTTTAGGCATGCAGATTGCACCAAATGCCTGTGCCTCCAATATGTATTTACATATATATATGCATATTCTCCTCCTCATAACATCTTCCATCTTTCCCAGTCCTATTGCAGATTACACAGATTTTCCCAGAGGCACTGGACCTGGCATTTAGATTTGCTGACATCTGCTAACATTAAATACCAATAGCTGCTGGAAATTTTTAGCAGCATTTTCTTTCCTCCATCACATGTTTGTAGAGAGAGAATGATCTTTACTCAAAAACAATTAGAAAAGCAGCTGCTGTTTTACTGGTATTCAGGATGACAGTGTTCCAGTCACTGCTGTGTCTGATGGCCCATCTAGATGTTGTGAAATAATTCAGCAGCTATTTTGAAAGCTACCACTAGAATGAAGGTCAGCTAAGGATCATAGAAGCTTGTTAACTCTCTCCCTCCAGAGCAGAAAAGTTTTGGGGGAAGATGTTTTTCTGGGAGCTCATCCTGAGACATCTGAGCAGTAAGCTTGCTTGGATGTACTTAACAAGTTTGATAGTGTATTAGGACATTCTTTTTTTGCCCAAAGAAACAGCATGCACAACAGTTGCAAAATCTATTTCATATTGTAAAAGCCAGGTTTTGAACTCAGTTTGCAGAAAGAGTCTGTGTGTCCACACAAAAGCATACCGTGTGATACCTAGAGCATTGCAATGATAAGCGTGAAATCCCACATGTTAAACCACAGACATATCCTTTGAAAAAAATGCAATTATCAGACAAGCCTGGCATCATGAATCCTGCTAGCCAATGCACTGCAGTTTTCTTGAGGCAAACTGAATTGCATATTCTCTCTTTGATTCTGAAGAATGAGAATGACATTACCTGGTGCTTTTCCTGCAGACTCTGAACAGTTGCCAGGGATTGGCCGTAATCCCTGGAGGATGCCATGGGAAGTTTCTCATGAACCCAGGCCAACTCCTCATCAACATCTCGGAAGAACTGGTATTGAAGTCTGCTTGCCTCCAAACTCCCACGTCTTTCCTGCAGAGGATCGCGTAGACTTTTGTATCTGCAGATTTTAAAGGGAACACAATGAGAACTGCAAAACAGTACAGAATGAACACAAAAGGCTATATTCAGAATAAAGTAGACAATGAAAAATAAAAAAGATGCGGAGAAGAAAAAGGCTGAGAAAATAGGCAAAATTTTGCATGAGACTGACCAGGCACTAACTCACCTTTGCACCAGCTGATCAACTCTCTCTTCTAGCTCATCAGCAAGGAAATGCTTTTCCTGCTGGAATTCCTGAGCTGTGTTCACAAGCTCTTGCAACCTGTCCCTATGGCTAGCAATATCTTGCTCCAGTTCCTCTTGTTTCTTCAAATGACTGTTCAGAACCATGAGATCATTGCTGCTATATGGTGCCTTCAACTCATTTTCCACATCTTCCAACCATTTTTCTGTATCCTCTATACTCCGCTGAAAATGAAGGGCCTGGTGACAAGCAGGACAGAAAAGTCAGTTAAATCTTCAGGATATAAATTACAATATAAAATGGCAGCCCCAGAAATTTCCAGAAAAATTGCAAACAAATGCAGAGAAACTTCCAAAGGCTCAGTGACTTCTTTCCAGATCTGATGGTGGTCCAAATGAAGAAAATGACTCAGTCAGAGTGAATTCAAGAACAAATGCAGAGAACATAAGGAGTTAATCTCATTTGTGTCATGTTGCACAGATACCAATGATGGACACAGTACCTTAAAAGGCAGCCGTTTAAAGGCAGAGCTTTATTTTATGCCCACAGAGTAGCTCGTGCAAAACTCAGTCATGACAAGTGATATGCCTGAGAAGAGCTAGGAGAATGGAAAGCAGCTGTGGGCATCTTTCTCATAAGATGGCGAAAAGATGCCAGTGAGACAGGTCCAGAGAACTGGAAGTTAGAAGAGTACACATTTTCCCTCAGTATCTTCTGGAATCCTGACCTGACTTAGCAGTAGAAAGCAGAAAGGCATGCAGCCCACAAGTCCTTTCCTCTCACTAGGGATCTCTAATTCCATTCAATCACTCCACACTTTGCAGTTTTTTTGCTCTGGTGGTCTTGAGGTCTGATTGTTTTAAATGGCACATTCATATACAAGACTGCAGCAGGGCATTCATGCTGCTTCTGGAAATAACACAAAAACCCAACCACTGGTGCACCGGTATTACCTTGTAAGCATCCTGCAGCTTGGCCCGTTTATCTTGGCAGCTTGCTAGCAGTTCCTCCCATAGCTCTTCCATTTCTTGTAACCTGGACTGAATGGCCTCTGGGGCATAGTGTCTCTCACGGAGCATCTTCTCACCTTCCTGCAGCAGAGAGAATGATCAAACTGATGGACAGATTTTCCTGTCTTTCTGGCCTCTAAAATTATCTGAAATGTTGGAACAATAGTAGAGGACATTTAAGGGCAAAGAGAATTTTCATTATGCAAAAGCTGGGTAGTGAGCCTACTTTGCAACCACAAAGTTTTTTCTGCATTCCATGATCATTGCTTGAGATAGCCCAGCCATCTAGCCCACTCTTTCACTCTTTTCCCTTCCTTGCATGTTAAAAAAGTGAACTATTTTTCTCATACAAGTGAACTACTGCATGAGATAATAAAACCTTTTTTTAAACCGTGTATCATACAATAAAAGTATATCTGAATTTCTAATTCCTGAGCTGTAGATGTTTAACAGGATGGTAGAAGAAGAGGTAGAGTGGATACAGTAAGATCTCCATCAGATAGAAGATTCAGTATTTATATCTTTAAGTTAGAACCAAGTTTGCTTAAGACAGCTAAGCCGAGTTACTTTGTATTTTACAATAAGGAAGAAGAGACACGGAAAGAGAGACAATACACAAGGGCAGCAGATGTCTATTTTCTTATAAAAAGCAATTCCCAAGATCATTCTCAGAAAGAAGTAATGAGAGACAGGTATAGAGAGAGTTGTAGTTCATGTTGTGTCTAAACAAACTGAGCTCTACAGTACTAGATGGAGGTGAATCAGAGGAGGAACTCTACCCTTAATGCTTTAATGCAAGTTATCTCTTGCAAAATACAGCTAGTAAGTACTGTGCTGAGAATAAGGTTAATAAGCATGTAACAGTCTGTCCTTCCAAACCAGTCATCTGATCACAACTTCTGCCAAGTATCTGACAAAGCTTGTCAGATTTCCCTCATCTCTCTCCTACTAGCATTTCTCTGTAATGGCAATACTTGAAAATTCATCTTGGTTCTTTTCGTTGGATAAAACTTATCTGAATTATTGAAGTTATGCATTCAATTACCTAGGCTCCATTTTTGAAAGAAGCAGATATACCTCTAAAGTGTGATTCACACCAGAGAGAAGTGTCAGAAGTCAGTGGAATGAATCACTGGTAGTGCACATCTCCTTCCACTGCATCACAGTGAATATAGATAACAAGCTAACACTAAGCACTAACAGATAAGTTGAAAGAACCCTGTGGGCACAGAAAGTTCTTACACCAAAAGAGTAAGCTTTCCACCCCCCTCACAGAGAGAATAAACAATGTCACTCAGGGAACAGTGATTTCCCCTTGCTTGTTTGAGGTCTGTGTATGACAGTTTGTTAATAGTTTTTCATGCTAGTTGCCCAGTGTTGCCAACAACCCAGCTTCTCTCACAGATTTGATGGAGTCCAGGCGATTTCTATTAGCCATGATCTCGGCTTGGAAAGTTTGATGTTTCTGCAGCTTGGTCTGCAGATTGCTTGGATCCCTCCAGCTATCATCCTGAGCAATACTGTTCTTCTCATTGATCCAGGCAGCCACCTTTGGGGAGGAAAGAACAGAAGCAGACAAGAACTTCAGTGTTTCTTCAGCTGCAATCTGCCAGGCTGTTCTCTTGTATGTATAAAACACTGGACTAATAAGAGGGGACATAAACAAGCTGTCCTTTTGAGATTCTGCTTCCCTAAGCTCCTCATGCCTTAAGGTCACCCCCACACCTCGCTACCAGCACTGTCATCTGGAAAGATGTCTGCCTCCATGGGATAGTTCTTCTGCATTAAGAAAGTGTGTGCATGTGTACATGTCTGCATGTGGAAGAAAGGGCAGTTACCTCCCTATTTCTAACCTTACTATATCTCACAAGACGACGACAACTTTGTCTCTTCCCATGAATTATGATTTGGTGGCACATTTCCTTTTAATGCACCTATTTCTTACTGATTTTCATGGCCCAAATGAAGGGAATTTGTTACTTGAAAACTGAAAAATACCCATTAACACTTATCCTCATATTTTCCAATATTATCTCATTATACACTCAGCTTTTCTCTCATTAAATCCCTTTCAGTGTTCCAGACCTATGCAGCACAGCATGTTTTAAGAACAAGAATGCAGTGAATGCTATGTAATTGTACCTCATAGGAATTCTTCAACAACTTCTGCAGAAGCCTTGATTCCTCTAGTAGATGTCTGCGAGCAGCAGCATTCTCTAGTAATTTCTCCTTTCTGAAAGAAAGACAGATGCAGAGGAATAAAACACAGAGTGAATTAGATATGTAAAGAGTTCTTAGTTTTCATGTCTAAAAAACATATGATCTAACCCTTGATCTCTAGGAGAAAACTGTCCATAATATGCAGCCTTCCATTATTCTGATTGTCAGAGAAGACATTTAGGATACTGTGGGAAGAACTACTAGCAGATATGTTTAAAACATGCACAGATTCTGTATGTATGATGCCTGCATCTAGGAATCGCCATTAGCGAGTTTCTGAGGACAACTGAACATTATGGAAAGCCTGCGGGTATAATGATATGATAACCTGATCTTCTATGACCTAGTGACCCGTCTGGTGGATGAATGAAAGGCTGTTCATGTAGTCTACCTAGACTTCAGGAAAGCCTTCAACACTGTCTCCCACAGAATTCTCCTGCAGAAGCTGGCAGTCCATGGCTTGGACAGGTACACTCTTGGCTGGGTAAGGAACTGGCTGGAGGGCCGGGCCCAGAGAGTGGTGGTGAATGGAGTTAAATCCAGCTGGCGACCGGTTACGAGTGGAGTTCCCCAGGGGTCGGTACTGGGGCCTGTCCTGTTTAATATCTTTACTGATGACCTGGATGAGGGCATTGAGTGCACCCTCAGTAAGTTTGCAGATGACACCAACCTGGCTGGAGGTGTCAGTCTGCCTGAAGGTAGCAAGGCCCTACAGAGGGATCTGGATAGGCTGGATAGCTGGGCTGAAGCCAATGGAATGAGATTCAACAAGTCCAAATGCCAGGTCCTGCACTTTGGCCACAGTAAACCCCAGGCGATGCTACAGGCTTGGGGCAGAGTGACTGGAAGACTGTGTAGAGGAAATGGAGCTGGGGGTGTTGATTGATGCTAGACTGAACATGAGCCAGCAGTGTGCCCAGGTGGCCAAGAAGGCCAATGGCATCCTGGCTTGTATCAGAAATAGTGTGACCAGCAGGAACAGGGAAGTAATTGTCCCCGTGTACTCAGAACTGGTGAGGCCACACCTCGAGTACTGTGTTCAGTTTTGGGCCCCTCGCTGTAAGAAAGACATCGAGGCCCTGGAGTGTGTTCAGAGAAGGGCAACTAAGCTGGTGAGGGGTCTGGAGCACAAGTCTTATGAGGAGTGACTGGGATTGTTCAGTCTGGAGAAGAGGAGGCTCAGGGGAGACCTTATTGCTCTCTATAACTACCTGAAGGGAGGTTGTAGTGAGCTGGGGGTCAGCCTCTTCTCTCCTGTGACTAGTGATAGGACTAGAGGGAATGGCTTCAAGCTGCACCAGGGAAGGTTCAGGCTGGACGTTAGGAAATACTACTTCTCTGGAAGGGTGGTCAGGCGATGGAATGGGCTGCCCAGGGAGCTGGTGGAGTCACCACCCTGGAGGTGTTCAAGGAACGTTTGGATGTTGTGTTGAGGGACATGGTTTAGTGAGAACCATTGATGATGGATGAATGGTTGGACTGGATGATCCTGTGGGTCTTTTCCAACCTTAGTGATTCTATGATTCTATGATATCTGTCACTAATAACATGTAACAGGCCAAAACTACATCGTCCTTTCATCTTTCTTCCAAATATGGCCAAGCATCACTTTATTCATGTTGATTCAGGCATGAAATATTTTGATTGTATTAATAAATTTGGACATTCACTTTCATCGTAAGCAATTTCTGATTTCTTTAGTAGATTTTACACACATCTTTTCGTCTACCATAGCACGGAATATAATCATTTCTAATGTTTGTTAAGATGGACAATATACAACGTGCTAGGAAAAATAATGTAATTCATATTAGAAAGAACTGTAAAATTCCCTTATGGATAATTTGAGCAGAGCTTTAAGATCAATCCATTAGATCAGAGAAAAAGCAACTGTGTAGCAAATGCCTTTTCTTAATGGCATTTAATGACAGTATTATTTAATGGCACAGCAGAACTCTGTGCATTGTTTGTAACACTGTCTCTAGGGCCATCCAGGGTATAGAATTACAGGAATGCTGCCTTTTTCTGAATTTCACCTCTCCCCTTAATTGCAGTTTTGAAAACCTCCTGTTTAACTAGACTCAAGCAAGCTGTGCAAGACCACAGATAGCAGTGCAAAGTCAAGTAAATGCAAATGAGTTTACAGTTCTCTTAAAACATTTAAAGATGTTAGAGTTACGGAGGCAGAGTTTCAATGCAAGAGAGATGGGTAGCAAACAGTGAAGTTTTGATTTTACCTCCTCAGAACAGCCTGGCATCTGTTGGTGATGTTGTCCGAATCATAATGTTTGTTCTGAATTAGCTGCTGGGCAAATGAAGCCATCTCATCAATTTTCTCCATCTGAGCTTCCAGGGATTTTTCAAATTGCATGTGTTTCCGCTGCAGGCTCTCCACACTAGATACTGAGTCCTGGATGGAATTCAACAAAGGGAAGCTGATTTCAATCAGAGTCATTCCATCCACCACAGTGATAATATAGAAGCTAAATGCATTTACCCCACATTTTCAAGCTGTCAAGAAAAGTTATTGGCCTTTGAAATTTACTGGCATGGAATCTGAGAATTGGGGTCTAAATTACTGTTTAAATTACTGTTAAATTACTGTTTAAATTACTGTTACATGGCCTGAGAACATTGGTTCAGGATTAAAACTGAACAAACTCCTGGATGCTTAGCTGCTTCTGCTGGTTATTGATTTACAAAGAGCATCTCACACTTCTCAGGAGAAAAAGCTGATCTCCTCGTACTCGTAAATCAATCTTGTGACAGATCCTATTTTGGAAGCAAATATGGGATGCTGAGAGATCAGAGTTAAATGAACAAATATGCCACAGAAAGAAATTGAAATTAGAGCCTCAGTTTCAATCCATGGGTTTTGGAAGTGTTCTGATCCAGATTTAAATCTGAGGACTGGAGCCTGCCCTTACAGTTAACCTGGGGAGAAACATAGAACCTGACTTCATGTAGCATTTATGAGTCCAAAGCATAAAGACTTAGAACTCTCTTTTCAGCACCCCTCTGCACTTATAATTTTAGAATCATCAGCATCAAAATGTTACTTTAATAAACTCTGCTTTCTCACTTTTCTGGAGGACTTTATAAAGCTCCTGGAGAAACTTGTCTTCTCAAAAGTTCACACCAAATGGGCCAGAAAAACATCTAAAGTACCGGGTGTTTACATGAGTCACTGGAAAAGCACGTACTCACATGGTGTTCTCTGTGCATTGCTGAGCTAAATACGGCTGGAAAATAGATCCTTCTAAGTCTTTTATACTTCAGTGGAGGGACTGTAAGTACATATCTCCAGAATTAAAATTACACAGCAGACATGAGCCACTAGCATTAGATGTCTTTCATATGATTTGTACCAATTATGTCTACACTGAACTCTGAGATGTAATTGCTATTCCTGCAGAGACAGCTAATTTAATGCAAGGTACCAAAGGTAAACTAAGCATCAGAGTTTATATCCAGCATCCTGCATGACTTTTGTAACCCATGCATTAGTCTGTAGTTTCAGTTATTGCAGTGTTACAGATACCTGAAGTAGCTAAAGTAGAACTACACTGTTTATATCAGAAATGACCACAGTGACAACTTGTACATTGCTAGTAAATTTGTTTGAGTCAGGTAAGACCAGGTAGAGAAATATAGTCTTTTTTTCCTGTTATAATAAAATAAGAGCAGTTGGACTTTCATTGCTCTAGTGGCTGAGAAACCCATCTCATTTAAAGTACTGAGGAAGGAAACATGACCCTAAGTCATCAATTAGGCAAAGCAGTAACTTTGAAAGGAGAAAGATGGAGAAAGAAAGGAGCATATCATCATACTTCACATCTCCCTGTCCTCCAAACCAATAGCTGATAAAATTATCATTTCTTGGAGCACCTACCCCTAAATCTTCATTGGCTAGGAAAGCCTCTTTGCTGCTGAGCCAGCTCTCAGTTTGTTCCACATAGCCATAGAATTTCTGCACAGGGAGAAGAAATAATCATAAACATGATGTAAAATAGATACACCTGACTTCGGCAGAATATGCTGAAAATACCTAAATTGCTTGGGCTTTTGCAAAATTTAACCACAAGAGCATTGGATGGCAATAAGCATTGAATGCTGCCAAAACCATGCATGTAACAATTATTGTTGTAGCTTTCTCTTTAATAAGATGACTGTTTCTTTTTGTCTAAGACACTGAATACAAGTACTTGCAGTGTGTTTCCTAATGATGTATAGAGGGTGTTATGTAAAGCAACTGGCCTGAAATAAGTATAATGTAATCCATAAGAAGCAGAAGTGAAAGCAGTCCTTACCATATGGTTTAAGTTCTTATATACGTGAAGCTTTTTAGATGGGTCTAGTAGGACAAGCTGTTATTTAAGGCGCTTGACATTCCACATTGTAAAATCTCTCTTTCAGCTATTTCTGACTTTGAGCAGAAATTTTGTAAAGTGAGATGATGGTTACAAGGCTATGTTTCTGGAAAACTGCAGCCAAAACAGTTCTTACATTAGGAAAAAAATGCCAGAGGGAGAAAACTAGATTTTGTCCATGCTAAATTTTTCTTCCGTTTTCTTTTTCCAATTGTTTAAAAATATGCCTCTGTCCATACTGTTTTTCTTGGGGGAGAGACTTTAGAATTTAGTAGGACTTTCTATTTCAAGTATATTCCTTTTGCCAATTATATGAATATTTGAATTTTGTCAAGTTTCATGGCCTCTGAAAAGCAGATGGTCGTACATTTAAGAAAAATGTATTTAATTTGTAAAGACAGAATTTAAAGATACAGTAAAAGCCCTGCTATTATTGAATGTGTTCTGCCCTCAGTCGTCTTCCAAAAACCAGTGTTAAACACTGGATGTTATTACATCATCCTCAACTAACGGTAACCCCTGTTATAAATACACTGTTTATACTGAGAAAAGCTGTGTGTGTATTTCATTTTGAATGTCTTTTTACTTACCTGTAAATCTTGTGCTTGAAACAATTTTATATATTGCTCCTGCCATGCTTGGATCAATTCAGACCAGGCTTTCTGTAGTCTGGAGAGAGACTGATGAATCTCAGGGGTTGCGTAGTGACCAGAATTGGCAAGTTGTTGACCATAGTTACTGAGAGAGTTGAATCTTTCCACTCGTGCTTCAATCTCCTCCTAAAATATATTACTAAAGTTGATGTCAAGGGTTTATGGTATGCCAACTATTCAGAATACAGGCCTTAAGGGGGAGAATATAGACTGTAACTTTCCAACACTAATATTTGTGTGGAAAATCATTCGTCTTTGAGCTATGTTACTGAAAAAGCACAGAATTGCCTAAGAGAAAATAAACGAGGAAAATATATGACTTTATTGCTCTAGGAATAACTGGTCTCCTGCAAATCAAATTGGAATTCAATTAGAAACAGATTGGAAAATGCTCAGATATAAATGAACATAGTTTTGAACACCCATACTACTGTATCCCCCACTGAGTTTTCCTATATGAAGGTGGTTCTTGTGAGACAAACAGCACCTAGATGTTTTTGCTCTCCTGCCAAGTAAGTTGGCATCAGATTATTACATTAAAAACACTGTTCTACTTTATTCCATGGTGTTAAGATGAAATATTTAACTTTTCATCCTGGTCTGAGGAATGAATTATGCCTTTATACTGAATCCTCAAGGTTATCAGATTAAAAGCTAGAGTGAGCTCTGCAAATTGAGTGTGGAATTCCTAATATAAACCATTTGAAAATAAAAATAACCATATACTGAAATAATACTGTGCAATAACTTGCAAGCCACTTTAAAAATGATGTCATGGACTACTAAGTGTCTGAAATTACAGCTGCTCTTAGAGATTTTTTTTTAAGAAGGATGATGGTGCCTAGAGTTTGACAAAACAGCTGTAAGATACAATTCTATTTTTTTTATTCAGATTACTGCTTTGCAGTCAACTATATAGTCTCCCCTAAGGACTATAGTTTGAGCCACTAACTTGATTAAAAAAAAAAAAAAGAAAGAAAAATCCATTTTCTATTGTGACTTACAATTTTGTTTAGTCAACCCACTGCAAAAGGAAGCATTCCCTGAATTTCACCTTTTCTGTGATCATCTCATTAGAATTCTTGGGTTCCTTTACTAGCACGATCAAGATCTAGATCTAGATCTTGTTACTATCTAAATTCAAAATACAACATAACAGCGTGTTGAGCTTTTTATATTGTTTTCTACTGTTTCCATTATTAATGGCAAAAAAAAGAAAAAAAAAAGAAAAAAAAAAGAAAGCTAAATATTTGACTTGAGAGAGGACTGTTAACAGACAGAAGACTAAAAGAAGAGGGGGCATCAGGTATTTGACACTAAATTCAGGTCTGGAAATGAATTAGAATCTAAAATTATTCATGCTAGTAATGGGAAGTGCAAAGCACAGGATTTTCATTGTTAGTATTAGCCATGATTCTGAGAATATGCTTTTTTAGAAAAGGAAATATAACTACAAAGAAGAGGTAATACAGGAACTGAAAGATAGCTAATACATGTGGGAAAAATTAAAATATCGATGTTTCTTTTTAAGGTTAATAATAGCACTCCTTTTAGAAAACCATCAGAAATACGAACCAAATCAGCCATCAAAAGATTATGTAGTAATTTTAAGTTCTTTACTATGAGACTGGTGAGGTGCTGGAACAGGATGCCCAGAGAGGTTGTGGATGCCCCATCCCTAGAGGTGTTCAAGGCCAGATTGGATGGGGCCATGGGCAGCCTGGTATAGTATTAAATGGGGAGGTTGGTGGCCCTGCATGTGGCAAGGGGGTTGGAGATTCATGATCCTTGAGGTCCCTTCCAACCCTGGCCATTCTGTGATTCTGTGATTTGTACTGAGATATGTATGAAGTGGTCCAGTACAATACAATGGTAATTTACTGCTCTGTATGAAACAAACTGCTGATTTTATTTTCTTCTCAGGAAAATGGAATTTGCATCACAAAATCTAGCTCAAAGCTAGACTGACATTAACTTCTTGGCAATCTGAGTAAGAGATCAGAGCTGAGCATGTTTTGAGACTGAATCAGCTTTTCACCTGCAGAGTTGGATAGCAGAAGATGTGAGCGGTAATTTGGCTTCCTGGGAAATGAGCTCCTAAATAGCCTGTGGGATAGAGTTCTGTTAGTTCTTAGGTGATCTCTGTCACTAGCCTGTTACTGGAATCAGACTCTCACCATGTTACTGTCAATTCATGCAGCAGAAATTCTGCTGTGTCTGCAGCATTTAATTCCCATAGGACTGATTGACAATACCATAGAATGGCTTGGGTTGGAACGAACCTGAAAGTTCATCAAGTTTCAACTGTATTGCCATGGGCAGAGTTGCTACCCTCTAGATGAGTATATTCAATTGGAAGCAATAATGATACTTGCCTTTCTCTGCTGATGCTCCTCAATCATGCTTTCTGCTTCATTTAGGCTTTTAGGAAGCCCCCCTGCTTCCATTAAGCTTCTGATGTTTTGAATCCAATCTATAATTTCCTTCATCTCAAAGTTAAACTTCTGCAACTGATATGAGGCTGCCAGCTTCTCCTTCCTGCAACAAAATGTATAGTTTAGCATTATCCAACACAGAGTTGTCTAGTTCCCATTCCCTTCCCATTTGCAGAGGAAGGTATCCTATGAGAAGGCAACTGAAGTGGATTCAAGCCTCCTTGCTTTCCCTTGCTGATCCTAACCATTTTCACATTAAACCAAAATTACACAGATGCACACTGCCTTGGAGACTACAGGCTTGCCTTCTTTTTTATGACAGTTCATTAGAATATGAAAGGTAAAGATCCTTACAGTTGTTGTTTCTAGAAACAATTCCTGCTCAGGCCTAAGTCTTTCTTGTTTTGAAAATATTTAAGAAAAGAAATATTTGAGAAACATGAAAAAAAAAGTATTTCACAAAATGTTCGTGACAAATGTTATCTGTTAGTCTTGAGACATTTTAGTAAGGAAGTCATTTTAAGCTAGGAAGTCATTGGACTAACTTTCCTGAAGTCATATCTGTGGAACTTTTGTTGCACTAAGTCACTCTTGTTCCAAATGGAGATGTCCTAGCTACCTGTATAAGCTTTGAATGGACCCTCAAAAACTTTTGGAAATCCCCTGACAAGTAGACGATCTGCTACCCCAGGGAATAGCTTTGCTCTGGATGAGAGATAGTCAGACCACAAGAAGCCTTTACCTTTGTTTGGCCTGTCCCTGGAGTCGTAGCCAGTTGTTTTTCATCTCCTGTTGCTTCATAGTCAGCTTGTCATTTATGGATGGATTCCTTGTGGAAAGGCGGAAAGATTCCAATTCCAATGGCTTGAAAGAGATTTATATGGGGTGAATTTATGCCAAAAAAAGCTTATGTTCATTCCTGAATTTGCCTTTCAGAACTAGTTCATTTTAAGATTCTAGTTTTCAAAAGTGGACACCTAGATTATAATATTAAAATATATATGTTATTATATGCACAAAAAGTACATATGATTTCTGAGCAGTCATCTAAGTGGAGAAAGATACATTTGTTTTGTTTCACACACACAAATGCTAATTTACAATTAAGAAAGCAATTTTGCAGAATGGGGACAAACAGAGAAGAATATGAAGGGGTAGTCATAACCTCTATTATCCTAATCTGACTGTGATAGGTAGCAGGAGCCATGGAGCCATGGACAGTTAACAGAAGCAACCGGATTTGCCATTTAGCAGAGGACTCAAAAGCCCTTTGTATATTGTTCAACAAATAGCAGCATCAAAACACTACTTCCAGTGTGGGCTTTTGGTTGATACTGTTTTCATTAACAGCCTGAACAGTCACAAATACTCACCAACCCAGATTTACATTTGTTATCTTTTTTCTACAGCTACATCAACTTGATAAAAATGAAGAACTTTAGTTAGGCAGAAAGGAGAACATGCCAGACTGGTTTTAATCCGCAAGAAAAGTACAGATACTATGCTGTGTACACAGTATTTGTGGCAGCATTAAAAACCTTGCTCATCTTTCTGAGTTTCCATGCAGTATTCCCCTACAACAGCCTTGCTTGCATTATCTGTAACTGCTTACTAGTAAACACCCACATTTCAGATATGAATTACTGAGAAAGTCACAGCCTGTTAAGGTATCACATATATTGTCACAATTTGCATACTATTGTGAAGGAAAGATTTAGAGGAAGTTTGCAAAAATATGTTCTGTATGAAACTATTTCAGCCAACAGTGCAAATGGTGAGGCATTGGTATGGGATTTCTTCTACTGCTGCTCATCAGAAAATATATATACATATTTTTATTATGTAGTTATATAGGAACTCAAAACTGTAATTAATGCTCAGATTAGTCCTAAGCCATGCAAACTGGGCAATTTACAACAGCAAGAACTCATCAGGGAATTATGACCTAAGATTCTGGGGTTTGACAGCTATATCAGAAAACTATGTGAACTGTGATTTTGTGTTTTATTTCTGAACTGCGCTGCAGTACAACTCATGGATCTGAAGAGACATGTCAGAGCTTGCATCAAATTTCCAAAAAGTAAGAATTTTTATAGTATCCTTTGTACTTTTTCACTTCTTACCTCTATTTTGGACTTAATAACATTGATTTCTCTCTCCATCTCTTCATGTCTTCGAATAAGGTTTTCCACACTTTCGACATCTTTCCCATAATCCAGTGCTTGTATCAGGACACTCTGGAGGAAGTGTAAATGGTGATGACACAAAGAAGAAGGGTAATATTTTACTTCTATCAAATCGTTTCCTTATTCCCTTCTTTTTATTGCCATTGGAATGCTTTTATTTTCTTTTTAAGTATCTATAGAACTCTTTATGTCTGCACTCTCAACAGAAATGGAACAAGAACTTTGAATATTCACAGATCTACATAAGATCTGGGCATTCACATGTTAAACAGAAAGGCAGGAATGCTTCCCTACACTTCTCAACCTTTATTTTCTCTCTCTCTCTCTCTCTCTCTCCTTTTTCTTTCTTTCTTTCTTTTTTTTTTTTTTTTTTTTGCCACATAGCCCAGAATAGCCAAATTTTTCCCATTCAGTTGTGCTGCAGAAGCTTGCAAAAGCTGTATTTCACAAAAATATGGAGAAAAAGTTAATCTTCAGAACTCTATCACAAGTGAAATAACAGACAATAAAGAAATACATTCACAAAAGTTGTTACAAAAATTTCAAACCAGTGGTCTTGTAACCTGAAGTAGTCCCGCCATGTATTTGACTACTGGCTTACAGTTCAATAAGCAGTATTTGTTATATCCATGAAGTCATTAGTTCTTATATAAGTCTTCTTCTATTAATCTCAAAATTATAAACCAGAATAGGCATTTGTACTTCCACATGAAGAAAAAAATAAATGAGATTTTTATAGAACTTATAAAAGTTGCATATTTGTCTACATTGCACAGCAGGGAAAGATAAGAAAGTTAGTCCTAAACAAACTAGCTTTGAATTTGGAACACTGGAAGTTTCTACATTCAAACTAAGTGGATATTTAATTAAGGCCAAGTGCCAGGTCTGCACTTTGGCCACAACAGCCCCATGCAGCGCTATAGGCTTGGGGACGAGTGGCCGGATGACTGTGAAAAGGAAAGGGACCTGGGGGTGTTGATTGATGCTAGACTGAACATGAGCCGACAGTGTGCCCAGGTGGCCAAGAGGGCCAACGGCATCCTGGCCTGGATTAGAAATAGCGTGGCCAGCAGCAGCAGGGAGGTGATCATCCCCCTGTACTCAGCTCTGGTGAGGCCGCACCTTGAGTACTGTGTTCAGTTTTGGGCCCCTCACTACAGGAAAGACATTGAGGCCCTGGAACGAGTCCAGAGAAGGGCAACGAAACTGGTGAGGGGTCTGGAGCACTGGTCTTATGAGGAGCGACTGAAGGAGCTGGGATTGTTTAGTCTGGAGAAGAGGAGACCTCATTGCACTCTACAACTTCCTGAAGGGAGGTTGTGGTGAAGAGGGGTTTGGCCTCTTCTCCCAGGCAACAAACAGGACCCGGGGAAACGGACGCAAGTTGTACCAGAGGAGGTTTAGGTTAGACATGAGGAAAAACTTTTTCTCTCAGAGAGTGGTCAGGCACTGGAATGGCTGCCCAGGGAGGTGGTGGAATCGCCGTCCCTGGCAGTGTTCAAGAGGCGCCTGGATGAGGAGCTGCAAGGTATGGTTTAATAGCTTGTGGTAGCAATGGTAATGAGAGGACAGTTGGACTAGATGATCTTATAGATTGTTTCCAACCTTGTGATTCTGTGATAATTCAGGTCAAGTTCTATGGTAGTTCATCTAACTTCTGGAATTCAAAATTTACTTTGAAATTTACCTTTTTAGCCTTGAGTGACTTAAGGACTGGTAATCTGCAATGTGTTTAACATCTTCCTGCAGACTTGATACATAGACAACTGTCAAGGGCTCCGCTAGATAGTCAGTATATCTTCAGTAATACAGATACCTGAGTTTATCACTCAGAAAGCAGAACATTTTCCCATGTCAATTAATCCAAATCTGGGAACTCACCTTCTCAGTAATTCTCTCTGTGATGTCATCAATTTCTCTTATCAAGGCATGAATCTCCAGGGCTCCTTCTAATTTCCTCCTGTACGCATTCAGGTTACCATGGAAACTGTTCCACCTTTTATTGGAAAATAATATTTTAGGAGTGTATTTCAGAGGTGAAAACTTCCACAACTGAGTTTCATAATCTCAGTCCTAAGGAAGAAAGTCTAGATTTCTGAGCTACATTGTGTACTGATCCCCAACCAGATGCAGCATGAAACATCAGCCTGATGAAACTACCTGGCTATATTCGTTCCAAGTTTTTCAGGATGGCATAGAAAGTAAAAGCTACACGTTTCCTTAAATTACCTTAGCTAGTGGACTGTGAAGTAGCAGAAAGAATATGCACTTCACCAGGGCAACTTTTTGAACAGATAGAAGTGTCTTAGCTTCATGAACATGGTCTGTAAAATGCAGTGAAAAAGCCTGTTTGCCTCCAAGGACAGACACAACTTCAGCCCTGCAGGACAAGAAGTCTTCTTGGCTAACTGCTCTGAAATCTTGAAAGGCAGCTCTAGTGCATGAAGTCTGCTAGTCATGATATTAAAGAAAACATACATTACTCCACTTAGCCCAGCCCACCTAAAATTCCTCATCGTACCTTTCTGTTTTTATTTTATGTAAAAGATTTAAAAGCATACTCACTTCTCATTGAGCTGCTTCCGGCGCTGATATATTGTCTTTGTCTCTTCCTTGTTTTGTCTCTCCAGTTTCATGGCCAGGGCATTGATAGCCTTGATGTGAGCATCATCCACTGTTGTCTCCTGTAAAGCGAACAAAGGAGCTCAGGTATATGTTCAAAATGCTTGTGACCAAGTCTGACACATGCAAAACAACAATAGCAGCGACAAGCAAGATTTATATTTCACTACCAGAAATTTCAATCAGCTTTATTATCACACTTATTGTCAGTCCCAGATGAGCTGACAGTTCGAGCAAGAAAGGACATTAATGACGATACACTGTGTAATGATGATACACAGATTTAACAGTGATTTAGGACTACATAAAGACTCTTAGAGCTTCTCTTCTAAGCCAGGCATTCCAGCAGGGGCGCATATGCTGAGGAAATATAACTGCAGCTGCTGGTTACATAGGTGACTGCTGTGAAACAGATGAGATGTGGCAGACTGTTCCTCCATCAAACAGATAAAAGACTTGTGGCTCTTAACTTTACATTGGCATCTGTCCAGAAGTTCGTTCCATATCATGGACAACAGCCTTAAAATCTATACAGTCTAAAGAAACCGAGACAATTCATAAATTGGATAGTAAGATGTGTCGTTGCTTTTCCCTTAGAAGAAACATCATTGCATAATGAAAGGTATGCTAATCCTTTCAATTTTCTTCCCGTGTAACATATATACTACAGGAAGGATAATAGTTGCACATTGCAAATATATCTTCTGGACTATAATGGATAATTCTTTTGAAGCATGATGGATAGTCAATACAGAATACTGCTACAGGATTCAAAAAACATTCTATATTTTTGCAAGACCAGTAAATCATAGGCTTAAAGGGGAGACATTAATCACTGGAGTAGTAGAAGCACAGTTGCCAGATGCCAGCAATTTTTTAATAGAAGTATTTATTCAATCTGAATTTTATTTATGGTTCATTCATACCAAGATGTCTATTTCCATATGTACTTCAGTATTATGAACAGCCATAAAGTAAACAAGATAAACCAGTAGACAGCCACATATTGCTTTTTCAGAAACCTCAGTCTCCTCTCCTGGGAGCTAGCAACACAATAAAACAGTCTGAGTAGAAAACTTGGCAACCATCAATGTGGGATAGTTGATCCCCACTCTGCTCTCAGATTTGTCTAGTGGGGAAATCTAGACTAAATGGATGCACACACTGTGCCAAGACCAGCCTGCTTCTGTTTGGATCATCCTATAAAGCACTGTATATTCAAGCACCAGCTATGAAGGTATCAGTCTCAGTAGTCTCCTCTAGGAGTCACGTTTAAAGTGGTAAAGAAGCAGTGCCTAGAGAAGCAGGCAGTACTGAAGACCAAGGGCATATAAGATCTACCTTAGTCAGTCTAAATACTTCTTTTTTCAGTCTTATACGGTTCCTGTCTCTATCCTTCTTTTTTGCTGGTACAATTCATAGCAGAACTCTTAGTTCACAATTTAGCTGGTGTGGACTGAAGGGTGAATGAAGGTCACTTCACTTCCCTGATTCCATGGTGCTAAAATTCAAGTGTTTTGGCTTTCTGACCAGATCTAATGTACTGTTGCAGAAAATCTTGCTGGGTTCTGGAAATGGGAGCTCAGAGTTTTCCCCCAGGTGTCATGTACATCTATGCTTTTATTTTGCATAAAAGAAGATTGTTTTCTTCTGCTAATAGGTAACAGAAAGAGAAGATGGGAGCTGGCAATACAGTAACTGGCAAATAGTATAAAAGGTAAACAGCATAATGAGAATATTATGAGTGCACATAGAAGTAAACCTCAATCATGAAGTTCAAATAGGCCTAATAGTCCAGACTAGCAAGTATGCACAGAGATCTTTCTTGTGTGACATGGAGATCTGTTTGTCCACATCTGTATAGTTCATAAAGACAGAAAGAGAGGCTACTACAAATATATTGTCTTGCTAGATAGTCTCACACCTTTCCCAGAGGGAGCTGAAGATCATTTCAATAGCTTAGGAGGTGATAATGCTTCCTACTTCCCTGATCTTTCATCTTCTCAGAATAAAGGAATTGTGTTTACTATCTGAATAAGCTAAAAAGTTAATTGTGCTTCTAGCACAAGCTACGTGGAAACAGGAAAGGAAAACATCTCTTACCCCTGATGTTGCTCCACGGAACTCATTCAGCTTTTTCATGAGCTGCAGACAGTGTTCATAGTCATTACCCACATCACCTATGTTAATCATGACTTCCTGAGGAAAGAAGCAGCGGATAGGCAAACACTCAGGTGAAGAGTACAAGAATATAACACATTCCAGTGCTTATGGTGCTGCAAAAAGTTCTGTGATTTTCTCTGTGAATCACTGACCGACAACTTCTGAAGTAGTCACTTCTGATCTTTAGCTAATGATGAGACTTAACCCCAATTCCTTTTCCAATCTATTACTGATTATGAAACAGCCTCCAAATGAAAACTTAGTGGATTAATGACTCTTCCTTCAAAGAGAAACTTGAAGATTTGACAGACAATGAAACTGAATGCCAGTTGCCACATGCTTGAAGTCCCTTCTATTTTAGTGTACTTTTAGGTCTGTTTTGACAGAGACACACGAGAATAATAATCACAGCTTCTTTATGTGCACACTTCACATGTGATGTGTTAGTGCTGTTCAACCAAATTTGGCACAGAAACTCTCTAGAAAAGTTTTAGAATCTGTTGAATTATTCCTTCCATGTTGTTTGTAGAGCACATCATGATTCTCTCATGAGGAAGGCCCTAAGAAAATAGCCTGGAGGTTGACATGTATCACACATTTGTTGTGATACAGCAAGTCTCTAGTGTGCTGCTTGGTTTAAATATTAGAATTAATTTACCTTTTCTCTGATCCAGGCTTCCACCTGGTCAACTTTCTGGAGAAATTCCAGGAAATCCCGACTATCCTCCAGCATCTTTCCACGGGCAGCAACAGCTCTCTTCAGCTTCTCCCAATGCTCCTGAAGCATGCGGACCTGACGGCGGATCTCCCCTGATTTTGGGTGGCCCATTGAAATCAGGGCTTCTCCTTTCTTTACATCCAGGAGAGGGAATTAGATATGAAGGTTACTACTGACTTCTAATGTCATTACTATGTTACAAGAGTTTTCCAGAAGAACTGCTACTTCCCTAACTGGCACTGCACAATGACTTACTAATTTCTCAGCTCCCAAGTAATACAGCTCAGTTGTAATATTCTTACATCTGGAAGCTAATCAAACACACCAGATTTGAACATTCAACTGCCAAGGCTGAAATTCATAGAGTGAGAGCATAAGAGAGACATTACAGATGATTATACCCTTCAACTATATGATTTGCTTATGTTCAATGAGTTTGTTCGGCAACTGAGCATGAAATCCTATTTACTTTTTGCGGAAGTAATCACTTCCACAAGGGTGATTCAAAGAGTGAAGCTGGTGATATCTTTCTCTTTGGACAATAAGGAAAGATGGAAGTCTCCTGGAGAGATAAATTGAGAAATCTCTCTGTTTTAAATTAATGGGATTCCATTTCCATGGCATAGTAACTGGGTTCTTGTTAAATGAGTAGAAAAAAATGGTAAAGAGATGGTGAGGAAGCTATCCATCTTTCTCATTCCATTTTAGATAACCTGCAGTGATCTGTAAAAACACTAGCAGAGTGTTAGCGTTACCTTATTAACAGCTGTGATGATTTCTTCATTTGCTAGAATCTCTGCCTCAAAGACCTGATGCTTCTGCAGCAGTTTCATTTTGTCCTGCAGATTGCGGGGATCTTGTACGGAAGGATCCTCTAGCTTCTGCATGCGCTCACTGATCCAGTCTTCTGCCTGTAGCAGCACGAAGCACTCAAGTTAGCATGACAACTAGATGCCATCCTGGGGTCTCTTCTCAGTACACTGTTCTATGAAGTTTCCTATCCCTGGGCTCTTCAGTTTCTGAACTATTCTACTTGAAATAAAAGCAGGTAGAAATGAAAATAATTTTTATCTGACAACAGGAATAATAAAAAAATTCCTTGCTGTTACACTTCATAACATTTGAAATATTCTAATCAGGAACATCACATTCGGACCACCAGATGAACCATGAAGACTAATAATGTAAGTGTTACACATTTCTCCTAAGAAATTCTTTCTTAGGAGGTTTACACTTATGTAGAAGGAAATGGACAATAGGATAGTGACTTTTCCACATTTATTTTTAAAGTTTGCTAAACTTAATCACTTTGCATTGACACAAATATCTTCTGTGCATCAAAGCAACAACTGAACACTTGACATACACTATAATTGATTCTGTTGTCCTCAGACCACTTCAGTGACTAAAGAACAGCAAATTGAAGCCAGCCTTATCAGTTTCAAAGCATCTTGGCTGTCCTTGTGGTACTGCAGTACATACAAGGGCTGACAACTGGAAGATTTTCTCAGTTAATTAAAAATTTTAAGTATTATTTCAGCTGCTGAAATTTTACAGACAATAAAAATTGTTTTCACTAACAGCACACTCTCCTGAAACCATTTCCCTCAAAAGTACAGCTAGAGATTCAAAGAGGAGTCTCTTGCCTTATGTCAAGGTTGCCCAGGACAGCAGTCATCTGCTGTTTTCATTTCTGACACCCTCCTCCCAAGCTAGGGCCTTCTCCCATTACCCAGCCACATATTAACACTTTGAGGTCACTTAAACTGACTTCTCATTTGAATGAGAGAGGCTCATCTGCGCAGTTAGGTTGGGAAACTAATGTATTCCCTGCACACTGCCTCTCAAAGGGTGATTTCTCTCCTATTTTCTAATAATAGGCAAGGGCTTTATGGCAAATTGAATAAAACTATTAAAAAAAACACATCTGCACTCTTATTGGCTTAATTTATTCTCACTTTACTGAAGACAAGGACAGTGAGCCTAGTGCTATACTCAGTGCAGGTACATAAGAACAGTCTTATTTCAGTGGGACTCATAAAAAAAACGTGGGCTCTATCAGTCTAGAAATCTATGCTTTCAAAATGAATATGATTTTTTATTAACAGAAGTATTTCAAGCATACACACAAAAAAGTGTTTGACCAGTGGAAATTACTTAAAATTAATTATGGAGTAAGGATTTTCAGGGGGGTGGAACCTGTACTATCACAGAATCACAGAATTGAAGGGGTTAGAAGAAACCCCTGGAGATCATTGAGTCAAACCACCCTGATAAAGAAGGTTCCCAAGAGTAAATTACACAGGAAAGCATTCAGGCAAGTTCTGAATACCTCTAGAGAAGGAGACTCCCAATAAATAAGAATAAACAATGACCTCACAGATTGCACAATTAAATTCAAAACTCATCTCTGCAGTTTAACTCTCCTCTGGGGACTGTCCTCATAAATGAACTCACACACACCCAGAACATCGCTAAATTTAAGTTAAGCATTCCATTCAACCAAAGAGGAAAAGAAATATTACTGTAAGATTTTTTTTTAATTCCTCGGTGGCATTCACATTCTGTAGCAGTAGGCAATGACTTTAGATTGACAGACTAAATGAGTAGTTACTTTGAGAGCAAAAACTCTCTGCAGAACTCCTGGCTGAATCAATACAGAGAAATTCCTCACTATACAGGGCCATATGCTGTGTTGTGTGTTATTCACGATGATGGAATGAAGGAGGACCCCAGTCCAAGCAGTGATTTGACATTATAGGCAGATGGGAAGCAATTAAGAAGCAATCTTAGTGAAGAGGTTGACTGTATCTCTAGGAGCACATGACAGTTTCTCCACTAGAGTAGATGTTAGCAGGTATGTGACCTTTTCATCAGAGGCACAAGCGTTCTTTTGAAAATGTTAGCACTGTGCAATGCACTGTCCATTCCATCCACTTCTAGGCCACAAGATGGACTGACTGTGATTGGTGAATTCATTCATGTGGTAGGAAAGGTATGGCTAAACGATACAGGTTAATATTTGACTGCGTAAATAATTCCTAATAAAGTTTATTTTAAAAAGCAGAGTGTACCTCTGGCTCATCAGTGTAGCCAAAAAAGAGGATATTTAAATTATTTGATCATTACTGGGGGAGCTCTAAATATATTTTGTTATAAATGGAATTTACTAGCTATTTATTTATTTATTTTAAAATTTGGTTGTTAGAAGTTGGTTGAAGAAGTGTAAAATAGGTCTTTGCCGACAACCCTAATTTGAACTGCATCAGGACAAGTGCCCTTTTTGTGGAATGGGAAGTGACAAGTACCTGCAGTTTTTCTTTAAAACATGGAGAATGTTCTAAGGGATGTAGCAACAGAAGGGCTTATCAGACCAGCAAGACTGTTTGCAAATGTCCCTTCTTGTCTATGTGCTGTTGCCCATGCCAGCACACTGGATGTTAAGACATTTTTCAGTCACAACACGGTGTTATCCTTTGAAAAACCAACCTGTTGTATCTTCCCAACCATTGTGCCAGGAACAGAGCTGCTTGGTTACAGGACTATGGCCAGAACTGGATACAGGCTAACCTAATCTGTAGAGACACACCTACTGTAGCTGAAGAACTATGCTCACTTACAGAATTGTTTTGAAGGCCTTCAGTAAGCATCCACTGGTAGAGCTTGGTGCCCTTGCCATATTGCTTTCCACACTGTGTTCACTCTGCCTTAAAACTCTTTCTATCCCCCTAAAGGAAGCACAAAGTAGTGGCTGGCAGTTACTTTTTGATTAGTTTTGTTTTATCAGGACTCCTGATGCGTAAAGAAGCTCGAATGGTCACAATCCCACAACAATGGTACATATAGTAAAAGCAATGGTATTGGCTCAGCTACCACATGAATGCAGCAGTACAGCAGTTGCCATCTCAGTAAATTATCAGTTCAGCTAATCTCTGGCAAGAACAAGAACTTTATCCGACAGATGTAAGCAGTTCCCCATTCTTCTACTCCCACCCTCATCTAAATTTCTCTTACCTCTGCCAAGTTCTGATAGAAAAGTGCCAGAAGAAGGGCAGTCTGCAGCTTTTCTCTCCTGCTTTGGGAGAGATTCTTGATCTGCTGCTTCCTCTGAAGAATGGTGTTCAGTTTGTGCTGAATCTGTATCCCATCCAATCCACCATCCTTTTCTAGTTTGTTCGCTTGTTCTTGAAGAGACATCATCTGAGAAGGCAACAAATCTAAAGTCAATTAATTGCTTTCAAGTGGTGTTAAAGAAATAAAACTTCAGGCTAATTTCCATACCATTTTTGCTGGAAGGAGCAAAAAAAATATTAGGGACAGGTTAATCAGCATTTCCCCCACAATGCCCTCTGCCCAGTACTACAACATATCCACTATATCCTTATCATTTGTTACTTTAGCACGCTGTGATTATTTAGATGAAATAAGCTACAGGAGTCCTTTTCCCTCTGATCAGCTGGAGCAAGGAGTCATAGAGCAAGCCTGGCACTTATGACTGCCTGGATTTTATTGTTTTGTGGAAATCAGGTGTTGGGAGGTAGTTCTCAACCCAACAATAAATCTGCCAGGGAGCAGGTACAGGGCTGGGAGCTCATTCCATCTGGAGAAACAGGCACGGGCCCAGGTTTCAGAGCTTAGCCCTAGCACGGGTGAATTACAGCAACTGGCCATCAGCCAACCAGATTCTTTTAGGTGTGGGTGAGCAGTCCAGCTTCAATTCCACAGATGCAAAGAGACTAGACAATTTAGTAAGACATTATATAATAAACATATATTGAAATAATTAGCAAAACATCAACTCTGACATACTGTATTTTACATGCTTCAAAAGCCACATTCTTTTTAAGAAAAAAAGGTGAAAACTTCTGGTATCCATAACATAGTATGGTCTGCTTTAAGTATCTTTTTTCCTCCTAAGTCCCAGTATTTGATTTTCTAAGTGTTTTTTTCATCTACTTCAAGACAATGCAGACAAGACTTGGACATGGATTGTTTAACACTTTTCTCCACTACTCTGTCTGTTATTTCACTAAGCTTCCCCATTTTTCTCTGATTCAAGCATATCAGGCACATCACATCTGTTCAGCAATTTCATCTGTTGCCACATTAAAAAAAACAAATAGAATTATTCCAGCTCCTATATTGGTAGAATATTCCTTATTTTTACTGTACCTTCTCATCCTGTGATGCCAGTAGCTTCTCAAAAGCCTCATGTTTCTTAATCAGTTGCTCTACTTCATCTACAGAGCTTCCAAGGTCACTGCTTTTCAAATAAACCTACAAAAAACATTTAATATTTCTCTCACTTGATTAAACATCACATAATCCCAATTCATAAATATGAGAAGGGATATTAGCTCTACAGCACACTTGAGAGGAAATAAAAGGAGTAGAAGGCAATTCAAACTGGAAATGAAATAGCAGAGCTTTATGGTCTTGAGTAAGAAAGAGATACAATAGCAGGTCCTACTGTGTAAACTGACCTGTCTCTGCTTTCTCTAAATCACAAAGCTGGTAAGTTCAACAGCCATTCTTGTAATCCAAAACCAGATCAACACTGCCATGTCTGACGTGCCTTATAGTTTCTTCTTAGAATACATCCCATAACACAGACTTTATAGTCTTGGCAATTTATTGCACTGCTTTATTGCCATCACTATTAACAAGATTTTCCAAATACATAACCTGAAAATGCATTGCTAATATTTCATCTCATTACATTCTGCCCTCTTAACACAGAAAGAAAATAATTTCTTTTACATTTGCTTCAGCTTTGTACATTTTTGTAGGCTCACGTAGGCTTAATAGGTATTTCTATCATCTCTCACTAAAACTACACTGGAGCAGATCAATCATTCCACAGATGCTGTGTCTTCTTGACTTCTAATTATTCTCATTGCTCTCTCCTGGGTTTTCTCCATTTCCACTTATTTTGAAATGGTCTTCCTACGATTTGATGCAGTACTTGGCTGAATCTGCCAGAGTGAAGGTAGCAGAGAGCTTATTTCTGGTGCCTTTTGAAAAAAATCATGCATTTGTGTATGGTGCTTATCTTTTATGCAATACCTTGAACTCAAATTCACCTTGTAAACTGCATTAAGTTTCCAGAATCTTCTTAGAAGAACTGCTATAAGACCAGTTTGTTTCTATCCTGTATTTGTTCAGCTGATTATTTATGAAAAATATCATATGATTCTATGATCTTTTGATAATGTTGTAGCTGAAACAAGCATATTAGATCTGCTATTTTTTCATGCTGCGTTTCCAACTGTCTGGCATTAATTTTATTTACCATCATGTCAGTCTCTGAGGTAGTAAGACTGTAGTCTAAGATTAAAAAAAAATCAGTTTTAAGGAAACTGTTTCACTAGTCACTTTTAATACTCTTATGATATTTTCTAACGAAACTTTGTACATCCCTAATGCACCGCTGGGCTTGTTGACTCCTTCCTGATGTTAAGAAAATTGGTTGCACAATTACTTCTTCCATGCATTCTGTCTCCGTGGAATTTTCTGAAGATGTTTCCTAGGCACATTCTACATGTAATGGAATCCACACCCACAGCACCAACAGGCCCAGGCAGCCTTGGCCATTCTCTGACACAGATGGCACTTGCTTTGTCACCTTCATCTCCAGCTGATGGATAGAGCTTGGCAATGCCACTCTGCTTGGCCTCTCTGGCTTAGAGGACTTACAACTAGACTTAGTCTGACTTTCTTGTTCATTTTTGGGAGTTAATGAGTGAAATATTTTGCGCATAGAGAAAAATGTACAGAAGAATATTATGCCCAGACCAGATGCTCAAACTGCTCTGTACTAATCCATGCAGAGTGTCAGAAGAGACATGAGTAAATCCCAACACAGTAATCACTGTCAGGAAGAGGGGAAGGCCATGTACAATAGGTCTACATTTTTAAGAAGTCTGACCCATAAATATTAAATACAATTCCAACCAGAATGCAGGTATTTTGTCATTGAAACTTTAATCCTTTGATCTATCTAATCATCAAGTGTATAAACTTATGAAAGACTGTTTTTCTAAGAGTGTTTTTGTGTTTGGTTTGCTCTTGTGGAAGAAAAATTCCATGCACATCTGTTTGCTCTAATGCTGCATTAAGCCACTTATAATTGGCTTCCATTTCTACTTTGCTGTTAGCTGACACAGAAACAAAGCTATCAGCTGACACTTCTCAGTTCTATTTGCTATATATGAACACAGAGCCACATACTGCACCTCTACATTCATGTTTTAACAGCTGCATTAAAGACAATGTAGTTTCTCTACCTTATTTGGTGGATTATTATTATCATTTCTGTTAAAAAAAAAAAAAGGATTTTCCAAGGAAAAAGAAAATCATTACAATTTTCCACATATTGCTCCTTTATTTACCAACTGTTAGCAGTGAAACTACAACGTTCTACATGAAGAAATTGCCAGTAGTTTTCCTGCTCTTATAATCTATGGTGGAAGAAAAAGCAAAGGGACATCTGCTGGTAGGGACGGTTACTTTCCTTGGAAAAGAGAGACATTTGAGAGCAGGGGTGTGGGACAGTGAGTCATAATCAGCTGCCTCTGACTGCTTGGTGTCTTGCTCCTAATGAAAATCACTATGCATGGGTAATACGTTCAAGCCCCATTCCCTGAGCTCTTAGAGCAGTGGAAAAAGTGCTTCTGACTTTTGAGCGGGCCCCCAAAGTAGAAGCTCATGCAAGTGTGCGTGAGAACCCATATCTGAAAAAGAAAACTGTTAAAAAAGTGGCTGCACACATTGCAGGAGAGGCAATTGCAATGTGCTTATAAGAAGCCAGCGTCAGCAGCAATAACAATGCTACTTGGAGAGCTGACGAGATAAAAACTTTCCATTTATCTTGTAAACAGAAATCTTATTACAGAAATTGCTAGAATCAGAACAGCAACAGTTTTTCATTTAAGCATTTGTTATATCAATCTTAAAGCAGAACAGACACTAGCTCCCACAATATGATGTTGGCCCTTGGCCAATTACATCATTTTCTGGCATAGGGAATGGCTTCAGACAGGTTCCCAAACTCCTACTCTGAAAGTGACGTGTTAATTTCAAATACAAAAACATTGCATAGCTCTCCTCAGGTAACCTACTAGGGCCTCCCACAGCACACAGCAGGTATAAACTTTCTTTCAAGTTTGTTTTCATTATGAATCACGGTCCATCATCAGGAATCTAATTCTCAGCCGCAAAAAGCATTGGAGACCTGACCACTCACTATACAGTTGACTCATTTTTAACTGGAGACTTTGCAAAGATGCTTAAAACCACAAAGTAGACTTGGCCCTCTCTGATATTTGAAACAGAACATGTAGCAAATAGCCAAATTATTAACAATGCAAAGAACATAAACGAGGTTTTATCTCCACTTCAAGTGGAGTTTTTCACTATTTCTGAGCTCATTATATAGATTCAGGCATATTGTCATGATAGAAACTCTTATGTATGAGCTAACACAGAATTAAATGCAAAGTCCATCTCAAAAAATATGTTCATTTGAAGTAAAATAGCACTATATACACAGTTATGTGGCAGCACAGGCCAGCTCTGCTTTTTGGAAAAATACTAAATGAAACAGTCATACAGACATGTTGGAAGCTGAGACAGCGCTGTAAGAAATTTGGCTTCCAATAAATGTCATTTTCATTTCTCTAGAAGAAAAAGTATTTTAAGTATTTCTGTGAATCCACTCCCTTCTCTTGCTTCTGCTCTTCTCTTCACAGTACAGCAAGCTTACCATATTTTGCCCCCCACTGCTTGCTTGGGGCTTGCTGCTGGGACGGCAGCAACTCCACTGAAAATCTTTCAGCTCTAAGCATGTACTAAAGGCTAGTATTACTTCCAGACTTAAATGCTTTCACTTGAAGAACGTAACTCAGCCCAAACTCTGCTCAGACAAATGATAACAACAAAATTTGATTTCATCTTCTTCTGATAAAAGTAAATAAATAATAATAAAAAAGAAATAACGGAGTAAAAGTGTTAGCAAAGTAAATACATATGCTTAATACCATGATTACATATTGTTCACAACTAAGTAATACAATACTTTGTCACAAGTGAAATAAAACACACTAAGTTGTTTCTAAAAAATACGTGCATACACTTTTTCTATCATACTGACATCACTGTATTGTTGGCCACTTATCTCACAGAACAGGTCTGGCATTCTAATGTTAAATGTATTTAAAAGTTTTCTTCCCTCCCATCCACTGCATGCTGTCCATTTTGCATAAGAGTAAAATTATCTGATATTGGAAAGGTAGATGGAGAAATACAGAAACCAGTCAGTGTTTGGTTTCCTGTAAGTGCTACCATCCCATCTATCAATATTCCCAAGGTGTTAGACAAGAATCATATGCTCTTGCAATTTTTACTTACAAAACATTTGTCTGAAGGCAGATTAAATTCCTCTTAAATTCCCCTTAGTTTCACTGCTGCACAGTTTCTGGGATATCTAAATCTGACAAGCAGTGGAGACTAAATTCCCTTTTTTTCCCCCAGGAAGAGGTGATATCTCCCTTTTTCTAAGGGAAAAATTATTTTCTTCTCGAGTTAAATTGCAACTATTTTTTGAAAACAAGGATTCCTTTAAAAAGTTTACAAACCCAAGTATTAACCATTTAGAAATACAACACAATTTGACAAATGAGAAAATGAAAGCAATAGAAAAAAAAAAAAAAAGAAAGAAAGAAAAATGTAAGAAAAACTACACTGTGAAATTGTCCCAGGTCCCAGACTGACTAAGAGAGGAAGACCAGTTTTTGGCTTCAATGCCTTGAACCTTAAAAGTGCTGAGCACTGGAGCCCAATTATGCAAAACCTGTAAGTAGATGCACAGAACTGTGCATGTCAAGTTAACAGTAGACCTCAAATGGTTCAAATGAAACATTTGTCAAGAGCTGGATCAGATCAGAGTTTCAGCTTCATTTAGGAAGGATCAAGAGGCATCTGCAGCCTTGATGACAGAGAACAAAAGTTGCTTTCTGGCTGCCCAAAAGTCATCCTCAGGTAACAGGAACATGGCAGGAAGCATACAAGAAGGAATCCACATGGTTCAATTAATGCAATTTAAAACCTGTGTTTGCAAATGTTCCTAGAATGGAATGGAAATCTTCACCACTTTCCTCCCAGAACCAATGTTGACAGCGATAGATGGACACCAAGAGCCTTCTGCATGTCTGCGAGCTGAAGACATTGTATGAGTTGGTATGTTTGGCAAAAGGTCTTCAGGGCATACACTTTCAAGGCTGCATGTTTCCTGAGAAGGTCTCAAACCAGATCTTGCCCATGGCTGTTGGGTAGAAAGCAATCCTGAGCAGCAAACTGGATTCACTGATAAAGAGAGGTCAGCCCCAATCCCCATTGCATGAAGAGATGGACCAGCTATACCTGCATCATGTGTTTTGATAAAGATTGTTGGACTTGGGCTCCTCCTAAATTCTCTTACCACTTGGATAGGCATTGCAGTCCAAGGAGTGGCAAGAATCAAGGTGATTTTGGAAACCTTGTGGTGAGCAGGTGTTAGCCCATCGCACTGAGTCTTTCCGAACTCTGGCTCTGATGAAGGATGGTTCTGAAAGACAATCAGCTCTGGACTTAAATCCCTGCTTGTGACTTCATTCCCAAGAGCAGTATTTTCTCTTCCAGTCAGTGCAGCTGGGGACAGCCAGATATCTCTGGAGACAGTTTCCTGGGGAAAGCTAGGATACTTAGAGGAAGTCACATGAAATCTTGTGATTTGAAGAGCTGGAGACCCACCTGAAGGGAAGCCTGTTTTTGGTTTCTGGGATCCTGTTGACAGACCAGCTGGAGTTTCAGGCAGCTTTTCTAATTGTGGCATGACAAGACTTGAATGAACATGATTGCTTGCATGGGAATCTGCTCGAAAAGGCTTTACTGTCAAGCTGCATGTTGAAATGTAAAGCTTCATTGAAGCGTGGAGATCTTGCATTTGAACATTGCACTGGCTACAGCCTTGCTGGAGTGGGAAAGAATCACAAGGTTCCAGAGATGCATGCCTATTTTTGCTGCAGAGTGTTGAAACATCTGGAATAGCAGATAGGTCAACATTCAGACGTGATGTCCAGCTTGGTGGAGCTTTGCAGGAAAGAACATCAGAGGGCAAAGATACAGCAAACTTCAGGGGATTGATTTTTTCAGAAGAAAAATGAACACTTTTATCTCTTTCTGAATATTGCTTGTAAGACGAAGGCGTTGACCAAGTCCCAGAACCTCCACATCCACGTCTCTGGGGGTCTCTGGGAGAACTGGACCACCTGGATATCCTATCTGAAAGAGCTGCACAGTGACTAGTGTTCCCCAAACCTTTCCTCCGGTCTGTGTGTTCCAGGACGACATCTAGCCTCGAACAGTAAGCTCCAGAAGGCACACTGCTTGGTGACGAGCTGGCATTTCCTTGAATGATCTCTGCAACTGATTGACCAGTGGGAGGATGCCTTGCTGCGGGTGGCTTTTTTTTGAAAGGCCTGTCTTGCACAATAGATTCAAAAGGAGGAGGTGGGGTCATTCTGCTGGGAGAGAGCATCACTTCCGCAGTAGAGACATAGACTGGTACAGATGAAAGATTGCAGCGATGGTTCCTGCATGACATTCTGCAGCTTAGTCCTAAACGATGCAAAACCAAAGCCACAGAAACTTGCCTTTCTCCCTCTTTTTAAAACCAACTCCTACTCCTTTTTCCTTTGGTACTGGAAATTTCCATTCTTCTTCCGAAGTAAAGGAATGAGAGGTTAATATGCATTCTCCAGGGAAAAAAAAAGGCAAACTAAAAAAATCCACATTCAAAATAAAATAACACAGCTCTTCTAGTACTGCTACCACCACCTATCACGTCTGCAAAGTGATACGAGAGCAGGATGGGCAGAAAGATAAATTACAGAGCATGAGGCTCTGCTCCCTGAGTGTTCTGACAGTGAGACTGCAGACAGAGTAGGAGGGAGCCAAAAATGCTTGCCAGAGACAGTCTGTGTACTTGCTGCTATTTCATTTGTGGAAAAAAAAGGAAAGCAGCTAACCTGAGCAATGCATCTGCTGCTGTAAAAAGGTTAGAAAAGAGCAGAATGTGCAGGACACTGCTTCTGCTCAAAGCAAAAATGATTTTTTCTTTCTTCTCTGTTTCAGCTGTTGCTTGTCTGCACTCTGAAAGGCAAGATCTCAGTTTGCAGGTCTTCGGAGAGTTTCCTACAACAGTTCCAAGCAATGGCACAACTGAATTCATAATTAAAAAAAAATATAAAAGATAGATGTTTGCATAATTTCCTCCACATGTGCTCTATTTTCTTTAGCATAGAACAATCCTAGACTAAATTCTGCAAAAATCCTTCGAAGGTTTAAGTAACTTGGATGTAACATAAGATGCTGGCATGAAGTCAAACCAGTCACACTGGCACAGACAGCGAATGAGAGAGCAATTCTCAGTAGCAGTTCTTAGTTTAAAACACTCATGTGTTGCCTTCTTTCTTCCTCCATTCCTTGCTGCTGAGAGAGACTTGGTCTAAAGCATATGAAGTTCTGGGAAAATAGGATCCAATAATTATGGGATGACAGGAGCTGCTTTCTTACAGATGTAAAACAGTGAAATGCGTGTGATTTGACTTAAGTATTTCCTTGAACACAAAAGTCAGAAAAAAACAAGGGGTGGAGTCACTGCTTACATTTGTTTGCTTGAGAGGAATTCTTTTTGAATGCATGTTTGATTCTGTCCATTCCAAAAGTAGTAAATGAGAAAATTCCCACCGGGGAAGTGGTTTGGGAGTCTTCAATAGATGTCTTAGCTGAATAATTTTTGAAAGCACGTTTGAAAGGGATCCTCCTGCCTATCTCCCTAGGGAGAAAATCTGAGTCCTTATGCAGCTATATTTTAACTCCAGATAGTAGTAACAGAGCTCCATCCAAACGTAACAGATTCCTCTTCCAATTGTTCTTAAATGCAAAGAAGTAAAATACAAATAGTGGTTAAGAAACCTCAGTACACCCAGTAGTTACTGATTGATCCAAAGGGCAGATGTTCGCAGCCGCAAAAAAACAGCAGTTCTCAGTATTCCTCCCTCATTCAGACCGGAGTTTGGCAGCTCAGGAATAATCTGTTCAAAGAATTTTCACTTGGGGAGATGAGAGAATGAAAGGAATAGGGGATATTCTGGATATACAGGAATTGCAGCTGTGGTGGGATTTCACTCAGGCCCAGGTCAATGCATTGCATATTAAGGAAGAAGTAGAATTCAGAAGGCATTTCTTCCTGTTACTTCATGAATAGCAGCAAATGATCCTCATCTTGCAATGATTATCTTCATGATCCCATTCCACTAATTCCTTTAAGACAGAGTTTAATTCATGTGTACGTAGACTCTGGCTTTTCAGCAGCGTAATAAGCTGAACTTGCATCCCTAGTAGATATACTCACTGTAGACTGACACTGCTTTGGACACTGAGGTGAACACCAACATTTCCTGGTCTGAAAGCAGTAAAACTGACTTAAAGTCAGTAAAATGTGATTTAAAATGAGGAAAGTACAGTGAGACTTGTGAAGTATGGCTGAGATGTGCTTTTATTAATAATCTCTGACTCTGAGGAAAGCTGATGCTCCTGGGCAGCTCTTTTCTTAATTGTACTTTTGTTCAGTGTCAACTGATGAAAAGAATGGACACAACAAGAGCATGGAAGAAAATGAATAATTCCTGATAAGAAAGGTCTAATTGGTGCATTCAGGAGTGGTGCATATTAACACTCATCCTGAATGCATCTGATTGTTTGCATCCTTGGATATGAACAAATTCATTATCTCCTCTTCCCAGTTAATAGCACTTCTACACATTTCCTAGGTTAAATTTGAGAGCCAAGCTGTAACAATCTTTTCTAGGTATCACAATAGATTGGTGATAGCAGGGACAGTGTCAGTGAAGGAGGGGACATATGGCTGACTGTGATATTCAGATTATCAATATAGAAATCCATTGGTGTTTTGAAACTTCCCCAGTAAGCTGCAGGTAGATACTTTGTTACTGATTGTGGTATCTGAGAAATTGTGACCTATTTTTCTATCTTAAAACAATAACTGTGAGAGCACAACTGCAACTCTTTTCATGCACAAACCTAACACAAAAGCAACAGTTCTTCAATCAGTTGCAATCTTCTGAGAATTAAATACAAGCTGAAATGAGAAAAATGATCATGATTCTTCCTTTTCATAGCTGGTGTGTTCTTTTCAATCTCAGCATTCTTTCTTTCTTTCTTTTAAAATCAGTTGGAAAAGGTGGTGGAGGAAATATATAGAGTACGCAGTGATGATAGTTCCTTTACTCTCTATACCTGCATGTATAAGAACAGTTTGTCATCATGCTTCTGTGTTTATTTTGTTACTGTTCTCCATGACCATAAAATAACATCTGTGCAAAGGGATGCTGGAAGAAATGGCCCATCTACACCTTATTACTCCACCTTTTGGGCGCTTTTGAACACAGTGAGAACAACTCAGGTACCCAGATCCTTGAAAGTTCTTACAAAAAATACTAAAAAATACTGTTAGAGAAAGATTCTGAGAACAGAACTGCCCTTTATGTCCCTTGAGGTCACAATCTTCATTCTCAGGCTTTGCTTGAGCTGGAGAAAACTGTGATAGATGTAGGCACTGTGTCTGATCCTCCCCAGAAAATTTAGCAAGTCTATGATGAAAACCCTTTTTTATTGCAGTCCACCTCACAGCATATGGCAATGATAAATTTATCTAATAAAGAATTAATATGAACTGCAGTTTACCTGAATAGAACGCACTAGGGGCATAATGAAATTATCAGGTGCAACTGCTTTCATGTAAAAGTAATATAGTCTTTTGAAACTGGGATTCACAACTCAGGGCAAGAAGAAATGCTAGCTTATAGTAGCTACCTTAATATTTACCTCTGAGGTATGTACAGCAAAGCAGATGCCATGGTCACGGTTGCTCTATATGCTGGCTGATTTCATGATAAAAGAAAAAATACAGTTTCCAAAATTTTTTGGAGTTTGCATTTCCCTGATAATGCTATCCATGTAGGAGCTTAGCATTGGTGTATCATGGCTTGGAAGGCAATTGAAAGAGATGTAATATTTAATTACAAAATGGCAAAATTTGTAACAACTAAACATTTTTACTTGGCAGAATCACGCATTATTTTATTCCAGAAACCTGAAACTAGATGAAACTCTCCTGATATCTTGTCTCAGCAAAACTAAGAATGTAGGTTTTATTTGCCAAGTATGCCACTTGTAGGGAATAACGAAGATTTGCATTTCTCACAAGCAATGAATTAGAGAAGGATTCAAGCCCATATGCCCCAAAGAGTTGAGTATTAGTGCATGGCACAGCTCAGTGTCACTTTTCCAAAAGGTTTAGTGCCTGTGACAAAACACAGGGGGAAACCAGAGTTCAGCACAAATCAAGTACCATTGTTTTGTGCTGCCAGTGGTCTTGGAGAATGAAGAATGATTTTTCCTTAATAGGAAATGATGCTGAAATACAACCTTCTTCAGCTTTGTTTCAACCCTTCAGTTGGCAAACTTCAGCCTATCAATGTGGTTTGCATGCTAAGCCTCAGAACAGTTACAGCAATCTATTATTTCATGATTTTGCACATTGCGACTGGGAAGGACATTTGAATTCTTCACTCCCAGTTTTGCAACAGTAAATGTCAGACCTCAGGCTGGAACTGTTTTAGATTGTTCCCACAAATTCAGGAAAGTGCAAGAAAGATGAAAGACACTTTGAAATTGGTGAGAAACATATTTCAAGAGCTGCAAATGATAGTATAAAGAATATCCTGGCTTTGCATTTACTACATCAACCCTTTATTTTCATGACACAAACTCATCTTTCTCTGTTACGTGGAAGATAAATGATTATTCCTCCTGGTCAGATTCTTTCATAGATCTCCACACTGTTATCAACTCCCTTGCAAAAAAGAGAAGGCAGCTCCTGGACTGGACCTGGACTAATTCACAACATCAATTTTCAACTAGTTGCATTTCCCCAGCACTAAACTTCAGCCTGAGGAGAGGTTTCCAGCAGCACCTGCAAATCTATTTGTCTTCCTTCAAGCCCCATTTATTATTCCCCATTTTTCTGCAGCTTGCAAAATAGCTTGTCAGTGGTTAAGCAGTCAGTATGCTGAGATCTAACTAAAGCTAAATAATACTGGACTGTTGTCTCCCTCTTCTGTCAAAGTTCTAATATGTTATCTCTTATATCTATTTGCAATTACATAGCTTTGTAGCAAGGTGTAACTTTTAGTTTCTGTTTTCTTCCCATAAGAAAGTGTGAATGTCTTGGTAGATTGCTAGTCTCCAAGTGACGCTGCAACACAAATAACAATAAAAGCGTGTTGTCTATACACAGACTTAAGGATTTTAAGTTGTAGGTGCATAGTAATGTCCGTTTTGGCTTGGAAGAGTTAAAATGTTGAAGTCTAACTGCTTATTTCAAGCGTACAATTCACATACCTCCTGTGAGTTCAGGAGCTTGTCCAGGTGATTCCAATCCTTGTAGAACATTTGTTCTTGATGTATTTTGTCCAGCCACTTCTTCTTCTGTTTCCATTCACCGTATACTTTGTCCTTCTCTTCCAACAAAGCTTGTAGCTTCTGCTGAATCTGAACACAATTTCCAAAAATTTATGTTGGTCATTATACATCATAGACGAAGACAAGGTGAGAGGAGAAAGATAATGTGGAGTCTTGGATAAACACTATAAATAGCACCAAAATTATCAAACAAAGTAGGACAAGTTCCAGCACTTACATTTGGGTGGAGAGATAATTAGAGTGGTGCCTCGTCTCAGGTACAGAGGAATGATTGATATAGCATATATAGCAGTCCAAGCCAAGAGCAAATAAAGGTAACTGTTTCTCAAGTGTACCTTCTGGAATCAATTCCTACTTATGTTATCTTTATTAATAACAGTGCAATTAATAGCATTTAAAATTGGGATAGGAGAGATACTTACATAATTTAATATCATAACTTATTCTGCTATATTCTGCCAATATGTCTCAATCTTAGATTTCAGGTATTTTCAGTTTCCAAACACTGCATACCTACAGATCTTCTATTACTGATCTTATCTGCATTCTTCTACAGGCAAAGGACTTTTAAGTCAGGAAGACTCCAAGTTAGTGCAGTTATACATTACAACATTAAATGAATTTTCAGGAAATAGCTTGGTCAGTTGGGAGAATAGAATTCCTGTTTTCTGAATATACTCAACAGAAGTTATTAAATTGTTGGGGAGAAGTAAACTAGTAGTTACTGGGAGAGAAAAAATGCTATAAGAATTTTAGGAGCTATTCGTCCTGAGTAAACTAGCATTTTGATTTTCGTCTTTCACATCTAGGTATTTAATACACTGGCATAATTTCCTGCTACAGAAAATGCCCCAACTGATTTTAAACTCTCTGATATACTTATTTTCATTTTGGTTGACAGGTCTTTGGTTCAACCTGTGTAGAATTATCTCCACTGCTCAGAACATACTAGGCTTCTTCAATAAGCCCAGCTTTGCTGCAATGGGCCCTCAGGACATGCCGGCACTCATCTACTGCTAAGGTAGGAAATGTTTCTGTGTCCAACCTAGATAACATGCTGAGGTAAACACTGGTCATGCTTATGACTACGTGTGAGTGAATCGATGCATGTGTATGATTACAATACTGTATAGTTCAGAATGATAGTTATACTAGTGTTGAGTAGCTGAATGTGTTCAATTTTGAACTTAAATGTGTTTCAATTACCTCTTCTGATCTTATTTCCTCATCTTGCAGGAGTGACTGTCCAAGCTGTACAACTTGATTATACTTCTCTTCTTGTGCTTCAATCTCAGCCAGTAGCTGTTGATGCTGAGTAAGTCTCAGGCTGCTAGTAGATATGTCCCGGATCGTCTCCTTGGCTCTCATTTCCCTAATCATTTCTGATGTCCATGAGAAATAGTCCCACACCTGAAACCCAAGAAAACGTGAAAGTTACGGTTACATCTCAAACTTGGATTATCAGGCAGGAAAATCATATCCTGATCATTCAACAGGTAATAAAATCATAGAGAAGAAAGAAAATATTTAATTAAGACTTACAGCATTTTTATGAATTTCAACCAGAGAATGTAACATGACTGCAGAATTTTTTATGTACTATATTAAATCATACATGATTTGTAATATCATAATCTTAATCAAACTGGGCCATACCTCAGCAGTGACAATATACTGTTTATTGCTCTTTAGCCCATTATTTCTTAAGTATTTTCTGCATTCTGGGTTAAACAATATATATAATTCTACTTTTCTATGCCTTAGCTTTGGCTAAAAGAAAATCCATTCAAAACGCATATTATAAAGTGAAAGAGAGAATCAGAATTTTCAGGTGAAAAACAAAAAGTGCTCACTTTTACCAAGGTGGAAAAGAGGCACGTTACAATTCAGAAATAAATTGTTTACATGTGTTAGGTATGCAGATTTGGTTCTGAGACTGCCAAGGAAATAGAATTCTGGAAGGAATAAGTGTGTAGCACTAGTTTACTTTCAAAACCTGATGACCAATGAACACACAATATCTTAAGATGTCTGAACATTCAGTTGTAGGAATTATGAGCAAGAAAATTCTTGAACAAACCCCTTGAGAGTTATTTTTTGATTGAAGCTGACAGAACTTCTGCAAGTAAAAAATAATTTAACTTTTTTCGTCCATCTTTCTGCACTTAATTTATAGAGCCTTCACTTTGGCCATCTCATTTGAATCTTTAACAGGTGTTGTGCTCTAATGAGTTATTACATGGTGAAAAACAGGAACATAAGGAACTGTACAAAAAAATTCAAAATTTAATTCAGTTTTGTTATAGCCATGTTTGGATAATCTCATTCAATTCTGAGGTGGTAGAAAGCCTTCTGGTTTCTTGGTGTATTTTAGAAAACTGTTACAGACAGTAAGTGCTGAAGAAAAATGCTCTGTTCCTGCAGAAAGCTAGAAAATAATCTTGTGAATGGTTGCCTACTTTTCCAGTGAAGGAAGATAGTCAGCGGAAATAGATTCTTGCCTGTTCCATCTTATCCATGAATTTTTATCTCTTTCATTAAAATTGAGTACAGAAAAAATAGTTTCAGAAAAGAACCATACAGTTGAAATTGGTCTGTTCAGGGTTCTGAGAGTTTAAACTCTAAAGCCAAGATACTTTTATCATAAAGCCAGTGAACACACATATTTAATGATTTCCTATTGATCGCAATCCTTTTAAAGGGGCACATGGAGTACATTTGTTGATGTAATTTTTGTTTACAGAACCATAATTCATGCACAGTTGCATGTCACTGAGGATACTGACATTGCACTTGGTATAGTGCAAATGTCTAAGACTCCTTAAGATTTAAGCTACCCATTTTGACAAGAAACCTGTACATCTCAGAATACTTAATGCAAAGGAACAAGTCAAAAGCCAACAAGGTATTGTTTTTGGACTGGCAATGCCAACAATATTTAAGGATAGACCAGGCATCAGTCTGCACAAAGTTCAGAAGACGGGTCTTAAACAATTCAGAAACACTGAATATGTCTATATCTAAATTCTGATTCCTTGATTTAGTTCACTGGAAGATATGGAACTCCCTGCTGTTACTGCGTGCTATAGGTTGGGGAGAACCCTGCTCTTCAATTACGGAAAATCATACTTGGAGGGATGCAGAGAAATACACAGGATGATTATACAGAATTTTCTTTTCATAGAAAGACATCGATTTGTTCATTATTTGCTTTTTAGCCAATGCAAAATCTCATTAAGAAAAAGCCCCATGTAAGATATCCAAGAAATTTACATTAGCAACTTCTTCATCCCCACTGGAAGCACAGGAACAATGTGGTCAGCATCCATATAAAAAAAAGGATTGTTTATTTTTCCTTTATTATGTATAGTATTTGGTAGAAGAGAGCATCTTCACTGTTTTGTACCTGCCACTGTAGTACTTGTACCAATAACCTAGTAATTTGCAGAAATGTATCACAAATTATTTCACTGAAAGTATTAACATTAGCACAGTATTCTTTGGCAAGTTGTATTCCCCCTGAATTCTGTTGCAGGTAATGATATTATGATGGAATCACTGTGTTTAAGCAACTCGTGAGGTTGTTGCCATGATCCAGCAAAGACCCATGAATTGTATTTAATACATTTCATGGAATAAATTAATGGATCATTATTGCATGCCCAGAGAGAGAGAGAGATCCAATTTCTGACCAGTATAAATAGGAGCATGAATCTACTTTTATCAGTGGAAGAATCTTAGAAAATAAATCTATCACTACTGCTGCAAAGTGATGACCATTTCTGAGCTTCCCTTCCTACAGAAGGTAAAAATATCCTTATCCTCTAATACCTTTCTAAATAGCTACAAGCACTTAATCAGTTAATAACACAGATAGCACCTGCAGCAATTCACATCAACCTTTGCAGCTCAGAAGTATACCTATGACTGACAAACGTATCCCTGTGTACTAGGGGACAGAAGATAGAAGTGCTTACTTGTGCCTGAAACTGGTAAAGCTTGTGTGCTTGTTCCAGAAGCTCCCTACGCAGTTGCACTTTAGACTTCAGGGCCTTCCAGTTGGTTGCTATTGCCTGTTGCTTTGCTTTCAGGTCTGATGCCTGCTCGTTTGTGCAACGAGTCAGCACATCATCTGCAGAGCGGATCAGATCCTGCAGCTATAGGCAGGGAAGAAACAAGAAAGGTAAGAAAGAGTCATAGAGATTCAGCTAATATCAAGAAAATTATGACAAAAACTATGTTAATTCTAAATCAAGTTATAATTCAAGTAAAATTTTCTGATCCGAGTTTTCTCATGCTAAACAAAAATATCCCTAATTTCAGATGGAATAACAGTGACATCCAGTGTTTGCTAATGTTCATCACAACCTATTTTTTTCAACTAGATTTTGTTTCTCATTTTTGCCATTCTTACTACACAAACAATGCAAACAGTAGGTATTATACTTTGTTTTCCCCAGTGACTAAACAGCTTAACAGTGATTGCATTCTATTCATGCACATCTCATGCTCTTCTACCTTTAAAAGAAACAAGGAGCTGGTGGCATAAATTCCAGCATTTTCTGATGTAAGGCTAAGATGTGAGGACACTGAAAAGTGATTCTGAGATAGCAAGTTTAGTAATCTCAGTATAACACGTATTGTGTTAGCAATACTGTTAAATTGATAAAACAAAGGGATGAAGATAAAACTTATACTGGTTTCTTAGGTCTAGTTAAAGCTATGCTAATCTATCATGTATTAGGAAGTTTTCTAAGCAATAGCTCTTGAACTGACACTTTCTGTAAGTTTGTATAACAAGCCCTTCTCTTCTTTCTCATAGTCCAAATTCAAATCCTCTAAACATACTGAAATCTCCAGGCTACTGCCCCATCTTTCCTTCTATAATCCTCTATAGTCAATTAACATGTTTTGTGTTCAATTCAGCCTTTCTAATAATTAAAGAGATTCTGGATTTTTCATCATAATCATCTGGCAAGCTTTGGACTATGTGGTGGACACCTCATAAAGCTTGGTGTAATCATACATTTCAAATAGTGATCAAAAATATCCCTGTGAATCACTTCAATTGTCAGTACTCATTATAATATGCTCCTTCTCTGCAAGATTGTAAATGACGTGCTTTTATAATCACCTGCAGATCTTGAACATATTAAAAAAGCAGGAAACATGGAGGAAGAGTCTTAGAATATTCCAGGCTTTCATAGAACATATCCATAATACTACATTATTATTACCATCTTGGAAGCTTACATTGTGATTATATATTAAAGACCACAAATTACTTTTGTTACCTGCTGCTCATTTCCAAGGAGCTCATGTTCCAGGGCCACATGGTTCCGGAGCTGGGTTTGCACACCTCTCATGTCCTTTGCAACATCATCTGGAATACTTTTAGACTTCTCCTAGCAAGGAGAAAAATCAGAGCAAGCTTTGTTAAGCGCAACTTATAAACAAAATACACCAGCAGCCTACTTTAGTCAAGCTGTGCATGCATACTGCACAGGTGTGGACAACTATTCTTAGTCACTCAACCATGACAAGTAATAGGAAGCCAGAAAATTCTGTCCTAGCACACCTGTCCTAGTAACTCCCTGGTAAGCATCACAGTGATTAAGCTACTGAATCAGACTGTGAGAGATGAAGGTTTAAGTCTTTCCTTGATCAGACAATAAAGAGAACATCTTACAGACTTGGCAATGTGAATTAACCTTGAATAGCCACTGCAGTGACATACAGTGAATTATTGAAGTAGTATTAACAACCACTAGTTTCAGGCCATTTTTTGGAATGCAGATGATCTGTGAATCATCTTTACACAAAGCTTTAGTTATGCATGTCCAGGAAAGATAAGTTAAGAATGGAAGGAAGAATTACTGTAAAGATTAGACACACTAAACAATTCTGTCACAAAATAGAAAACTGTCCAAAGTCCAGCTCAATAAAAAAATCAGAAAAATGTTTCTAATCATAGAAATACATTTCTGTAATAGATTCACAGGCTCATTTGGGATGCAAACAATATATCTTAGTAAGGAGTTGTATGCTGTAGTAGCCTATGATATGACTGCACTGGTGTTGGTCACCTAAGAGAGACTTTCCATTACTATGTTCCTCTGAGAAAAAGACATTCTCCCCTAGGCATCTGTGCAGGAGATAAATGAAGGGATGGGCACGGCAAATTGCTCTCCCACTCAGTTTATTAACAGGAGACAATGCAAGAAGTATGTACTGTTTAGCTGGGGCAAACCCACCATAGGAATTAATCAAGAGTTGTCTGTGGAATGTTTTTAAACTGTCACTTGTCATAGCTACAGAATTAACTACTTCATTCTTAAAGTTAAAATATGTGCCAGGTTCTGAAAACCTCAACTGATATACAGTAGAATATATGACATTTGATTTTCCATTTACATCAGGGAAAGAAAACAGGAATAACATAGGGCAGCCTTTTCATTACAAGCAAATGGAAAAATCTACTACACTTAACCCAGCAAAGCTCTGCTGCCTTGCAAACAGTGGAGGCTCTGTTGCCTTGCTTTCCATACATATCTGCACTCGGAACACCACACCTCTCAGTATTGCAACGATGTGGTTTCTTTCCAAAAATCCTTTGGAATTTTTAGTTAAAACAGAAACCTGAAGAATTTCATTGAGATTTTGCCTCTCTCCCATTTTCATACTGGGAGCTTTAAAGTATTGCCATTACCTATCACTAGAAATGAAGAAAAGAACTCATTTTTGGCCCAGCTTTTGCACCAGGTTACATAACTACCTGACCCAGGCTTAACTGTCACTGTAAACCACTGGAAATTTCTCTCTTCAGCACAGAAGGCTACAGTGGTGTAGAAAGAAGAAAACAGTGAGACAGTGTACAGTTTCTTAGTCTTGAAGGCTGAATAAAACATTACTACACGCATTACAATATGAGACAACTTAGTTCAGGCCCTAATCTACTTGTCTTATCCCTAGCTGTACTCAGTTTCACCAATGGTTCTCATATGGTGAGCAGTCAAGTGTTCAAAAATTACCCAGACTTTTTTGTTTTTACTCAGTTTGAGTAATCGTGTGAGTTTCTTACTGAGATATTTTAGAAGACAGCAGTAAACATACTAAGAATCATAAGAATACTCCACAAATTAAGCTGAAATGGAACTTTTCCTTATATAAAATATTTCCAGTGTTTTTTACCTCAATGTGTGCCAGAGCATCTGTCAGATCTTGGTAACATTTGTGAATCACCTCTGCATCTTTCAGCCGCTCACCGCGTAATCTGGTAATTTCTAACAGCTCCTCCCAAGAGTTTCTAGGAAGAAATAGTAAAAAAAAATAACCAACACAAAACATGTAAGACATGCAAACTAGGAGTAAAGGAGATTAACAGTCTGAAGAAAGGCTAAGAACAAAACCTCTGCGTGCTTTTTCAGTCCTGCCATTAAATTCTGTTGAAGTGATTCTCTGAGGGGTAGGACATCTGTCACCCTACTCTGCCCATACTCTTCTGTCTACTTCAGACACTTAAGTTGTTGCCCAGACACGGGCATGCCTCCTCAATAAGTCTTTCAGCCTTTACATGCTTCAGAATTTACAACTAGAAGGGGAAAAATACTGGGAAAAAAGACTCCTGGAGGAAGTATATACATGAAGCTCGATTTTTAAGATGAGTATAACTCTTCATCTACATTAATTTGCCTCCCTAAAAGTGCCACAATTATCTGGACACTAGATTAATGACTAAATTGAGTTCTCCCCTGATTTCCACTGCCAGCACTATGACTGGCACAGCAGGATTTGGGGGATTGAATCAGACTTTACTAGTCACTGACCCTTCTCTTTCAGGCCAGCTTGGACCAGAGCTTGACAAAAGAGGCTCAACATCTTAAAAGCTGCAGAGCAGTCATGGGATTCAAGCTAAAAATATTAGAAGCAATAATGATTCAACTAAACTCCCAGCTCTATAGCTAGATAACGTTTCTCCAAAGGACAAAAGGAAGTTCAATTACCTCTTGCTTGCAAAGAATCTCTGATGCAATTTGCAAAAAAGCAAATCAGCAAATAGATAATGTCTATATTGTAGTAGTTTTTTTTCAAATGAGGCATGGCAACAATTCTCTATCAATGAGAAAAACACACATTTTGCAATTAGAGATTTGGGGGGCATGCCTTACCATTTTCTAATTTCGCCTTGCTTCGTCCTCAAGAGTGAACTGAAAGGACAAAGCATTAGAGAGCCTACACAGGTGTCCTACCTTAGTTCTTTCTGCTTCTGCCGGATTTCACGGGACTCGGAATGACCACAGTTTAGCAAGTTCTCTGCCAGCTGTTGGCAAGTCATAACTCTTTTCCCAGTCGCTTCCAATTGGTGTCGGAAAGTGTCATACTTAGCACAAAGTTGCTTTTGAAAGGAAAACAACAACAACAACAAAAAGTTGTTGACAATTGTCGTACCTTCTAGGTGTCAGAGTGACAAGTAACAAGCTGACTACAAATGGAGATGGAGAAACTGAAGAGGAGGATATCAATGACTGGATTTTATTTCCAAAGGCAGTGAGGAACTACAGATTGCTAGCAAAATATGAGGTCTGCAATGCAGATACAAGGCAGAAGCATGATTACCGAGGATAGAAACAAACATATATTTTCAATGTACAGTGAATTGCAAATATTAAAACATTACGTTTTTACTTTAGGAATATAAATCTTTATTGAGTATTGTAACTCAATAACGTAATCTGAGTTTAAAATTTAGGACACAACATATTTTGAAATAAAAATAAAGATTTTGAATGGGTATTGATTTCTAAGGTGCTGACTTTATAATAATTTCTATGCCATGTGAAAAGATATGGCTGTAATGTCCCTTCATAAGGAATTTTCTTCACAAATGCTGAAGGTAAACCAGATTTAAATATCTGGCTATAAAAAATAGATGGGAGATTCTCTTTGAGTATCTGAAAGCTTAAGTATTTTAGCATGCGGCTGCTTCATGCAGCTCAGGCCCCATGGTAGCATGATGCAAAAGTTCAGCAATGCTACCTGCCTGACATCACTAGACAATCATTTCTGCCCACCCTTGATCCTTTTCTATTCCTGTTTCCCAGTGATTCATGCTTTCAATGTTACGCTTTTCATCTTCTTCCAAGTTTTCAGGAACAATCTTGGAATCTTTTTACAGTCTGACAGCATACCATTTGGTTGATTTGGGTGACTGGTTACTCAAAAAACTCACCAATACATGCTCATAATCATTTCCATAGTCTTCAGAGCTGGCTGCTTGTTTCTGCTGAGCCATCCAGTCCTGCAGATCTTCGTATTCTCGTAGGAACTCATGCAAAACAAGAGTCTCATCCAGCTTCTTTCCTCTGTTGCAGGGAGGAGATAAGAAAATACAATTAGAATAAGGGAGTTCAAGAGAAGGGTAATTATTATCTTTTTTCTTACTACTCCCCCCACACTCTCCTCATCAAGATTCATTGTCCTTAATAAAAGAGCTGACTTTATTTCTCAGGACTGGAAATAATATTTATAAGATGACAGCTGTCAACCAAGTCAGACTCACTGATTGAAGTTTTCAGAAAAGCGCAATACCTAGCTGAGCTTTCTTCCTCTTTTGTTTCATTTGTTTGTTTTTAAATGACCTTTTCTGTATGAATTTTTTGAGGAGATAAAACCTAAACTGTTCAAATGGGCATTTGTTCTTTCCCAACAACAAGTTAGAAGTATTTAAAAATCCTGGGTAAAATCAAACTGTCTTGTTGTAACTTGCTACTATTTTAATAGGAGAAAGGAAGTGAAATAAAAAGTATACATCTTATTCAAAGACGAAAGACTTCTTATAATAGCAATGGCACTGGCCATAAAGATAAGCATAATATCAATTGCTTTCCTTCTTCTATGTAATAAATAAAGTCATTTTCTAGTAGTTTTCAGTAAGGGAAACTTTCTAAAACAAGGCTTACCCCTCCCTTACCCTTCTAATATCATAGTCCAGATAACAGGAAGAAAAGTCAGAATCTTGGATCTCAAATTGTTTTACAGGAGGATGATGAAGGGTGAAGAGGAAATTTGGTGGCTTTGAATTCCTTCAGCAAAATATAGAGGCTTCATGTAGCAATAATAAAATGTCCATAGGTGCACAGAATTCAAATACAGAAACAAGCAATTTCCTAAATACAATTAAAAATAGGGGACATGGTGGACGTGATAAAAATTGTAGTGAGGTAACTGGAGATGCCTTTGATTGACTTACTCGAGTCAAAGCATAGTCAGCTAGACTTTGGATCAAACATAGCACCCACATGGCAATTTAGACTAGAGTCAGCTAAGATATATATTTTCTAGTTCATACCTTTTTGCTGCTAGTTCCTGTAACTCACGGAGTCTTGAGTGAACTTGTTCCCTTGGTGCATCAACCTCAACATATTGGATAGAACCCATGGCTGGAAGATTTTGGACACTTTCATTTAATTCTTTAATCAGATCTTGGTAAACAGCAATCTCATGCTCCAGTACCTGTTAAAGAACAGAGCAGAATAAGAGCAGATTTTCCAAGACTTTCACTATTTCAACTTTTGCGCCAGTCTATACTGGAATCAATGGAGACATTAAAAGAGGAGAAAAGTTTCTGGAAGCATGTGATATTTCCAGGACTTGATCAGTTTCAGGCTATTTTCTCTCTCTCTTTTTAAAAACAAAAACAAACAAAAAAACCCTGCATATATAATATCAAACAAGTTAGTTAGATGAATTAGAAATTTCTGATACAGTTAATCAGAGATAAGTATTCCTGGAATAATACACAATATTTATCTTTGATTCTAGGAAAAACATAAAACTTTTTCATGCATCTATTGAGACTGAAAAACAGATATCAGATCATAGTTTTGGCCTCAAAAAATAAGATGAGAACATACCTCATTCTACTATTTTGTTGAACTAAATTTTCTTCAACCAGAGTAACGAACTATATCTACCTCTTCTGTCTGTCTAGTCATATGTGGACACATGTTGATTTGAGCTATCTTTTAGATGATTGGACACTTAAGTATCAAGGAAACAGAACATTTTAAAAAAGAAAGGCAGATCAAAAGATTCTGCCAGTCCACAGAATTTGAAGAGAGATTCCTTGACCTCCTCTGCTACTCTCAGATAGATGAACTAGAAAAAAGAATTGGGTGACTTAAGAGCAGGAGAGAAGAAATATTTTTTCTACCTACAAATCTGAAAAATAATCTCAAAGTTGCTGGTCTGTGTAAACAGCATCAAACTCAAGACTGCTGTCATGGGAGTTACAGATTCAATGAGGCCTTAAGCTTTCTTAAGGGGTTAAAAGCACTCCCAGTGATGAACAGAAAACCTCTGATTTTTTCACAACTTTTTATAGTTTCAAAATCTTGCCTCTCAAACATGTTTTTATGCTAGGAATATTTGTAGAAACTATTCAAGACCATTCCAGATGTTAGAGTGCATGGTGTTAGTCACTAAGGTATACTTCTTGCAGCCTGGTATATTACACCCATTACTCTCAGACTCAGAGCACAACATGCAAACAAAGAAGATCCTAGCTTTGTTAAAAAAAATTGCTGATGGACCAAAAATTCAAATATTATGGCAGTCATTCCTTCCTGAAGCAACATAGCAACTCAATTCCTTAATCACAGATGCAAACTCTGAATATCTTTTATTTAATTTTTCAAGAATTACTAAGAAGTTTCTGAAATACCTTATGTTTCTTGAGGAGTTTCAGTGTTCCATCTTCATCCTTACCATAGTCCTTGCTCATCACAAGTGGACGCTTTTCTGCTATCCAAGCCTCCAGGTCTGAAGTATTCATTAGAAACTATCAGTTAAAGAAAAAGCAAAATAATGTCTGTGTCAACTTCCATAATACTCATGTAATTCTTTTGACCTAATACATTTGAAGCAAAGGGTGCATGATAAGGTCTACTGTAATATCACACTGAAAAACTAATAAAGACTATTTAATCCTAAGGACTACTATTACATATGACTGGACTAAGTTGCAGGAATCTTAGAAGAAGCTGGGTGTGTTTCCCAATAAGAAACGAACCCAAGGGAGACTTCATTAGCTTTGCCAAATCCCTGAAAAAAATGCTTTCTAAATGGCATTTAATTTATAGAATCCTTATATAAATTTGAACATACTATGAGGATTTTATACATACTGTTGCTTTTTCAAATCATATGAAGGAGGCCACAGATTTAAGACATCAGTGCAAATTCAAGCACCAAAGCTCTGGTGATAGATTTCTGTGGAATTCAAACCATCTATAAAGATTAGGCTTCATAAAGCCTACAGTATGGACAGCGGTTTATACATGTGGAGGAAACAAGATCCACATGATTAAATTTTCCATAGAACATACTTTAGGTGGACCTATGAGCATTGTGCAAATATTGTTATGTCTAAAAATCTACCTATGTCATCTGAGTGACTGCACTCTAAATGACCCACTAAAGACAATACATTTGGATTATCCAGATACATATTTGCCTGTAATTTTTTTCTAAGGAGGCTAAAATTATGTTCCATTATCTTGTTGAAGTAATAGGGTCAAAAGTCCTAACTTGCTTTAAGTGGAATGGCTTGATCAGTCTCTCAGTATTATTTTGTTGAGTCTGGCTCCATGAGTCTGAGCTGAAGTAAATTCCAAGACTATTAAAGGGAGAGATTTAAGCTGTTTTGTTGTTCACCTAAAATATTTGATCCTCTTGTTTCCCTGAAAAAGCTACTATGGGAGAAATTTGTACCTCCTGGAAACCAACTGAGTGCTGCAGCTGCTTCATCCTTTCTTCACAGGCTTTCTCCAGGCCCTGCCAGGCAGTCACAAGCTCCTGGCATTTGTCATTTATTTTCTGTGCTGATGGGTGCTGACTTTCAATCATTGTCCTTCCTTTATCCAGGACCCGCTGGACTTGCTGTTTGTGGGCATTCACCTCTGCCTGAAATTCCTGTGGATGAGAAAAAAGAAAAATGAGGAAGAAAGGAAGGATATGTAAAGACAAAGAAGTGCAGTAAGTATAGAACTAAGATAGTATGAGAACATGAGAGTCAAAATATTTTACCCAGACCACTGCACAAAGCAAAAACTTAATTTTTCTATTTAATATGAAGTACACTAGCTTTTATCCACTTCTAATTGGAAGAGCTATAATCTTTCTCAGAATAAGAATATTGTAAAACATGGAAAATTTTGCAGCTCCTACAGGAATTCCTTGTTTGCCCTGGAAATCACACTATTCTGCTTACTTGTCTCAGTGTGCTGGAATCATATTTCAATTAGTGTTGCACTACATTTTGCTTGTAACAGTCTCCCTGGAGAAACTATGCACGTGCTGGTCTGCAGGCTGTGGTGATGTGCAGTGTGCCAACAAGCTATCATAGACTTGATGAAAGGAGATACCTTGTGCTTTTGCAACAAACTTTGAGCTACATCCAAGGACTTCCCACAGTTGGTGGAATTGGCAATAGGCAATCGCTCATTAATCCAGTTCAGCTCCATGTCATGGTAATGGTAGAACTCATAAAGATCCACTGCTGCTTCCAGCAGCTTACGCCTCTCGCCAAGAGGTGCTTGCAAAGACTCAAACCTAGGGACCATCCATTAAAACATATATGTTAAACAAAGCTTTATCCCAGTCCTGCCAAGGGAATTAGTCTATGATATCACAATCATGATTACAGAACACTGGATACTTCTGTGCAACTAAAATTCAAAGGTTAGTTTTGGCTGTATATCCAAGAACTCCAGAAGGTTACTGAGGGCAAGTATGGAAGGGATTTGAGCAGGCTATGGGAAATGGGAATAGAGCTTTATGAAGCTGTGATTCTCAGACAAGCCTTGGTCATAATATATCCTGGCACAGGTCATGCCTGCTGCAATAGATAGTGCCACTGCTCAGTTAATAACTCTGATGTAAACCTACATCAAAAGGAGAATACAGTGTTACACTATTCATGCCTCACTTTCCAGCCATTTAAGTAATGCTGCTTGGAAGAAAGAGAATTTCAGTCAACTTTTAATTTAGACTAAGAACAATAAATGCAAGAAGAGGAGAAAAAAAAACAGTTTTTCACTTTTGAAACCAAAGGCTTGTCCTATGATGTTTTAAGGAAGTTAGTTGCTACTGAATATTGATCACTGCACATTTTAGCAAGCAACTGGATGACCTATGGGTAACCAAAGGACCAGAGTAGGAGTGCAGTAGACAAGGAGCAAATTCCAGTAATAGATGTTGAATCTATCGCCCTGCAGCTGTGCAGGTATAGACCAAAGCATGGCTATAGAAGAACTAACAGGATAAATCATTCCTGAATATGGGTCCAAGGTGGAACAAAAAATGTGATATGACATAAGGAGTGGGAATAAAAAGAGTGTGATACCTCACCTTTTTAGGTATTTTTGCGTTTCATCCAGAATTCTCTGGGAGTCAAAGTGATTGGCAGCCATTTTCATTGCATGGGACACAATAGAGTTCATTTTCTCTGCCAGCTCGTGTGTCTCATTTTCCAGCTGTCTGTGCTGCTTGAGTAGATCACGACTGGAGCGCAAATCATGGCCTGTCTCTGCTTCCTGAAGAACCTTCTCAATTTTCTCTATCTTCTTTTTGGCATCCTATGGGGAAAAGGTTACTGCATGCTCCTACTGACCTTGAAACATTTTCTTTCACTCAGCTCCTCCCAGGACAGCTTCCTGGATACAATATTTAAATCCCTACCTTATTTCTTGGTAACACCATGGCCAGGTGCCTTTAAGAGGCATTTCCTGGGAATATTTTACTTTGCTCTCCATTTTGGTGTACTTTTCCTTCTGAGCTACTAAAGTACATAACTACAAATTCATCTCTTTAAGCTTAAGCTATCTTCGGATACAAATAAACCTCCAATGGCTTCAAAGTTTAGCATTTAAATTCAATGCAACAGCAGTTTAATTAAACGTTAATACCTGGAAACAGCTTCAGAGCATATTTTTCCTCTCACAAAGTTTGCCTGAATTACTTTTGAATGTAATGTTGTGCCTCAAACCTCCATACTGACTCAAAGCTGGCATGTTTTTTTTGTACAATCTTGAGCCCTGCAGAATGATTTGATTGGCTTCTTCATCTGGGATAACCAGATGCAGTGCTAAGCTTGAGTTCAGTAGCATTGCATCTTGTTGCTGGCACTTTTATCCTCCTTATAGCTTTAGAGTGAGCTTGGTTAGCCTCACACTGGCTTTTCTCTCCTGAGTTTGTAGAAAGTGATCTTCCTTGTGTCCAAACACCTTAAACATGTTTTTACGTGCAGAGTATTCTGCTCTTTTTTTCAAGGAACATTTTTTTTAATCAACATTTTATCAACAGGTTCCTGTGCTAGCCCTCCCCTCTACACCCCTCCACCTCCTGACCTGCAGCAGTTCCATGAGCTGTTCTTGCTGCCCGGCTTGTCTTAGCTTGTCACCTCGCTCTATCATCTTCCCATACAGTTCCTTCCACTTCTTCTCTAGCTCTGACATCTTCTTTTGGATAGAAGCCGCAGCATAATGGTCATCTTGAATCAGCTGATTTCCTTTCTGGAAAAACACAGCACAGCACATTTCTGTATTAGATAAAGGTCATGAAGTTTAGGACCAAGTGGAACACTTTGTTTCAAAAATGTCTTCACCTTTATCAGTGTTGCAAAGTGCTTCTCATTAGCCATCATTTCCTTCTCAGCGGCCTCATGCCACTTCAGTTTGCGTAAAACATTTGTTGGATCACGATAGGATTCATCAGATGCAATCTTGTATTTCTCTTCCATCCATATCAAAAGCTCAGCAGCATCACGGTTGAACTCCTTACAGAAACAGATAGGATTAAATAGATTTAAATTCTGGTTTGGCATGGATTTTCAGTGCATCCTTGCCACTAGTATGAAGTCCTGATTTTTTTGCAAGAGTTAGGAGAAGTATTATATTCTCATATGAAAGTTGTTCTATACAATCAACACTTTTAATTAAGAAGTTATGATAGTGAATCATTGTTCTTCAGTTGTGAGAATAGTATCTTTCAGTCTCTCTTTTACCACAGTTACTCATCTATTGAATGCTATTGTCAGCAAGGGTTTGCATTTTTGACAGACTACTTAAACCATATGTGGTCCAACCCTCCAGTGTAACTTTGTGTCTCAGCACTTGAAACTAAATTCTTGCCAAAAGTACAACTAATGATACTTATTGTATACAGTCAGCATAAAGTGGTGTGTCCCAATTATGTATGTATGCTTTTGGTAGATGTTTCCATGCAGGGAACCTTATAGACAGAATAATAATTATACTTAATGTCTGTACATTTATTCATAAACATTCTCAGTGAAAAAATGTAGCAAATGGAATCCAAGGGATGTAGACCGAAGTTGCAAAATTTGCATCTACAACAGAAAGATGGGATGAAGTGTCTTGGAAAATCAAATTCCTTATGCAAACTCCTTTGTATATATAGCAAATAACAGTATTAAACTTGGCAAAAATAAAATGAAAAAAAAAAAAATCTTCTCCTGACTGATGCTACTATAACACAGAATTCCAACTATAACACAGAATGATTGATTGACTGCATTAAGCACAAGAGAACAAGCATAGGTAATACTGCAGTAGCAGAAACTGGCTTCATCTCTCTGAAGAAAAACTGTCAGTAGGAATTTGGAAAGTGGGTAAGATGTTATCTATTAATGGTTATGAAGCATTGCTATTTTCAAATAGTACAGAATCATAGAGTATCACAAGTCGGAAGGAATCCATAAGGACCATCGAGTCCAACTCCAAATTTTATTATGAAGTAAGAAAAGAAGCCTGTTTCTGCAAGTTGCTTGGTCTAGAAATATCTTTCCCTAAGATGAATGAGCTTCATTCCATCTGCAAGGGTAATCTAACTTCTGAAGAGTCCCTTCAAATACTAGTATTGTCCCTTCCAGGTTTATGAAATGAACTTTCATTAAAACTTGTGCAAGAAGATCTAAGCTAGTTTTTTCATTATGTTGGCAGCCCATTACAAATTAAGCTAAATGCACTGTAGCTTCTAAAACATTTTTAAAAATAAGTGTTAATATAAAAGTTAGAATGTATAAGGTATTCTCCCTAATTATGTTAATCTAGAGTGAAAGGTTAATTTGTGCCAAATGATTAACACTCAGAAAAATAGTAATGAGCAGAATAAACTTATCCGGTAGACAAAACTTTCTGTTGATATTTTTCATTTGATCTCTCAATTTTTGGCTTTTAATGTTACTACGGTTATAGTTTAGTAAGATATAACCCCTACACATCACCTTCTCCTTGGAAAGTGACATTTTCTGTCTCATAGCCAAAGGGAAAGTGGAAAGTGAGCTGCAGTAAAAATGTTTGAGATGTGTCCCATACAAAGACGAACAGTAAGCTTACTTCATACATGCTTGACTGAATCTGCACATTCTATCATTTTACCTGCAGCTGCAGGGAATCCAATAATCTCTGTTTTCTCTTGGAATTGCTTTCTATCAGCCGTTCCCATCTTTGCCGGAGTGTAGCCATTCTCTCTTTAATACTACCAATAAAAAGAGTAAGTTCAATGTTGTAATGATCATACATGTCCATGATTCTTTTGTATACATTAGCATCATATGATTGCAATTTAGTTCGCACATTTGTTGATGGAAGGAATATACAGCCCTGTCCTATGACCTTGTGTGGCTAATCGAAAACCAGATACTGCTTTCCAGCTACCTTAGATTTTCCTTTTCTATAGCTATGTTCCATTAGTGAATTGCTGTCATGTATGTTTGACTAAAACACCTAGGCCTTTATTCTACCCAAATATTCCACCACGAATAGTTATTTTTTCTGTGATACAAGTGCAGTGAGGCCCTGGAATAGCCCTGTAATGATAGTAGAGCTGGCAAGATACCTGGTTTTAAGAGTAGTTTTATGAATTCATGGAGGAAATTTTCAAGATGTTATCATTTGTAATGACAAATCATGGACCATTTGACCAATTTCAGCTTCCACTACAATATGAAGCTGCTCCTGATGTGTTATTATTTCCTAACAAAGTTTTAAATAACTTTTTAACAGCAAACATATTAGTTCTAATACATGATACTGGTGAGAGAAAATTTTAATTATGCAGGCATTTAATGTATTTACTGATGTATTTATGTTAGAAATGTTTTAATACTACTAGTTTTATTATAAAAGAATGATTATTCTAGCGTTCTGTAAAATGCCTTTTTTAACCTAACTCTAATATTAGACTCACTTGTCCTGAGAGCATAGGATGTTTGTATCTTTCTGAAAAATACCCTTTTCCCTGCCCTTATTCAGCAGATCACCGCCTGGAATCATATAATGTTTTGGGCTGGAAGATCATCTGGTTCCAACTCCCTCCCAGGGACACATCCCACTAGACCAGGTTGCTTAAAGACCCTTCTACCCTGACCTTGAACACCTCCAAGGGTGGAGCATTGATAACTTTTCTAGGCAACCTGTACCAGTGCTTCACCACCTTCATTGTAAAGAATTGCTTCCTGATATGTAATCTAAATCTACCCTCTATTCTACTTTGAATCTGTTGCCCCTTATCCTTAGAGATCAACTGAAACCTGTCTCAGAGAAAAGATTTTAATGTTGATCTGATCGTTTATTAACTCTACATGCTTCCAGTGGAATTACTGTTTTTCCTACCTCCTCCTCTGAACAAAAAGGAGGGAGGGAGGGAGTCTGGACTTACATGTGTGATGCAAAGTGCCCACTTTCTATTAGGTCTCCCCCATTTTCATTAAATGCTTCAATTCGTCTCTTTAGCACCATTAGCAGTTGTTCAAATTCCTGATGTTGTTTCTGCAGGCTTCGAACAGCATCTACATGATCCTGCATTTAAGAAAGAAACTTTGATCAAGTTTTTTATTGGCTGTATGCTTTTCCTGTAGCAGTGAAAAAATTACCTGTCCTTACTTTCCCTCTTCTCTTTCAGGGATAGACATTTAGCAATAAGATTGTGTATAATACACTGTGTGTATATACAGCCTATAAATAAGCAATAGATATGCTTAGGCTTGTGATATATCTGTTTAACCTGTCATATGTTTGTTCCTACATTAAGGTTCCATTTCCACTTTTTAAGAAAATCTGTATTCTGCATCTGGGCTAGTATACCCTTAATTAAGCACATCTTTATTCCACTTAGTTAGTCCTAAAATAACAAACTTCTTCAACTGAAAATATAAAAGGTATCTTCGTCCTTCAGTGATCTCATAAATATTGTCTTCATTTATTGTTGTTTTTTTTTCCCTTCATTGCTTTAACATTTTAAAAATACTCAATGAAAAAAAAAAAAAAAAAGAATTTATTTAAACTCAGGTTTCTATTTCAATGAAAAAATATTAATTATGTTTAAGCCTCAAAACCTTATTTATTTATTTATTTTGCATTAGACACCCAGATTGTGAATCAGTTGTATCTAAATCATCTGTCATGCAAACACAGCAACAAATCACAGCTCTAGTTGCTTTTTAAAATGCTTTTGAGACTAGCCTAATTTTCATTATGATGAGTAAGGACATAAGAACACAAATAAAAAACTGACAATCTAGTTTCAAAGTATGAAAATGCCGTGACCATAAGAATGAGGAAGCTGATCTAATTAAGAAAAATGTGTGACTCCCTGCATGTGAAGTAGAAAGAAACAAGATCAGCTGCTGTACGTACCCCAAGGTCATCACCCCGGAGAAAAGCCTCATGGCTAGAAAGGGCAGCATTGATACGGTCTCCCTCCCTGTTGAACTTCTGTAATTCCAAGCCATCCTGCAGCTTTTTCCATCGCTGTTCCCATATATTTTCCAGCTCTTTGTTCTCCTGGGCAAGCCTCTCCACAGACAGGTGAACATCTCTGGTCCTACTGTTACTGGGTTGTTTTTGAATTACTTTACGCCCAAGTTCCTCTAGCTGCACAAATCTTCCCAGAGAATGAAAATCAAGACCTTAGTTCATGTGAATATATTAATTCTCTTATATAGCGCACAGCAGTAAACGCTAAGCTGTCCCCCCCTCCCTCTTGCTCTTTCCTTGCTAGCCATTGTTGTACACTACACAGTGCATGTAGTTGTTTGCTCAGAGATACTGGCTGGAGGTGGTAGGTAAGATTTCTGTATAAGTCGCCATGTAAGTAGACTTCCCCATTAAATGAGCAAGAAGGGCCAACACTATGTCTAGAACTTTATAATGCTGCAGAACAATAGGATTGAAAACCATGGCATCTGGAAACATGAAGCATAAGAAGGGAAGAACTGAGGGAAGTGAAAGTGCAGGTGGCATTATTCAAATGTCAAGAGAGCTTGTGAAACTTTACTCTAACAGACATCTCTTCATCCTTGACATCAGTGCAAGGATGCAACAGCTAACTGGATTTTGCGTTCAGCAGTTTTCTTTCAAAATTTCACAAGCATTTAAATAAACAGCATAACGTTCATGCATAATTTATATACACAATAGATGTTTCATCTTCATGGTGTTGCTAAAATATCACCCCATTCTGCTCAGTCAGCCTACCTTTCCTTCTGAGACCTTATTTCTTTCAGAAGATCCTGATGTTCCCTCAGCAGTTGCTCTGCAGAAGCCACGTCCACACCCATTTCTTCACTTCTCATCTTCTCCCTGATGCCTTCTGCCCACAGCAGGAGCCTGCGGCTGTCTTGCAGGAAGGACTGTTGATTTTGGGCCTGCTGCAGAAGGTCACGCTTCCTTTGGGTCTCCAACTTGAGGTTTACCAGAAGCCTCTCCATGTACTCCACCTGCTCCGTGATGGCCTTGCTCTCTGCAGGGTTAGTGTCCTTAATACTACAGCAAGAAGTAGAATACAAAAAATTGGAAGAACAGCTTCAGAAATTTGAAGCTTGAACCAATGCCCTTTAAAAGTAATAAATTTGGATATTTACACTTTTGTTAAAAAGAAAGTCAGCTAAGGCACCGAATACTCCAAACTGGCAAAAAACATCTGTGTGAAAACATCGTACCACAGAAAATACACTTTAGAGACTCTTTAAAGACTGATAACATTCTTGTGGTTCAATTGTATCTATACATTGTGAAAGTATAGAAGACTCAAAGAAGTAAAAAGCTTCACAATTTCAAATTCAAACTGTAGTGCACAATTGCCAGCTATTCTTCCTTCATCTTTGTTTCCCCTGATGATCCTCTTTCAGTTCCTCAATTATACCTATTTCAAAATGTGCGAGTAACTCCCATTAGTACAGATGACTTGATAAAGTCACAGTCTTGCTGTATTTACAGATTCTTTCCACAACAGCAAAGCCTGGAAACAGCCACTTCACCAGCCATACTCAAGAGAGAGGACCTCAAACCAATGGGCAAGTTGGTTCCCCATGCAGCTAAAAAGATACTTCAAGGGAAATTTCAAAGACTGCTCATTCTCTTTACAATGTCATCTTAGACAATTAGTATAGAATGTGAAAACAAAGAGCAGGTTCCTTACGATTTTGCAACACTCCTCAAGTATTCAATTTTCCTCTCGATCACTAGGACTTCTCTTTCAACTGCAGATAGTTTGCGCTTGTCTGACTCCAGCCCAGCAGGTAAGTTCCCTGGTTCCAGATCTCTGAGCTGGCCCATCTTGTCTTGCAGTAGCACTTCTATGCTCTGACAGTCCTCAAGAAATGTCCTCACATCAGCCACTCCAATCAGTTCTGAGCCCTTCTCCTCCTTCAGAGATTCCATATGTTCCCACCTTGGAGGGAGAGAGAACACAATTACTTGCACGTTGCCTCAGTCACTACCCCAGAACTTGCCTTCACCTAAAAAATAGATTCAGTTTATAGCCTTTGTTATACAGAGTTTTAGCAAGTGTGACATTTGTTTCTGGTTTTGATTCAGAAAGCATGGAGGGAAGCATATGAAATACATTCTCTTTCTATTGAGTAAAATTTTGTGTAAAGGATTTAATCAAGATTTCAGTGGACTGAGGAGAAAGCCAGTACTTCAACCTCACAGTTCATCTCAGTGACATCTCAAACAAGTGAATCTAGCTCAGGTGATCAAAAACCCTAAACACAATGTAAATAAACAACACTGGTCAAACTGAGACCCAGTAGTGCCTCACAGTTCCAGCTGGGTAGCTTACAGGAACATGTATACAACAGGTACCAAGCTACTTGGTGAAGTCAAATAGGATTTTGTGTTCCTTTCAGTAATAGTGAAGGGCATCCTCACCCTAAGCAATATCTCACTGCAAGGGCATTGCAAAGTCCTGGAAGCAAGATATCAGGCTCAAGGCAACTAGTGCAGCCCAGGGCTACCCCATTCCTGCTAATGACAGTAGGGACTGTTGGGACTCATGTCTAATGCTAGTTACCATCCCAGGTCTTTCCTGTTCAATTCTCTATGGGATTAGTCTTGTCTGCCAAGGCCTCTCACCGTAGCTCCCAGTTCCCCATTCCATACAGGACAGCAAGCTGTTTCTGCACCATGGCAGTCAACTCAGGCTGTCTGAACCATGACCTGTCCCCCTCCAACATCTCTATAGAAACCCCGGGCTTTGGGAGTTGCCAGGTCTGACCTCAGCCCTTGGGAGCTTCTCTTATGAGAGACTGTGCTAGGGTTTGGCCAAAAGTGCAGTCCTGCTGCATCACAGTCCTGCCTCAGCCCAGCCATGGTCCCTGCTGAATGAGTCCTGGACCCCTGCTGACCCCAGGGAGCAGCCCCTGCCACTCTGTACCATTCTGTGTCTGGTGGTGACTGCTGCAACTCGAAAGAGCAAACTTCAAGTACATTTAAAATCCTCCCCTCATCCAAATTCTGGGATTTAATAATTTATCAGGCTTAAATTCTCTCAGTGTAGTTTAGATCAGGCATGCAAAGGTCAACTCTCCAATGGCCATCACAAAAAATATTCTCTATTTTACCAGTAGTGCCTTTACCTGGCATTGATTTCTTCCAGCCAAATCTGGATCTCAGTGTATTTGCCAGGACTCTTCTTTCCAAATTTAGTAGCTAAGCTTTCAATTTCTCCCAGCTGGCCTTTCCCTGCAGCCAGTTCTGTTAAAAAACTCTAAAATAGAAAAGATACAAGAATGCAGAACTTGAGATTTTTCCAGTTCTATGGATGCTGTTCTTGATATTTTCCATATACATTCGTTTTCCACTTTGTCAGGTGACTTGTGCACCTTGCTGTTCATCTTCTTGCCCACTGACACAATACAGACCTGCACCTGCAGGCCCCTATAATCCAGATCTCTCCTGGTATACAAACTATGTCTATGCATATGCCCCATTCCATAGGGATGCAAGTGCACTATAGGATTATTTTCTTCACGTGCCAGTTTTCTTTAAGTGCCATAACATAAACCAAAAAAAAGAATCCTTTTATACCACAATATTTGTACCATAATATCACATCCACAGAAGTTAAATGGACATCAGCTTCAGTAAGGTTGGCATAGTTTATACCAAAGAAGTATCTGACTTACGCACAGCACCGTACATTGCAATGAATGAAAAACATTCAAAACTTAGTTTCTCAGCTTTTTCTATTCTCCCCAGGTCAGTGTGATTTAAAAATGCGTCATTCAGTAGGGAAAGAGGATACCTGATATTTTTGTTGCATGACTTCCACGTTGTCTGCTTGAGGCTGAAGAGTACGAAAAATGTTCTCCTTTTCTCTCATCCATGACTGAAATGCTTCACAGGAGCTACAGAAACGGTAATATCCAATCATCTCCTCCAAAGCCTTTTTTCTGTCCTGTAAAACAGATGAAGAATTTTGGTGCTGTAATAACTACCTTGCTTTTTGAGGGGAAAACATCCTTTCATTTAAATTAACTAAAATACACAGATGGTAACTTGGTAATTTTGCCAGGTATACTGCTGACAGAGAACAGAATATGTTACACCTTGAGCTTAAAATATTTCTCCCCCCAGAGCAACAGTGATTTAAAAGCATCAGAGAAGCACAAAACATTAATGGAGGTATTGTACCTCAGCCATGCTCTGTAGGTTTTCATAAAGTGAGTCTATTTCATCTTGGGTCTTCCAAATGTTCTCTGGAACAAAATGAACATCTAAACCGGAGCTTCCAGGAAGAGCAGATTCAGATGTAGTCCAGGTTCGACTGAAGGGTAGCTTAGTTGTCTTTTGATTTAAGTTACTTGGGGCTTCTGTCTTCACCATCTGTTGTGCAAAATTTAACAGAATCAGGGGATTAATATTTCTAATTTGGATAAAAATTTCACATATACTGAAAATTTGGACTTACCAGTTCAAATCACTACATTCTGACCTTCTAACAAAATATTTCCAGGATTTTTTTGATTCTATTTCCTTTTGAACTTATATGGAAATAGTTAACAAACTGAAAAACATTTCATTTATGTTGAATGAAGTGGTTTTATTTAGCTCAGTTTAAAATACTTTGATTCACCAAAAGTTCTCATTTTGTGCCAACATCAATGTCCAGTTTTCTTAACTTCTAAAACTGCTAACAAACCATAGAATATGCAACTGAATGCAGATTTTTTAATATCATTTCTGAAGTCAGTTGAAATGAATACTGTTATGAGAATCAAGAGTGACAAAAATTTATGAAGATCAGCAGAAGAAAATAATACATGTAAGCATATTTCTAGCATTTCACAGAACCCTGAGATAGGCTAAAAATGTCCATTGCACTGTGCTATCTAAAAATTTGATTCCATCCTAATTCAGTATTCTTCCTGAATAGTCGTAATTGAAAAAAAAAGCTCTTCTTCAGACAACTTGGAATATTGTGTTTGGGTAAAATAAAAATATATCATTCAAAAACATTTCATTTTCATATAATTTCCATAGTATAATCTACAAAACTATGACAGAAGATATAATTTTAAAACATAGCCTACTCTATTCTGAAGTGCTCGGATTCAAACTTAGCAAAAGATTTTGTTCACTTTGCTTACAAATTAAAATTCTATCGAAACTGGTGCCCTACTGAAAAGAAGTTTAGATAACATTAGAACATTGTTTTGGATTGGAAATATTGGAAAATATTCCATGTGAAATTTCTAGCCAGCTTCAATAGTTACAGAACAAAGGAACAAAGACTGACAATCCCTAACCTACTTACTGCAGCTGGAGCTTGCTCTGCTGCAATGGCAGCCTGCTCTTTCAGGCGCCTCATCTCTGTGGAGTAGGCTGCAATCTCCTTTTCCAGGCGCAAATGACGATGCAACAGTGCTTCAGCACTTGATTCATCTTTTCCATAGTCCTTGCTGGCCAGAAGGGGTTGCCTTTCTTGCAACCATGAGTTTGCTTCGTCAGTGTCAGCAAAGTACTGAAGGGAACAGAGGAGAAGAAAATGCTGGGTCTCATCCTGAAAATATCACACACAACTTCTTTTTTTTTTTTTTAATAACAATAAACAGGGCAGAAATGTCATTAGGTCTGTAGATATAAGGTTACTTCCAGGTGTTGCGACAGCTATAAATAAAGTGGCTATACAGCTATGAATCACTGATGTATTTCATAATCATATCAAGAACAGATAATTCATATTATAACACTGAAGAAATAGATTCAAGTCTTGCCTTGCCATTACCCTTCAAAGAACACCTATAAAAAGGTTTCTGCTGATTAAAAGCAGTGGATATAAAGAATAACTAGCATTAATGAACTCAGAATCTACAGCAAAATCTTTTTTCCCCTATAAATTGCCTTGTTATAGTAGTAGACAATCAAACAAAAAAAACCCCACATTTTGAGATAAAAAATAAAGGCACAACAGAAAAAAGAAAAAAAACAGTAGTGAAGAGAAAAGAAAGAAGTAGATCACCATAATGATGGTAAACTTATAGGTGGAGAAGAGAATTTAGACTTCGTCAAGAACAAAGCTATTAAGTTTTGCTCAAGGAGCTCATGGGGAAACAGACTGAGGATAGATGTAAGAAAGGGACAGTAGTAATAATACTTGAGCCACTGCAATGTGATTTTTGAATGCTGATGTTATAAGAACTCCGTATCTGCAGATATGTTAGTATTTGTTTATGTAAAAGATCTGCGGAGATCAGAATAGAACAGTCAGATATTTCCCAGATTTTGAAAAAGTCTGCAGTAGATCCAAGTCTTCTGGTGTGTTTGTTTTGTTGTTGGAATTCTCTGTATGTGAGATTAGTGATGTTTTGTTGTTGTTGTTAGAAAAATGTCACACAGCTGCCCAGATCCCACCTTCAAGATTTACTGTGCATCAGCAAGGTCAGGTGAAATATTTCCATAAGAGTTTTTAATGGAGAGCAACCCCAGCCACAGTTCTCTGCTAGGCACAAACCACTCAAATCTCCTGTCTGGCAGGCTTGCAGAAGAAATAAGACTGAATCATGGAGATCTCTTTTTGAAGACTGGCACCTGAGAGCTTCATTTTGCTGTTGCCCTGTATGCAGGGACAGGAGACAGAAGTGAACCACATCTGTGTTCCCCATTCCATGTGTCACAGCAAGACCTGCTTACCTGTTTGATGAGAGCTGCTGCCTGCAGGCGGTTTTTGCGATTTGCCACCTCATCCTGGAGCTGCTGCCACAACGTTTGGAGTTTCTCTCTCTGTTTCTGGATGTCCTCCTCATGTGTAGGGTTCTTCTGGCTCAGATCCCAGCCTCTCCTCATAACATCTGCACAAATGGCCCTGTGTGAGTTGCATTCCGCTTCGAGAGCCTAGCAGAGGAATGGGAGAAACATGGCCACAACTCACTCACTGCCAGCTAAGAGCAAAAAGGGGGATTCATATTCTCAGCTACTACAATACATGCATTTGAAAGAGGCCTGTGTCTTATCCATGCCCGAGACTTTTCCCTAAGTTCTGGGATGATTGACCTTTACTCCCCACACATAACTAATTGCCTTTTTTTTTTTAAATTTTTTTTAACCTTTGTGCAAAGGCAAATTTGCCATGCCATCTTCTCTGAGGGAGATATTTTTTTGTGGTTCACCTATTCAGTACTCTTATGCTTTCCAGAAGTAGCAAATACAAAACCAAATACACCTGCATAGTAAATCTGCCCAAGAGGCTTCTGCTTCAGTTTTGTCACTCATGTCTACAGATCTCTACACTTGTTTATAATGATCCCACATCAGAAAAAGGCAGCAGCCAGACCTGTGGCATTAGCTCATAGCAAGCTCTCAGGAGTGGTAATTTCTATACAACTCACACAATGCTATCCATAGCGCTCTCATCATGATTGCTGTTATCATTGATCTTTTTTTCCACCAGCTCTTCTCTTTCCCCACCATCAGGAGAGGTATTGGGAAAAACAAAACCTAACAATTTATTTTTCCTTCCCATTCACTAACATGAGATAGTAAGTAGTCCAGTATCTTCATGTAGCCCAGGAGAGGCTCGGGTATAAGATATACTCCTTCTCTCCACTTTCTGTCTTGTCCTGGGAAAAATACACATCTTGCACATTGTCTTAAAAAAAGTTCCAGATACTGGTGATGATAATTGAGCTAATGGCTGGTTTGATAGTTTTCTTATAACTGCTGCATGGTCTGAAGGACATAGATGTTCTAAAATTGTGCTACAACACAGAGAATAGACACTACCAGCAAAGTAATATACCTTGTGCTTCTGAATGGAAGCTGTAATCTGGCTGACATCTTTCCCTAATGTTGTTGTTCTTGCTATTTTCCATTTCTCAGAGATCCATGATTCTTCTTCTTTGCAGTCACGGAAGAATTCAAAGAGCTTTAAAGCCTCTTCTAGCTGGGATTTTCTGAAACAAAGAAAATAACATATCCAAGTCAGAATCAGGATCCAAAGAAGATAAAACTACAGAATAGCATAAACTTCAGAACTTTGAAAATCCAAAATTTGAATGTATCTAATTCTTCTTTGTCATCATTTAATTTATTTATGCAAGAGAGCAAGGGAAACAAAATTAAATATTCTTTGTCTTCTAGGAGACGAGGAGATAACACTATGCTATTCATACTGCACATAAAGCAAACCATAAGAAATGCTAAGAATGAAGTTATTTTTTAGCTGTAGAGGTGAGTAATCTCTTTCAGACAGCTGTAATAAAATCAATCAAATTGCTCGTTTTATGTCTTTATAAATGAAGAAATGGAAATTTCCAAATATGAGGAAGTTGAGTCTTCTGATTGAGGGATTAACTTAATCAGAGGGACCACCTTAATTAGAAACAAGGAGCCAAGGAGCCATAAACAGTCATACCGTGTTCTGCTCTGAGCTATAAGGTTCTGATATAGCTGACGAAGCATCGGAACTTTCGCATAAAGCACTTCTGCTTTAACTGCACTGTCCTTGCTGATTTCTGCTGTCCTTTGAGTTATGTGTGTCAGTCTATCATCATAGGAAGAGATCTGCAAGTCAATCAAGTTGTGCTTCTGAAGTAAATCTACTACTTCTAGGAGCTGCTTCCCACAGTCCTGGGAATTCACTAGTGCCTGCAAACAAAGTGAGAAAAAAAAGGCATTTGTAGAGAGTGCATCCAAGGGATTGGTTCAAAGAAATCGGTTGAAAGCTTCCTGTTGACTCTGATAACTTGTAAAAGAATTATGTCAGCTATGTAAAGCTAAAAATACGTTTCTTTCAGTTTCACAAGGTAACAGCAACAATCCAGAGTTTCTATCATCTTGCAGAGCAAGAAATGTTCTCTTCAAATAACTATCTGTTTTCACAACTAAGTTACGTCTGTTAGGTAAGCACTTAAGGTTTCAGAATTTGTGGGCACAAGAACAGCCCTTTTCTATATACATCCATCTGCAGATGGATTTGGTCTGTATTTGGAGAATTCTATCCCACCGAACGGTATGTTTTGACCATGAGTTTTTTGTTTGATAAACATACTTGACTTTGCCAGGTAAATAATTAATAATTTTCATTACTTACTAAGTACTTCATACTAGTATGGCCGTACTAAATGTGAAGTACTTACTATTTTTGTTATTTAGATAATGATGTCAAATAATGTCCCAACGAAAGTACTGCATGCTTTATTGTCTGCCCTCTTCCTAATTGTATCAATTATTCTAACAGAGAGTGTTATCTTTTCTTATTGATCTTTCTTCTCATATTCTCAGGCTATCATGGTTCCAACAACGTCACTATCATTAGAAGTTTTTGCTGACTAACACTTGGACAAATAGATTCATAACTATCAGATACCTCTTATATTTAATTTGAAACTCACACCTTCATATAACCTGTTTACCTCTTTCAACTTAGATACAATGCAGCCTGCAGTTGTAAGGATTTTTCTGTCTTTAAGTAAGACAAGGCAAGACCAAAGGATGAATGTGGTCTGCCATTACAAAATTAATATAAAGGAGTTATTTCCTATGATAAAGAGAAGACTTTGAGTTCTGACACTCTGGTAATACTTGAAAACTCTTCTTAAAAGTGAGCACTGTGCATTTTGCTGTGGAACTTTTGTCTTTTATAGGTTTCAGTAGCTGAAACTCAGGTGCTTGCCTGAGCTACTTTCCAACTCTATAAATATACAAACAAAATAAATAGTTACTTCCAGAAGGTGATTCAGTGTAGTTACCTGGAATGGGAAAGGAAGATTGTTCTTTTTTTTTTTTTTCCAACTTTTGCCTTTAGATTTCTAAATTTAGGTGAGAGATGTACCATCTTCATTTTACAACATAATTTGAACCTGTAGCAGTAATACCATATTTCACCTTCTGATTAGAGAGAGTCCTTGTAACAAGGACTGTGGTTCCTTTTTTTTTCCATATAGATACCAGCAATGATGAGCTGAAAGCTAAAGTTAGGTATCTAAGTAAAACCAGTGTTTTTTTTCTCTATAACTAATAGACTTACTTTTTGTTGGTACCAGAGAGTGAGTGCACTAGTCCTTGAATATGAGCATTTGTTTAGGGACACACATTGTTAACAGTGTGAGCTGTGTGCTGTTGGAGGGGGCTCAGTACCTGTAGTTCTTTCAGCTCCTCCATAATGGCATCAATGTCCCTCAGGAGGGCTAGAATCTCCTGCATTGTATTCAGGGAGTGTTGTCGTTTCTGCAGCTGATCCAGAAGATCTTGCCATTGCTTTGAAATGCTGTTTTCCCTACAAAGGAGGAGAGAGATGATCAGCTTGGATCAAAGACTTCAGGCCTCATGAGTAAAAACTCCCAGTTCTCACAGCTTTAGAGGAGATAAATGAACACACACAAGGCAAGTTACTTGTGGAGGAGGACAGGTCACAACCGAAAAACAGGTGAAGTATTTTTATCAAGTCCTAAGTCAGGATGTACAGATAATTAGAGAAGTCATAATTTCTCAAAACTTGAGAACTGGAGTCAACTTGGGAAGACTTTGTGAGTTAAAAAATCTGTATCTCCCAAACTGCAGACTGTGTTGATTTTGAGGAAAAAGTAGTATACATTTTCTAAGTATTTTTGATGGAATATAGGATTTTTAGCAGAACAAATATTTTCATATACAGATCAAAATACCTCAGAACTATTTTTCACTTGAAATCAGTCTGCATTTTGATCATGGAAGCAAAATCAAATGAAACAAACATAACACAAAACATTTCTCTTATCTGCTGAAACAGTTCATGGGTAGAAGAAATTCCTGCCAGTTCTACTAATGAGGAGAAGAGCTTTGATTCATAGCCACAATTCATCTTTTTTGTCTATGTCAAAAAAATTAAAATAATTTCAATCTCCACCACCACATGATCTCAAGACCACCACTCACTTCTTCACAATTTGATCTTTGCTGTGATAGTTATTCTGGCTGATGACTGTTGCCATTTCGGCCAAGGCTGCAAAACGTTCCCTCCTGGGGAGTACATCTGCCACAATGGCTTCCAGCTTCTTACTGGCAGCTTCCATCCTATCTACGCTTTCTGGCCAGAAGTCTTGCTTTCCAATCACTTTCCTCATGTCTTCCAAGTAAGCCTCACGCAGAGCTGCCTTTTTCAGGAACCTCTTGGCTAGCTGTTCCAGCTTCTCTAGCCTCAGCATCTCCTTCTGCAGTGCTTTTCCCCGGTTGTGTTCTGACTTTTCCAGGATAATCCAGTGCTTTTCCACATCCTGCAGCGTTCTCCCTTCTGGAGGCACGTATAGTCGTAGGTTGTTGGCTCTCTGCTTGGTCCTGATGTTGAAGAGATGAGCTTCAATCATTCCCTTATCTTGATATTTAGGGGGTTTCTCCACAGTGCGGAAGGTCTTGAAATTGGCCATGAGCAGCCACATTTCCTGAAGAGAGTTGGGGAAGATACGGTCATCCAGCTCAATCACCTTCTGCTTAATCCATTTCAGGAGGTCAGAGACCATCTGCTCATACAGAAGCTTCAAGTCATCTATCTCCTTCAGGAGGAACACAATCTGAAATTGGAATATGAAATTAAAAGCCACATAAGAAGCAGTATGAACCAAGATGGGTGAACAGAATGCAACATCATTGTAAACAAAACTTAGGATCCAAACAGAACAGTATATGTCAGGAAGACAGTATTTAACAAGCAAATTGCCACAGTCATCTAATTTCTATACCAATCATAGAATGGTTTGGGTTGGAAGGGACCTTAAAGACAATCTAACTTGTTCTAGTTCCACTAGTTATAGGGTATATCACATATAGGTATAGATTTAACCTGTGGGGCCAGATGACCTTTCATGAGAAAAAAACAAAACAAAACAAAAAAAAAACACCAACCCAATAAATATTATTTAATGTTTGATTTTTTTTTTTTTTTTAATTTAGGAAAAGGTTAAATTTTGAAATAAATAGCATGCATATGACAACTGTCGACAGTTCCTCTGAGAGCTGAGAATAAGAAGAAAGCAGAAGTCCCAAATAGAGGCTTCAGAAATTTTGTTTCACAATGGAACCAAAGTGAGATTTTTTTCATTCTCTTTCAAAAAAAGAAAAGAGTCTTATCCTATCTGTTAATATGCAATCAACTCCTCTTAATCTCAACACCTTGGGTGTGGGAAGTCGTCTGACAAGATTTTAGTTACATACCAACAACAGACTGTTGACAAACTGATCCTTCTCAATCTCTCTTGTAGGAGCCATTCCATTTTTTAAAAATCAGCAGAGAAACAAAACACATTATAGCTAAACAGGTTGGTAAGGATGCTAACTCTGATTCAACAGTAATTTCTCTAGTCTATAACATTTATCTGTTTCATCTGCAATCTGGCCTGCATTTATCTCAACTGCCCATATATCTCAAAAATCCATTTAGAATGAAATCATAATGAAATAATAATAATAAAAATGTTAGAATGAAGTCATTCTTTCAGTTTTACACATTTTTTCAATTTTTGTGTCTTTATAGCTTTTTCCTTACTTTTACTCAGTAGCCTCCCTGTAGACATCAGGGTTAATGCTGAACTATGTTGTCTGCCTCTATCATTTTCCTGAAGCAGGCAGACAGATTAGTGAGGGAGATATCACTGAGCAAAGGCCCACGCCTTGCAAGTGGTTATCTGCTTTTACCTAGCAGGAAGTGCACTTGGCAATGAATAAATGTCACAGTGCTTGAAGAGTAGCAAAACAGCACCAACCTTGAGTGAAGGAAAAGCAGCCCATGTTGCCAGGGCTCCTTTCTGTATTTTCTGCCATCGTACCCAGTTCTTGCTGAAAGATCCCAGTAAGTGCATGGCTACCTCACGTGGGTGGGGGAAAGCAGATTTACCTCTCCAGGATGAATCCCTCTGCCATGCTGGTCACCCACATAGTCTCAACTCAAGGGCTCTCTTGACACACTCAGACTTCCCTCCTCAATCCTATTAGTAAGTTCAGAACTGCCTATTTGAGGGGACTAAGGACATGAGGAGATTAACATCTGTTTTGTTATCCTTCTTTATGCTTGTGTGTGTAAGAAACACAGGAAGACCAGCGAGCAATACTGGAGATGGGAGAGAATACCAAAGATGACAAAGAGAGAAAAGGGAAGCAGTAAGTGGAAAGAGAGAGAGAGAAAAGAATGCATGAATATATCTATACAAAGTGAAAAAAATGGTGGAGCACAATAAAAACTGTAAAAAATACAGAGTAAGAAATATTCTTTTTGTGTTTGCCCATAATACAAAGATACAGCCTGTTGATCCTGCCCAAAAAGCAGAGTCTCTGCTGGAGTCCAGACAAATCTTACTGCCCACTCTCCACACTTACGCCCAATCTTTTATTTAACTGAATTCAAAGTCTGTTTGTCATCCAACAGTTCTTCAGAGAACATCGCTGTCACCAAGAAACATTTCAAAATCATCTTGTTCTTGTCCTAGACCGCTTAGCTGAACAAAATCTGCTTCATATAAAGGTTTTGCCTTGTCATCGTCAGGGATACTCTAGTTTTGTGTCTCCTACTGAGCAATATAGTCCCTCTAGAGTCAGAGGGGAGAATTTAGAGTCATCCTGAGTGTATAGGTTTTCTGTAGACTGTTTGAAAAAATATAGTGTGGAATATTCTGACAGTAGAAAATAAATTCTCTCTAAGAGAAGTAGTCCTCAGCAGAAGGATCACAATATTTTGGCCAAGATCTACTCAAAATTCCTTCCATTATCCATTAGCATGTTGCAAGTAATTCACATGTGATTCAATCATATATGAGACTAAATGTATAGTGAAAGTTTAAAAAAAAAAAATCTTATTAAAGCAATTTTATTTTACAATTTTATGCTTTAGTTCATTTTTTTTCCTTGGAGATTTCCTCCTTCTGATGCACTTTCTCATTTTTCATTTGTTTATTCACTGTTTGTACCTGACTAAAGAGTTAAAAAGAAAGGATGAGGATTTTCAAAGAAAATAGAAATTCAAAGTAGTCTCTCTCCTATTAAATCTTTCCTATTAAATTAGAAAATTGTTGACTAGCTGTTTTTGCCTAGCTGTAATCTTCCCAAGATTAATGAGATCTGCATGGCTTCAAGCTGCATTAGAAGCACATCAGCTCTCAAACTGAAACTGGGAGGTTAAAAAGGGATCTGTATCCAGAGATAAATGTAGTCCCTCTAGAAATCAAAGCCTAGAGACACTTTTCAACATTCAAGTGACAATAAAAAGTTTTCAATTCAGTTTCATGGCATTTGATTCAGTTCAAATGATCCCAAAGCTGACCTTGCACTAAATACATTTCCAACACAAATTTAACTTTATGTATTTAACTTTTAAATTCTGAAGATAGCAATGCACTTACTTTGGCAAGTCGCTTTTGATTTGTCTGGCCTTGTTTCATTCTGGAGAAGTAGTGGTAGTAGAGTGACACATAAGTCATGATGGATCTCTCATCTGGGGAGGGTACTGCCACATCCTCAGCATCAAGCAGCTTGCTGATCCCTAGCTCTTTCTCAGCAACATTAAAGGCATTGTTCAAGTTTTTGATGGGCTGGTCCTGCCGCAGTGAGCTATAATTGATAAGATCAGGCCTGGGCAAGGAGAAGAACAGAGAGAAAAAGGGGAACAGACATTTATGTTTGTCTTAAGTTCCTTCAGATGATAAACCATAGATTGTTTATTAGATAAGGAATAACTCTGAAATTATTCCGTCTGACCTGCTTTATTCGGAAACATCAGAACTATGTAGCTGGAAGAAGATTCTCCTTTATGAAATTGAAATACCATTCCCAGCAAATCTCTGACTTTCAGTTATTTCTCATCCTCACCATTGAAAACCAGTGCCCACTAGAGTGGCAATTCTGAACAGGGAGATGACTCCCAGCTGGGTAAATTTCAGAGTATCCTGACTAGAAGATGGAGCAGAATTTTAAGTGGGAGAACTGTCCAAAGCTACCTCACGCGGTTTCTCTCTTCTTGGGCTGTTTTCTTCACAACTTTTTAAATGGCCAGAGAAGAAGAAAAATGCTGAGAATTTTACTTTTGAAATTGAATCAGAAGGTGTAAATGCTCACAAAGCTTACACAATAAAAGCAATCACTACACTAGAAACTGTTGAAAATGAGCAGTGAAAATATGAATGAGAGGCTTAGACCAAACATTGGGCAGTGTTGCTCAGACATGTGATAATCTCTTAGAAATCTCACTTCCAACAAAATGAACAGTGAAGCGGGAGCTTTTGGTCCTTCCTTCCTCAGAGGCAGCATATCCATTTAAGAAAGGAGAGTTTTCAGTGAATAAGGGTAAGGAGATAATTTTTTAATTTCTTGGCAAATATCTGTTATTCAGACTGTTGAGCCTTCAAACAGCTTGTGCCAGAACCAGAAAAAGCAACAAGCGAATCGCCCTGAGCTCAGCTCTTACCTGTGGGCATGTATAAGTGCATTGAAAGCCAGTCCATCACTCCAGCTTTTAGAGAAGTCCTTCACATTTACGTTGGGATAGCTGGCAGTTTTATGCTGACACCAAAGTAGTAGGGCTTCATTGGCAAATAGCTGATCAGCTCTGCCTCCAAATTCTTCCTGTGAAGACAGCAGAGAAAAGAAAAATCGGTGTGTGCAGTATGCGGAAGTAGCATCTGTGTTTTATATTCCCAATAAAGATAACTTTGTACTGCTTCTGTCTAACTTGTAAATAATCTCAAACAGTAATGAGTTCCAGGCTGAATCTGTCATGAAGACAGAATGACTTAACATAAAACATGGAGTTTTCTATCAAAGTAAAAGTTAATTGAATGAATTCCTAAATCATAGTATGAAATGAAGATAATAAGTTTTTATTTTTTCTTTTCTGCAAGGTTTGTAGAAGTCAAATAAATGAAAGAAAGGTGTAAAGCTTGGTTCATTTGCTTTCCTAGCTTTGATCTAGATTTCAGAAAAAAATAAAGCGTTCAGATCTATCATTAGAGATTACTAATTTTGATTTTGCAATATCTTTGTAGAAGCTTATCTCTCATGTATTTGAAATATATGGTGAAAAACTCCTTTTTCTAAAAATAATAAAGAAGAATAATTTTCTTTAGAGAAAGCGTGTATTTCTTATCTAGAGAAAGGTGACATCAGAGAAATTCTTTCTGGAGTTAAAGCCAGTAGAAAGGGAGTGATGAACACAAATATTTCTAAGTTATTGTTTTCTGTCTCTTTGATAAATTGTGAAGTTGATTCAATTGCTTTTACAACTTGCTGGCAAGTAACTGAGTACCATAAGATCTGCAGGATCCAAATGGACAGGAAATGTCATCAAAACAGTCCTTTCTGATCTGAAGCGCTGCAAAGCCTCTGAATTTCTTGAGGAATTCAGAAAAAAGACTTTGATTTACCTTATCAAGTTTGATAGATGAAATTTGAAATCGAAGTATAATGATCCAGATGAGTCCCAGGATCAAGGTTCTGTCACCATCTACGATATTCTCAGGACCAATCACTTTCACTTGTACCTGCTAATAAACAAACATCTGTTCAGTATGAAATTACTCACATCAAGCTCTCCAAACGAGACATCTGTGTAACAGGCTTGTGTTGAAGAGGGCATTCAGGCTTTCTTAAGGAATCAGATTTTACACAATTGCTTCATTTGTTCTTATATCTGAGAACTCCCATGTTCATCCCCGAGCTCCCATATGGACCAAAAATGAGATACAGGAAATCTCTGACAAAGGGATGGCAGTCTCAAAGATTTAAAGTTCATTTACTGGTTTTGAAAATTGTGGTTAAGTAAAGAAACACAGCTCAGTGACACTGCCCTCCAAAGGAGTGGCAGCTGGGCAAACTCAGTGATCATTTGATGTGATCTCGAGAAAACTAGTCTACATATAGCTCTTAGGCTCACTAAACAGTCCAAATGTCCTACTAAATAAATAAGTCACAACTTCTTTCTCCATTATTTCTAGAACAGCAAGATAGGCTGTAATACGCAAATGAAGTGCTCTTCAAGAAGTCTGAACATGCTCTATAGTCTCAACATGCCTGTGAACCCCTGTCTGCAGGCCAGACTTGTGTGTCAAATAAGAGTCTAACTGGAAAAGTCTGGATGTGCACATGCTGCTGGGCCTTATATGAAGTGTGTTTTTAGCAGATGTGTTAGGTGGAACACACCAAGCCCATGCTGCACTGCATTTGTTTTGTAATCAATGGAAAAGTATGCATTACATACTTCCCTGTGTTTACTGCTATGAAACCCCTCTACTCCTTCAGAATTCATAACACAGAGCTTTGTTTGATGATTTTCCAGAGAAGTATATGATAAATTGTTTGTTTAAAAAAGAAAAAAAGGGCATGCCATCGTGTAGCTTAAGCAGTGAGGAGATACAACTTGAATACATAAAAGTACTGCAATGGCTTGCTTGAAACTGTTTGAATCAGAGCTCTAAAATCCCCATTTTTATACCGGGTGGCTTCACCAGTGTCTATTGCTGTTTACTTTGCCTCATTATTTGGGAAAGTGTTGCATCTAAAAAGCAAATAATTAAAAATTTTAAGCTGTCAGGAAAGAAAACTGCTGCCAAAAAATCTTTGAATTAATTCAGAAATTGTAGACAGGTTTCAAGAAACACCCAAGGCTTCAGAGAACATTTATCTGATTTAAGTCATTTTGCCACAGGAACCAAAAATGTTCATTGTTTGCCTTGTCCTGCTCTTACAGTGTATGATATTTCTTCACCTATCAGTTAATATGGTTGTGACATCTAGGATAAATATGCTTCTATTTCTTAAATCCCAGTAAATGAAAAAAAAAAAAAAGTGAGGTAATTACATGAGTAAAACAAAAAGTTCACTGGTGAATAGCTTGCTCCCTTTTCCCTATGCCTTTGAGTTTCCTATTTTTTTTTTCCCTGTAGCGCTGTTCTCTCTTTAGCAGTCACATATTCTTATTAGCCAGTCCATCTTCTTTTTACAGCTTTCCTCTTTCCTATACCAAAACTGGTCAACAATTTTTTCACCTGGCTAATATGTCCATCAGAAAATGTAAATCTAAGGAAATAAATATTTTTGATTATGAAAGTGAATGTTTTGAGTGCATTTCTCTCTCTCTCTTTTTTTTTTTTAATGGGAAGTTTAAAATCAGTATTTTAAATCAGCATTCCAAAATATAATTCATTTTCATTTAGATGTGACATTTTTGGAGGAATATTATAATATTTGTAGGCCACACTTCTCATACAATAACAAAAATCTGATTTTTTTTTTGTTTTGTTTTTTTATAAAACCTGACCTGTATTCAAAGAACATTCTGCTGTGTATTAGAGATGGAAATGATTATGAACATTAGACTAATCAGTTAGTAACATATATAGAGTCTATTTATGTCTATAATATCATTATTACTATCAGCTTACCTTGGATTTCAGAAATGTAATGGCTTTGCTGTTGTTTTCTAGAAAATGCACTCTCATCTTTCCCCGGTTCGGTCTGGGCAAAGATTCTCCAGAGAGCAGCTCCAGGAGTTGCATGAGATAGATGCCATCCTTCAGGTCTGTGTAAATATTTTCTATTTCAGCCCTTACCTGCAAAGACCAGCCACACAACATCAACATTGGCTGAACATCTGGCCCACAGATCCCTTGACTTCTAGTACTAAACAAACAACAACTTGCTGCTGTTCCGCAGAGTCTGCTGTGTGTCAGTGCGTAAATGTGATGCACAAGCGATGAAAGTCAAATCACAAAAAATAGATTCATGGAGGGACTGACATTATTTCAGAGAGTGGGCAGGACCTGAAAAAAAAAACCTTAACAAAACATAACTTAGGAAATGCAGGAAAAAAAAAATCAGATCTTGAAAAATAACAACATCACAAAAACAAATACTTTGGAAGTGCTGACATTTTTTATTTCAATTGAAAAATCTCTTTTCAGTTTTTTACTCTGAGCAATGCATTCCATTTAAAATTTAAACTGATAATCCCAAAGTTAAGTGAAGCAAAATAAAGGAAATGAGAAGACATAGAACAATTTCCATGACTCATTTTACATTCCAAAATCTTAATTCTATTACTTTCTTCCTAGAGATTCACTGCCACCTCAAGTCTCCATAATTACAGATGGTCTCACACTTAAGTGCAATTACTATGTAAAGCGTTAGGATCTACAAAAATGTATCTCACTGCTGCTAGTATTAATGTCACCCAGTGCCTAGGTGACACACCATGACATAGCGTGTACTCTGATCTAACCAGAGCTTGCCTTAGGTGTTTCCTTTTGGCTTTAAGCCACTAGCCATCAAGTGACAATGAAACCATATCACACACCCAACAATAACTTGCTGTGATTCTGAAATGATGGTAAATTGTCTTTTCACCTTAAAAAACAAAAAAAGAAATAAAATATTCCTGATGTTTAATTGGTTAGTTATGTGGTTTTTTTTGTTTGCTTTTCAGTTTGGAGCATAGTTAAATGTAGGTGAAATAAAGGATAAATGCATATATATATATTCACTCTTGACAGGTTGTTTGCTTTTTTTTTTTTTTTTTAATTTTGTAAATCACTGAGAATTTAAAGGCAAGTTACATAGAGAGACTTCAGTTCTGTTCTTTGTGAAGAACAAGGACTAGCAGCTTTCTCTGGCTGATTATTTCCATGAAAAATTCTGTTTTATTGCCATCTTTACTACTTTTTGCATGTAAGTAATCCTAAAACTCCACCTACAGTATATTACAATATATAATAACAATAATGTTAAAGCTATTATGTTCTGTGGCAGTTTTATTCATGAAGAATAGTTCCATTTTAATTTAATTGTAAAGAGACTGTCTCCCTACATATGTTTTATGCCCCACTCAGCAACAGAAATAGCTTTGTTACATGTGTCTCCATGCAAACAAATCAAAGATTGATTAACAAATTCAATGCAATTTCCCTTAACCATTAAGCATTCCCTTAATGCTAAACTTGAAGTAGTCAGTACAATTGAGAATACTGCAGTGTCCTGTAGTAGGATAGTATCAAGTTAAAAGTCCATGTTGGCAAGCTTGACTATGTTGCTGAGAAAACCTTGATAAGCTCTTGGTCTCTGAAACATTTCTTACCGTATATGGTTTGGAAAGCTCTCACAGGATTTTCTTCTCATGCTTTTATGATCCACACTCAAGTACTATGCAGGAAGTAGAGACTAACATTTTAATCTTTGAACTCCAATGTGCTTTTAAAATGACAAAACATGTATTGATTTGTAGCTACATAGAAATATTTTCCTACATCATAAAAGCCTAACTTTCTTGCAGGTAGGAAAATGAGATTGTGTTTTGCAGCTCTTCAGTCAGAGTAAGAAAAATTTATTTAAAAATTGGTTGTGCTCTGAGGCTGGCTTTACACAAAATCCTGAAATAAACATTAAAATGAAAAGCATTTGTCTAATACTGAAACACTATACAGTATTCATGAGCTAGAATGGAAACAAGAAGTCTGGTCTGGTTTGGTGTTTCCAAGGTCCATTTTCATTAATATCAACTATGGACAGTAGAAAAGTGAATTGTTGTTGGAAAATGTAATTCCATATTATGTCACAGATAAACTCATTTTGGGCACAAATTATGTATCTGCAGTAAATCTGGTGACTTTTGGAATATGGTGGATTACCTTGCACAAACAAGTCAATTGTACGCTACCTCTGACGCTTTCTGGAAATCTGAGACTAACTGAAACCTCACTGAAATTTCTAGACCTAAGGCAACTTTTTGAGAGCCACTGAGCAGCAACTCGTAACATAGACAATGGAAATAATTATGAGGCAGAAGATACAGGATGAAGTACTCTGGTTAGTCAAGGTCTTTCTTGTTTGCATATGTAAGCAATTGTGACACTTCAAAAAGATGCGCAAAAATTGACATACACAAGAATATAGCAAGTGAAACAATCAAAAACAAAGACAAAACCAGGAAAAAAGTCATGGGTGCAGTAGGTACCTACATTATTCCTGAAGAAGATATTATTCATCCAGTTGGTGAAGGTTTTCTTTTGCATAAACATACGCTGCTCCTGCAGCCTTTTGATGTGATCTTTTTCAAATTCACTATTCATGGTGACCTAGGAATTAGGAAATTCCAGTGAGAAGGTCAGTACTGAAGAGATGTACTTGGCCAGCTACAAAAAATGCTGTACCCAATATATACTGGAAATCCAGCTCCTATAGGTACAAAATTCAATACCACACCCAGTATAATACTTTAATTTCCTTTAGCTTGTACTTTGCGCTTTATGTTCACTCAACTTTATTTTTACTTAAAAGTGTACTCCCTTTTAAATTGCATCTCTACTGTCAGGAAAAAAATGAGTCATATTAATGCACCTTTCCTTTCTTTCAGTTTCTCCCCAGGCACTTGATCCCATAAGAACCATGATCATCAATAACTTCATCAATAACTTCATGGAATATGCTGAAATCACATAACTGAGAACCGATTTTAGACTCTGCCAGAAAGAGAGGGATCTGCAAATCACCCAAAGCACTGCTTGAAAGTGTGTTATGCTATCCAAGGACTGTTTGGGATGTTGTTGTTGGCTTTCAGATCATGGTATATCAAGCAGAAATTGAATGACCTTTTTAGAAAAGAAATAACTTGGGTTTTTTTCCTCCTACAAGTTCAATTTCTGTGTATCTTTGTGGGATGGTGACACAGTTCCATTATCACATGAACAGTGCCCTAGGTCAGGAGTCAGTGACTGTTATTGCTATTCCTGAGGCTAGTACTTGTTTACCTCATGCATACCATTGAAAAATCAGGCATATAATTCATCACAGCACCCAAACGGAATACTCAGGAACATCAGAAAGTAGGAGAGTCTCCCCTTAACAATCTCTGATGAAATAAACCAGATTTCAATTCAAACAAACAATTATGTTATTTTGCTTATAGTATGAATATCTAATGAGTTGCCTTGCTGTTTTGAAGGCAAGAGTATCATCTGAAAAAAATCTGTCTAAAAATCCTTTGCAGGCATATATAGTGACCAACTTCATCTCCTTGAAGTAATGCTGTAATTGTTAGTATTACCTGGATATCAGCCTATCTGCAAAACCAAGAAATCTGCTGTAATTGAGGAAGAGATGTATCTGCTGCTATCACCCCACTGCAAAGAGAAATGAAGAATTAAAAACTGTGAAAACCTGCAGAGGGTGATTGTTCCCAGATCATTTGTATATGATTTGCAGAGGCCCAGCTCTGAGCTACTCTGGGCTCAGTGCTCTTTTAACTCATAAAATCTGAAACACTAAAAAAACATTGTCAACCCTACCGTGGGTAGTCTGTAAAGTGGATATAGGAGCAGTATCACAACAAATGAGAAGCTGCTTGCCTCATATTTTTCTGTTCTCTCATAAACATGAAAAACTTTGCCGTTTTATAAGACAGAAAAGCATGGGAATTGCTGAAGCAGCGACTTGTTACCATGTATTTTTTCTTTTTTTTCTTTTCCCAATTGTTTTTTAACACTCATTGATTTACAGGGACAGCACTGGAGATTAACAGTTCAGCAGCAACATAAGGAAAGATCATGGTCACAGAGGAAAGCCTTATAAAAGGAAGAATTTTGCAGATTTTGAAATGGAACTATTAAAATGACACCTGCAATATTTTCTGATTCTCTGAGCTTGTTCAGCATAGTCTACTTTCTCCATCTGAAGAGCAGATATTCAAAGAATTGCCTTTGCCTTCCAGAAAGGTGATGTTAACCTACTTCTGTATAATAAACCTATATAACAAAGCCATTTCTGAATTTGCCAAATGTTCTCAGAATGTCTGCAACCTCCTTTTTATAAAAGAGTTTTTAGCCAGGCATAGCAGTCACGCTAGAAAATGACTGCTGTTGAACTACTGCCTTATAAAATAGCTCATCTGTTTTATGAAATTCTGTTACAAATGCTCCCAGTATGGACATTTATGTGAAAATAGAGCTATGACAGAATATCTATACTCGCTGGATGTAGAAGCAGCGCTGAAAGTCAAATCTGGCTGTAATGATACATTACAGTAAAAATAGATCAAATAAAACAAAAAGTTTGGACTTACTGAGGTCAGGAGCAGCTCCTTTCTCGTGTTCAGCAGTTGATCATTCTGGAGAATGACTTTCAGTTCTAGATTCACTTGTACTCCTAAGTTCAGCTCATGGTTTTCATACAAAGCAACCTTTGAATTCAGGAACAGAGACCAAGTATTTATGATATGCCTATGAACCTTTCACCTGATCTAAAGGAAATAACCTGTGAGAACCAATGAGCTGTCACAGGCCTTAAATTATTTTTGAGATACGTACTGAGCCAAAACTGCTATGACAGAGTGAAAACTGCCATCCACCATGCTGACCCTTTGGTAAAGAGCAGCGAGTCCTTCACAGATTCATTGAGGGATCTGACTCATCACAGGCTACTTTTCTACAGAGATTTTTTCTGTGGAAATCAAATCTATCAATGGAGTCTAAAAATGAAAGCACAGAAGAGGGTACAAAGATCAGTGTAATTCCCAAGTAGTTTAACTGAGATAAAACAAGTGAGAATGCAAAATTAGGAAGATTTAGAAATTTACCAGTCACCTCTTCGAGGAAGTTCATGTTGCTGAAAGGGCAAACTGGGATCAAGTTGTCAGTGCAAAGGCATACCTATAAAGTTTGCTATTGATGGACTTTACCACTAAGGACAACAGGGAAAATGATTCCAGTAACTTATACAGCGGAGTCCTTGTTGTCACTGACAGGATTGCGCAACCACAGAATACGTTGACCTGGCATCACTGCTGGGAACTGGAGGGTTGTTGTTGGGAATCAACACTGGAAAATGGACAGGCATATGAAATCAGAAGCTGTAAGTGAAAATGTTCCCCCCAGAGATAAGGTAATAAGAGGATATCAGCCTTTTGCCTTCTGACAAGTACAGTTTTGTTAGCATCCAAAACGAAGTGAGGAAATATGGAAGAAGAAATGAACAGTCTATTGCCTGTTCAGTACAGTTAAAACTCGATCAACAAAATCTTTACCTTCATACTTAACCTAGAGAAACGTCATATATAGTTTCACTTAAGTCAGATAAAAATTAAAATTAAATGCATACATTGCAGGTATTACTCAAAATATTCCCTCCAAAATCTTGGACTTGTCTTTAGCAGCCATTTATTAAAATATCATTCTTAATAATCATTAAATGGGAACAGAGCCACAGGATAAAGAGGATAGAAATTCAGCAGCTGTTTTTATCTCTTCTGTAAGCTCATTGCTATATTATAATTCTGCTCCTCTCTTTTCTATCTTGCTTTTAGTTATACCTGTGTTCTACTAAAAGTAGAATCATAGGCTACTGACTTCAGCCTGGTACAGTTTGGCTGGGTTGTCTGCGTTGAGAAAGTGTCTGGTCTTCTCTCATCATAAAGAGAGTAGAGAATCCATAGATGAATGCCTGGATGTTGGTATTTCTCCCTGTTGTGAGTTAATTATTGTCTAATGAAAAAATGTGTGAAACAGTGGCTTTGCTTTTTATGACAAGAGAGGACAATCAGAGATTTGGTACTTCACTAACACTTGAATAACTATCGCCATTTACTGTATACATACGTACATGTCAAAGTGGTGGACATTTATACAGTGATAACTTTTCCTCAGTCATTTACACCTTATCAAGGCAAGAGAAAAGTTACAACAATATTTTGTGCAGTTTCCTGGAGGGACAGCTGAAGAGGGAGAGGCCAAGGGCAACTCAGAACAGGCTGCATTTGAGGTGGCGGTGTGGAAGCACACGGTATTTTCTTAATTACACAAATGGCATTGTTCCTTCAAAAAGAAAAATAAATAAAAATTACCCCTTTAGGCTACTTAAAAGCCTCTCTTGCTGCCTTTGCAGAGGAGCGGAGCCTTAAGAATGACCTTAGAAAGAAGCAACAGCCTCTACCTTGCCCTGCTTACAATCTGGAGAAGTTTTCCATGTATGCAGAAGCATTTTCTTGTTTCTCAGAAGGAAATGCCCTGATGTGGGATTCCCTTCTGCAAAGCAGCAGCCACATAAGATGTGTTTGGTTTTTTTCCAGCACCCTTTCTTATCTGCCATGATCTTGTTCTGCTTAAGCCAGAAGTAGAAACTGTGGAGATAGAACAGATCTCATACCCAAACATCCTGACTTGCTGCTCCATGGCTCCTCTGTCCCCACCCCCACCCTGGTGCTCTCCCACTCTTGCCGCCACTGTGCAAAACAAGGAGGGATGTGAAGCTTTGACCCATCTGATTTTTCATTTGCTTTTTAAAATATAGTTTTCCTCTCACCCTACAAACATTACGTGAATTCCCAGACTCTCTCCAAAACAGGATAAATGTTTAAATCCACATTGCAAAGAGCATAAAAAAAACCGTCACAGAGTACTGAGGTGCAGTTCTCTTCCCACCTCTGCCCCAAGGACTGTTTGCCATAAGGACTGACAGATGGACAGCAGACACCCTGGACTGCAGGAGCCTTTCTGGCCCTCTTCTCCAAGCAGCAATGCTGGCTTCCCACCACCACTGCCCTCACCCACCGTGATGAAGGATTTTGCCAGGACCAGGGCCAGTGGGAAACACCTTAGCAAAGATGAGTGCAGATGCCATCATACGAGGTGTTCCTATACATGTGATTGTTCACTGCTGTGACTAAGTCAGACCCTAATAGCATGCTCTGAGCTGCAAAGTCAGCTTGGATTTAAAAGTCAAATGGTCATACTTGTGCCACAGAGGACTGAATTTGTGCTATTGGCTGAAAAGAAAGGTTTGGCACAGCTTGTTACCCTCTGAACCATCAAGTATGTCTTGTGTATGTGTCCCTGAAGGTATGTGTAAAAAAAACAACACACTTGAGATCCACTAAGGAGAAGGTTCCCCAAATCTCAAAGAAAATAAATGCAAACACGTGCAAGACAGCTCAGCCCTCTGCCCCCCACCATGTCTCAAGCAATGTTGCTTCCACATGTAAAAATCTCCACACATCAAACATCTGGGCCTTGACTGTGAAGAGGAAGGTGGGCCAATCTGGCAGATAAAAGCATACCAATAAGTGCAAACAGGAATCAGCACCCTGCAGGCTGCCCTCCCTTCACCAATGCACACACATGGGATAGGTCCACAGTTGGTGGACAGTTTCTTATCCCTGCTACCACTATTGATTTATCTTTCTACACTAGTTTCATGTAATCCAAGCATGCCCACACACAGCCCACATGTGGCCTGGCACTGTGTCTGCCCCCTGCCTGGTGCCACCATGGCAGCAACTCTGCCCTACCGAATGGCCCAGCCCAGCCCTGGGCCTGCACCCAGTGTTCAGCAACAATCACACATTAATGTCCTATTAACACTATTTTAACTGAAACTAGGTCACAGGGGGGGTGCAGTGCAGTGCTAACTCAAGTTATGGCCAATGATATTGGCTAAAAACAGTCCTGTGAACTGTGAAAAATATGCAGCTGTGCTTTCCATTTTGATAAAGGAATTTGAAAATAGGTTTCAATAGTTGAAAATATCATTGATCTGTGACTCCCTTTTCAGTCAGCATGAATGTAGTACCTGTGAATTTTCAAATGGAACATACAGAGTTTCAATCAGATAAAATACTCAAAGAAATCTGATCATGTCTCTTTACCAGACTTCTTTAAGCCTTATCTGACCACAGAAAAATATCCGTTACTTCATAATCACACATTATTCATGTGATCACTTTTTGGCAGTACACATATTTACGAACAACTGTTTTCAACAATGAAACAAAGGAAGAGCAAAATTTCATCAAAAATCTCTGACAAACACCTTGAGAACTCACTAGGAATTGCATCCCACTAGCTTTATGGTTTTGTTGCTTTTTACTGTTTTAATAATAAATACATATTTTGTTTGTTATCTACTTTAACTGTACTGTATATTTTATATGGGGCCAAAGACAATTCCTCTTCACTCATTGTGACCCAGGCAAGCCAAAAGGTTGGACAGCCATGATATATTTCTACTTTTTAAGGATCGTCAGGAGTAGGTATTTGCAGCATAGGTGGAAACAAAAGCACAATCCCCACTCTTCTCATGTCTACCAGAGCCTCATCAGCTGCCTAGCATGGCTTTGGCATTTGGCCACCCAAGAGGCTTGGAAATATCCCAGAAAAGCTCCAGCCCACAGCTGAAATCTGGCCATGATGAGGCAGTGTAGACACAGGTGGTATGCACTGTGTCCCAGAGTTATGGCTATTCTCAGACCTCTGTGACAGACCATTTTTTGAACACCAAGAACACCAAAGGAAGTAAGTACTACAAGAAGCTACTTACTCTACTTACTCATTAGGGATAGTAAGGCTGAGAAACAGATAGGGAGATAGTCAAAAGCACCTTAGAAAAGGCGTGGAGACTTCCAGCCATCAAGCTATACAGCCTCCCTGTTTTTATAGGCCTCCCAGCTGAACTTTGTCACTGAACAGCCAAATGTTGCTCCTGGCTTCCCTCCCCTCAGGCATCCAGCTCACCACTCCCCAGAGCACTCTCCACCATTCCCCACTTACCTGCCTTCCTTCGATGCTGCCAGCCACCCTGGGATGACATCTGCCTGCAGGCAGTGACCCCCGCCAATGAAGCTCTATCTCCTCCAACAGCTAAGCTCTGCCTGTAAGGTTCTAAACCAGCATCCTAGGATGCAGGCTTATTAAAAACTTCAGCCTCGTCACACTCTGGTCTAAACTAGAAGCGGCTTTTCTGCTTTGAATAGTTGGCTAGAGGCTACATGACATCAACGGGGAACAGAATTCAAGCAGAACAGTTGAATTACATCATGCAAAGGAAGTGGGAACCCCTCACTGCATTTGAAAAAGAGGACAGTTTAAAGCAAAATCAGATGGATTTATTTTTCCTGGCATGAAGAAATTCACTCATCTTTTTGAAACACAGAAAATACACATTTGCTTGTTTAGTCATGAAATAAAAGCATTTTCTCCTTGCAGCTGTTTACGTTATCTTGAAAATTTCCTTCTGTTTCTGAACCTCAAACAGTTAACGTAAGCACTTCAAAGAGTTTGCGGGATGAGCACATGTGACAGATGACTTTAATTCTCTTTTCATTTCACAGAAATGTAGATAAAGGGCTTCAAGTGACAGAATAGCCTTTGTAGTTTGAACATTATACTGAAAATGGTCTTAGAAATCTCTGTGTTGGTAATCTCAGATCTGAGTAGTGCATTTTTATCCTTGTGATTCAGGTTTTTCGATTGTTACTCATTGTTACTCTGGAAGACAACTGTCAGATGAAGGACAAAAATTCTTCTCCTTAGCAGCTCTATTTTAGGGGACATTGGAGTGATGAAGTATTTACCCTTGTTTATCAGTGAAAAAAACAGTGAGATTTCTGTGCAGATCGGTGCTCACCAACCCTAGTGCCAGAGTACTGCATCCTACTCACAGGGATGGCTCTCAGGTTTCAATCCCCCATTGCCCCAGACAGCCTATTACTATTGCAGCTCCCTCCCAGCCTACATGCACCTGTTCCTGAAGATCACTCAGTCAGGCTGAATAAATGAATGTAACTGGCAAAGAATTATATAAACAGTTCACATTCTTAATTGTGCAAATTTTACCAGACAAGGGATAAAACAGAGTAGTGCAAAATAAAGAAAAATTGCATTTACTGTCCACTGTAGGCTGAAATTGTGAAGTCCAGAACTTACCAGTTATCGATACATTGCTGTTTGTTTTCCTTTTTTTTCTTTTTCCTTTTTTTTCAGGGTAGACACAAAATGAACCCATTTTGAAAAAAAAAAAATAGTCTGAACAAGGAAATCAATAAACATGAGGAGCATTTTTCAACAGTTCCTTGGTTAAAATATTTAACTAAAATAATAATCATAGAATCTCATAGTGCTGAATCTCTGAAATACATTATCTGGTGATAGAAAGATGCCATCCAGTTCTTCTGTATCATAACAGTTTGTGTAGTTAGTTCATTAATTTCCAGCACTGCAAAATCAGCTGATCTTGCTACAGTGAAGCATTCAGAGCTCCAGACTGAAGAGGCATATAGAATGCCAAGCTATCAACACCTTGGAAAGAATGAGACAAGCTCCAACTCAAAGAAAAGAATAGGCAGGATAACTAGTTAGACCTGGCATTACACAGTTTCTAGTATTTTTGAGAACAGATAGAAAGTAACTGAGTGTCCACATTCCATCACCAGGTAGAAATATGGGTAATATGCAGTCTTGTGGGGAAAGGGAGATGAGCCCATCTCAGAATATCATGATTTCCATGGGAAATGGCATCTTTCCCTCAGAAAGCTAAATAAAATGGACAAACACATGCATCTCTATGTGTTTTTATCATTGCAGGTGTTTGCTGGGTTTGGGCACTTATTTCCAGATGCTCACTGCCATGAATCCTGAACAAAGGCAGACAGCTTTTTCCAGAACAAATATGTTTGCCCACCTGTATAAGGAGGGTAAAGCACCCAAATCTTTTTTCCAAGGACTTACTGCATAAATCAAGCAGCTTAGCTCACAGGTCAAGATTTCTGGAAAGTTACCTGGGCTCACAGTTGTTACTTGTTGCAGCATAAGAGCATCCCTGCTCTAGCCTTGGATGAGAGAAACTCAAAATAGCATCTATGCCAAAGCCCTTAACAAATACTCCAAAAGTAGGAACTTAAAAAAAAAAAAAAAAAAAAAAAAAGGAGAAATTAAATAGTATGGTAGGCAGAAAGAAATATTTGACACCTAAAGGATGCCAAATATTAGAACTATCATCTTCTGCAAAACTTACCATCGAACTGGTGATAGCATAGATGCCCACTTTTCTTACTGCCCAAATATGGAGTGGATTAGAGGAGAATATCTAAACTTGAAGTGTGCTGTGTATTTTACAGGTTGAAATGTTTTGTATGTGGACTATGAAAAACACCAAAACTGACCCTCTTCCCCCCAAAAAAACAAACTGAAAGAAACCATCTCCAAACCCCATTAAAGATAATCTTCTCCAAACTATTTCTGACTTTCTAAAAGGAACAGCTAAAACAAACCACTGCAATTGAACAACACTGTAACCTCAAGGAATACATAACATACTGTTTGCACATGAAACATTCTTCCATATGACTTGTGTGTGATCACCACAAGCATAACAGCACAGCTTGCCAATGCTAATATTGCCACCCACAAAACTCTAACTTTGCAGCAACTTAGATTTGGTAGTATAGGAGCAGTAGCTGAACCACAGTATCCTGCTGACAGAGATCTCATCTTTGGAGTGCTTCAAATGAATTATATGTATACAGGGGGAAGGAGAGAGGCAGGTGGAATTTAAGCATAACACTAATGTTCTATTGATATAATTAGCCATTTATAAGCAGTAGGTAGCACAGCATGGAAGACGTCCTTGAATTGTTTTTGAAGAATGTATTAACAAATACTTTTGCTTCACTAGAATTCATTCTACTGTTATTTTCAAGGTGACTACCCCACTTAAGTCGAAACACCTCCCCCATCTCAAGTTTCAAGCTTTCATGCTGCACAGGAAGTTACCTCTATGTTGATTAATCTTCCAGCCTTGGACTTTAAGAAAATTCCATACTTAGACTGAGAAACTTCAAAATTATATTCTTCTATAAAAAGCTAATTAGTGATATGTGCTGGAGCATTGTTTTCTTCTTCTTCCTTTTAAATATAAATTTAGATTCAGGAATCAAGCCTTGATTTTCAGCAACAAGTTCAAGGACGCAGAAGAGGAATAACCACAACCTGTTATAGAAACATAAACTGAGGTGAGAAACAGCTTGCCAAATAGCTACTATGCCTGAGCCTTAAGTAGAAGAATACAAAAAAATCTGGCTACTGAAAGGTTACCTTTCAGAAAGAAAAATAGAAACAAAAATGTCAGGTAGTTCAATATTAGTTTATTGAATCAGCATTCTTTATCATCACTTCCTAAAAATGATTACAAAGCATATTAAAATATATTACAATATCTGCAAGGAATTTATTGTATAATAAAAGTGCAATAACAATGAATTTAGTTTGCCTAACTAGACAAAGTGAAACGCTCTGCACAGGTCAAACTCCCTCAAAAATAAACGAGTGCCTTTGAAGGGAAAACACAGTATTTAACAAATGTATTAGAAAAGGTAAGCATGTGAAGTAGAAAAAGTTCATGTTCATTTTCTCCATGTTAAGTTATACATACCTAATATACTTCAAATTCTTTGCTTGAATTCCACCAAACTGAGTGCATATTGTGAATGGAAGGAAGTGAGAAGAAAGAGGGTACATTTCAAGTACTGTAGATGAATGATGTTTCAAGTCAGGGACCAGATAGATACTGCTGCTTTTATACCGGGTTCCACACCACTCCTAACTAACAACTGGGACCTCATCCCTATCTGAAGATCTCTGCAAACTCATCATTTTCAAACTTTCACAGTTTTAAATGTCTTTTGCTGTCCTGTAGTGTAGGTCCTGTAACCTTTGAACAGTTATCCCACATTTTCTCTTCAAATCTACAACAAAAATATAATTGATTTCTATGGTAACAGAATTATGGTTGGGAATTACAGCTGTAGCAGAACAGTTGGAGAAGAGCTAAAAAGCAGCAGTCTCTATTTGGGCTTACAGCAGCAGGCTACACCAACAAGCACTGATTTCACAGGATGAATTCTTGGCAGTTTTGAATGATCTCACAGAAAATGTAATCAGAATCCTAAACATAAGATGACACAAATCCAGGACCTTGTTCTTTCTCGAGAAGAGATTAATAACAATATCAACCAAACAACAAAGGTGATCTACTATTGATGTTCCCAATAACTACCTAGAGCACAATTTCATGGGAAGGCAATCCTGCTCCCTTCCCCTCTTCTCATACTCCACACACTGGCTCACTAACTCAGCAGAGCACTATCCAGATTACATCCCCTGAGCAACAGCACCCTACTAGATTGGTTTAGCTGTGCAAGAAATTGCAGTTTAAAGTCCAAGTGAAATGTACTTGAATTTCTATCAACTAAGTATGACCTCTGTTAAGACACGCCAGTGCATGGCGCCACATATCTGCATATATACTTATGTGCATAGCTCTGCATGCTTTTACTCCTTCAGATCAGCAGAGCAAATCCACCTCTTTTACTACATATGCTTCTTGCATTTCCCTTCCCCTTCAAGGCTTGCAGGAAAAGAGCCAATCATTTTAACTGTATCTAAGTGAAGTATTTTAACTTATCAAAATAACACATTTCAGTTTGTCTCCTCTAGTCCAAATTAGCACATTCTCATGGAGTCTGAATAAAAGGCTGTGTTGTCTATTTTACTACCAATAAAACTAGAAAAAATAAATAAATCACTGAGAAACTATTTTGCCCCTCTCCCTTCACTGCAGGAGGATATTTCTACTGGCATGGGATCACACAGCTCCAATGCATTTGGTGTATCACCCCGATTAGCTACATGTAGTGGGAATTCAAACACAGGTCCACCCTGGAATCCTGTTCAGCAGAAGAGCAAGGTAATACAGAGTTGGAAGATCAACATCTTTCTTCAGCTTTTCACACTCTACAGTGGTCACAATATGCAAGCTTTCTTTATTTTTCTTGGTAATTGTCCTTGCAATGCTGATCTAGTTGGTCATTATTGCACAAATTTGTCACTGACTGCAGACACTACATATATTACTACTGGTGCAGCCTGACTTATAACACCCTTGCAATGTCTATATGATACCTTGTGTTCAATCAGAAATAAATTACAAAGAAAATGGGTTACTCTGCAGAAATACAGTAGGTTCACAGTTAAATTTCACAGTTCTATGGAAGAGAATAGAAATGCACAAAGGCTATTTTGGCTCCTAACATAGGTCTAATAGAAATAAAGATGGTGTAATTGAATGATAATAGAACAAAACTAAGACAAATGAAAGAGAGCAAGTCCACAAGACTGATCAACTATGCCAGAATATCTTTGACACGGCCTGGACACCTGGCAAGGTAAAGGTGATTTTCTGTCACTACTTAAAATAGCTTTATTTTTTCACGTGTTAGTGCAGTCACAAATTTCATGGTAGTTTCACATCAGAGTAGAAAAGATGCAGGAAGATAGGAGGTCTGGAAAGATTTAAAGGATGAAACTTGACTGAAAATTTATAAATGTATGATTTAAAGAAAAAGCTGAGGCTCTTCTTAAATCACCTACAAATCTGACTGAAGTCTTAACTTGGACACTACACTCAAACTATTTTCCTCCCCAGTACTGCTGCAAGGATACTAAAACACTTTTTGGCTTGTTCTGTCTCAGAAGGCACTATTGCTACCCCTTACTGAGACTCAAAGAAAAAGTGCTTGAAGTTACAGTACCTTTGATATGCAGGGCATTTCATAGTACAGATGGTGGAGTACAAGTCAGTTCTTGCTCCCAGTCATAGACCTAACCTAACTGCAAAGTGTGACTTCAAAATGAACTGGCCCTCCCCAAAAGACTAAAGTTCACAGGGCCAAAAATTTAACTTTTTTTAAGGTACTGATAAAAATTAGTATGTTTAACATTTTGATTGCGTTGTTAGAAAAATGAATGTTTACTAAGCATCTATTCCTTTTGTGGATTGTTTCCAATAAAGGAAAAATATTTGGAGAGGCCAGTCTACAACTTTATTTCAATTGATGTAAAGATCCCTGTTAGTGGCTCCATCTCTCAAATCTGCCACCATATCAATCCAGTCTCTCTTTGGTGGTGTCAGCTATGTGTTGGCAAAAGATACAGACAAAAACTTCCCTAAAAAATAAAAAAAGTATATAAAATAATATATACAGATACCTGTATAATTACCTGTAAATAGGAATTAAATACCATGAAAATCTTCTGAGACAATTCAAGGTACTTTGAAGATGCTGACTTCAAAAGGAGCACCTTTTCTTTCTGAACAGAATCTGAGGCTTTATTTCAATGAAAACCAGTTTATGTTTTTTCAAACTTATGAAAGCGTTCTGCTCTCACTTTGAAACATTCAGGAATTTGTCTGCAGTGCAGCTAAACTGAAGCCTCAAAAGAAACTCTACAGCCAAAGAAGAAAGGAGATTCTGTTCTTTCAACAATAATACTGAGTATATAGTGCTGTACAAATCCAAAGCAGCAGATATTCAGATAAGACACAGTGATGACAAATAGAAATATATTTTGTACTTTTTAGCTCTAAGTACTGAAGTTTTAAAACCAGTCTGGTCATAAACAAGTCTGGTCATATTCTGAGCACTTCTTAAAGGCTCCTGCCACAACTCCTATTTTACTGTACTCCCAATTAAAATAAGATATAATGAAAGAGATGCTAACATTCACTTGAAGTAGGCTTTTAGCATAGTAAAGGTTCTTTGTTTGGGCAGGTGAATGTAACATTTAGAGCTTCCTTGCATTAACTAAAATAAATAGTTTAGGCAAACTTGTGGTTGCTTAAGTGTCTACATTTGGTGAAGGTCAGCTATTCAATAAATGGGATTTTTTTTCACTGCTTTATGGTTGTAGAGGCAGCAAAATATGGAAGCAGCATCACCTTACCATCACACATTATGATAGATTTATACAAGGCACTTGTGGATAAGCGTTTCTCAGTGATGGTCAGCAGGGACTAATACACAAACATTTCCCTGCTTCTGACTTCAGTAATGTGCGTGAAATGTGTTGTGAGGGTTTAAATATCTAAGCTTAATTTAAAATGTTGGTAGTTTCAAAACATTTGTTGAAATATATCCAAAATCCTCATCCTTCCCTTAGTATTTTTCACTCCGCTGTCTGCAATGGTTTCCTGTGAGACGGTGGCACCAGGTGGGGAGGTAGTGTGCCAGGCAGTTCATATCCATCCAGTTTAATCTTAATGAGATGTTTTGCTAATGCAAACTCCTCCTCATCCAACATTCCATCACCATCACAGTCTGCAAGCTTCCAGATCTTACCCAAAACGCTGTTGGGCAGTTTGGAAGTCACCATCTCTTTCTTTGCATTGATCCCAGATATTTTGCCATTGATTGGTGATAGAGTATAGAAAATCTCATCATAAGCAGGTTTATCTTTGGCAACAACCCACTCATCTTCATCAGCTCCTTCCTTTGCACCTTCTCCATATCCCTGGCCAAAAGGTCCTGCCATGGTGCCATCAAACGCCCCACCATGTACCATCTCTGTGGGCATATTGCTCTCTTCCTGGGTGATGAGACTCATCAGGGAGGCAATCTTGTTGGCCAGCATGTTATCCACAGCTTCAATTAGCTTTGGTTTCAAAGAGTGAAATTTAGTGAAGTCACACATCTCCAATTGCTCCTGTCAATGACATAAAAAAGGTTATGGTGACAGTAGTTAGAAAAGCTTTCGGTACAATGAAAATGATAGGGAATGGATTTCAAATGAAAATAACCTGTAATTTTTTGAAGTAGTTTCCATAACTGAAACTGGAATTTGCCTTGAAAGAGAAGCAAAGCGAACACTACATTTACAACCTGATTTTCAAAATGGCAGTGCTTAAGAACAGAGCATTTGACAATGTTACCTAACAACTTTTCATTTGATGACTTTTTCTACTTGCATACTTCCAAGGGAGTATGCAGAAGGGCTAGCAGGACTAAAGCCCGACTTGCATACTCCCTTGTAAGTATGTGTGTAGGGCCTTAGTCCTGCTAGCCCTACTGCAAGTGCTTAAGGTTAAAAATAAATCCAGGAGTTACCAAGACTGCTCTGATTTTATAGATTAAGCTTCTTTTCTGTGGGTAGGTCATGAAGCAATATCATTTATCAATAGAAAAGTTAGGTTGAGTCGGGTTAAGAGCAGCAGTGATGTTTTGAAGAGCTGCCATAAGTCATGAAATCATTTCATCCCTGCTGAGTTTCCATCTTCTACATAAACTCCTACTAACCCCAGTGAGATTTTTAACTAGGTGAGATGCCCTATTTCAACACAAGTCTAAGCAAGTCCTGTGTCAGACCATAGAAATATTTAAAAATATATTTTTTGTTTTTCTACATGCAAAAGACTATCCAGAAAAAGAGAGGCACGGTGGAAACCTGGTCTAGTACGGGGAGGTTGGTGGCCCTGCCTGTGGCAAGGAGGTTGGAGATTCATGATCCTTGAGGTCCCTTCCAATCTGGGCCATTCTGCGATTCTGTGAAACATACCTACACACAAACACACACAAAAAACCCACAACACTAGAAAAAACCTAACAAAACCAGAATGGCATTAAACTGCTTAAACAGATGATGTTGAAGCTACTTCTCTACACATCTGAACTATAATAAACATAGAAACCTGAGGCACAGAGAAGTTACTTCACCTGTGCACAAAGAAGTTGGGATTTCTCCAAGGAAAAATTTCCAACCAACAAAGATCAGGTTGAAATCAGATGAATTTTATGCACAATCATAATCAGAATTTTATGCATAATCAGGTCAATATTTATTCACAATCACCTGACTTGTGGCAACTGAGCAGTTTAGATTTATTATGTGCAATACATCTTAGAAAGCAAAGGTCAAATCTGCTATCTATTTTCTCATTGTTTTTTCCTCAGTAGAGAAATGGTCTTTCATGTATACATTTGCTGCCATCTGCTGCTGAAGTTTAGTGATATACACTACTAATATGATAAAGTTGTGTGCAAATTGTTTCAATAGCCCAACTGAGAAGTAATATTTCTTATTTCCTATTGTGAACAAAAGTGGCAAAGGGAAGAAAAGCTCAACTTGTCCCTTGCAAAACCCTCTAAAAAGCTCAACTTGTCCCTCTAAAACCTAACATTAAGAAATCCTTTCTCAGTAATCTTGCCTGTGAAAATCTTGTACTAAATCTACAAGTTACTGTCTCATGCAAACAATTGATTCCTAAGTTAAATCTTTTAATTCATAGAAGAAACTTGTGCATCCCTATAGACAGATTAAAATAGTCAGCCATCACTCTATATGTTTAATAATTTAAATATCCCACATAAACTGGGAGTTTTATATAAATGCCCGTCCAGAAAACATTCTCCATCACAGACGTGACTAGCTCCTCTCTCAAGTTCATCAGCTTGGAAGATTAGTTATCTTCTAATTCAAACATCATATAAGATGCCAATGATCTGAGATCAAAGAATTGTGAACTGAAGTTTGGATAATAAATGGAAAAGCATTGATAACACAACCGCTGTCTTTCTCTAAAGGAAGTGGCCAGAAGTCTATACTGAGTTAAAGAAAAAAAAAAGATGACATACTTAAAACTTAACAATGCAAGTATAAACTATGAACTTCTATCTTTCTTCTTCACATAATACAATCTCAAAAGGACAGGAAAAAAAACTGAAAAGCTTTTAAGGCACACTTTTCACATAATACAATGCCTTTGTTATTGGCAAACAGTATCAGTGAGTGCAAGAACAGAGGAAGGTGAACGTGAGTAATGTGTGACTACAGGTATCTTCACCTATCCAAATATCTGTTAGCAATACAAAAGCGGTACAAATACCCATGTTTAGGACACCCCAATTTTATCTGCAGCATCTTCAGAAATGTTTAGTATTTTCTGCCACAAGAGACCAAATATTGGCTAAAAGGTCAGTTCTCATTCCTTAAAGCAATTTCTATGGTCTTGTATCTGCGAATGGACACAATAAGGAAATTATCAGTCATTTTCATTTTGTGCTGCTTCCATGTCATACTAACATGAGTAACTGATTGTTATTTCTGTTACTCCTTTGCCGTTTGCCTGAAGGCTCCAAACTATCATGCTGAGACACTCGGTCCTATCTTTTTTAATTTGGCAATCTTGTTGGAAAATTAATATGATTTGAGTAGGTGCAAACTATCATTTTACCTGCATTTTCCTGACTTCAGGGAAGTCCCCTGCTGAGATATGATATTCTCTTTGCAGCTGGCTATAGATCTCAGGTAACCTGCTGATCAGCTCCTTCTTCTTGTTCTCTTTTCCAAACATAGAGGGCATTTCTTTTTTCAGATAGCTGATGATATAAGCATGTACCTAAGAAGAAGCAAAGTTAAAATCAATACTAGTGCTTATCTAAGCTTAACAACATTAGTGTTCTTCACCCAGGTCACAAAAGTAAGCATAAAGAATATACTCCCTAAGATACCTCAAAGGGCAACATTATCAACGGTTGTTTGTGGAATCTCGCAATTAGAGAAAGAGTTGTCAAATAGATTTTGCTGCTGTCAGCAGTCCTTTTAAGGGAAAAATGAAATCAACTGCATTTAAAAAAACACAGATGTACACTTGGGGAAAAGAAAATTGAGTGCAGTTTGAGGAGCGTTGCACAGCATTTTATCTGTATAGAGACGTCATTCTGACACTACATTCACGGATTGTACAGACAGCATCAGCTGGATGGTCCATCCATGTCATCAGTGGAGAGCTGTAACACTATTTACTTGTCTTGCCAATTATTGTGAAAAGCAACTGGTAATGGCTTGAGTAATCCCAGCATGTTAAGTGGCTGGGCTATCTAATTGAAGTGACACTGCATTCCTACCTATTTACTCAGAGAAAAGCGAGCGCATACAGTCTATATTTATGTAGCCACAGAAGGATGACAGAGCAGTCAGTATGCTATAGTAACAGCATGCCCTGGTTGCTGTGCAAAGCATCAGGAAGAAAAGTAAAGCCATTCTATCATATAAGTAAAGGCATTAATTTAGGATAACAAGTCCTAAACCACTTGGATACTTCAGAATTCTTTGAGTTTCTGATCTGCTGTGACCAAGATAAACCAGCATCCATCCCATATACTGATCCTCCATCCACTCTTCCCCAAGCCATACATTTCTTCCCCTTGGTGCCCTCCCATCACCTTTCACCGACAAAAGGATCTGTGTGGCCAGGCAGTGAGCAATATGGTCCAGGACAATCCTGGGGGAAGACAGACTACTACAAAAAAGCAGCAGTATTAAAACATGAGGATGCCTATATGGCAATGAGTATAATTAACACCACCAAACCACAGCAGAATGTGTCCTACAGTATTCTGTATAAACCTTACACATAATTTATGCAGGGAAAATATGGTTCCATTCTTTTACTACATTCATTTAGAATCTTACTAGAATCTGGAAAAAATATATATTTGCTTATAAAATAAAATAGTGTAACCAGTTTGTCTTTGCATGTCTTAAATTATTATGTTTAAAATACTTTTCTGATTTTTTTTTTTTAAATAAGTATTACGTCTATAGTTGACAAGCACTAACAGTTTCGCTGGTGTGTGCCAAAAGGCATGTATGTTTCTTAAAGATAAGAAAAATTCTCATCAGAATGGGAAAGTGAGTCACAGGACTTAAAAAAAAAAAAAAAAAAAAAAAAAAAAAAAAAAAAAAGTTGTCTAATACCCAAATTTGACAGGAAGTTAAGAGTTTGCACTTGTTTTGGGTTACTGAACGTGTTTAAGAAGGGCTTAAAAACAGAGTTGTATAGAAATAGAGCCAAAAATACCATGCAATGCTGTAAAGATGTTTGAATCAATAATTAAATAATTTAAATAATCAAAGTTCAGAGCAGAGGGCAGAAAGATGACATTGGAAGAATTACACTACTGCTATCCTAAAGATATACAACTTATTCTCCTTCCTGAGCTGATACACATGCCTCATAGGCACTGTGTTTTGTATTCACCTTTATTCATTTCTATTTTATGTTACATAGAAATGCCTAAAAATGATCTGATTGTAGTGATCAGCTCTAAAGTTAGGGAGGCTTTCCAATACAAGTCTTTATTTCCTCTTATTTACCTCTGCATCTTCTTTCTTGAAAAACAGACCATTCAATCAATTTACTGATTCTCTACTGGGTAGAGAAAAACTGGGAAGGATGAGAAAGGGCACACACACACAAAAAAATCCTCAGTTAATTTAGCTAACATCTTTACCTTCGCAAGTCTTGCTCTCTTAATGAGATCGTTGAGCTTCCGCACAGCAGCCTTCTGAGGGAGACTCTGGATATCCTGGAAAAGATCCTGTGCCTCTGCTTCAAAGAGCCTTCGATTCTCTGTGTTTCGGAGAGGTTGGGCCCAGAAGGAGCCGATGTAGACCCGCAGCACCTCTGGAGTATTGATCACCTTTCCTAGGGACCACATGAGTGCACCGTAGACCCTCATCAGCTGCTGTGTGTCCACCTGGTCGGCCTTATTAAGCACGACCCTAATCTTGTCATCCTGGCCCCGGAATGCCTTTATGGCCTCTGAAAACTCATCAGATATATCCAGCTTATGGGCATCAAAAAGGAGGATGATGCGGTCGACCCTCTCAGCAAACCACTGCAGGACCTGGCAGAAGTCATAGCCTGAGGAGAAAATACACTATTACAGTTTTCCTGCTCAGAGGAGAGAATCTCAGAAAATTTAAGGTAGGGTGTAGAATAAGGGGATGATAGCATCTCCCTGGAGAAAAAAAAGAGGTGGACCAACTAGAAAAGAATGGACAGTGAGGTCAAAACAACTGTATCCTACATTTCTTTAGACAGGTTTCGCTGTTACCACCTTTTGTTAATATTGCTACCCTTCTGATTTTCCTCAACCTTTCCATCCATCACCGATGCTACAATCTTTCATGTTGCTGTTAGTTACCAGCTTACACTCACGTTTGCCTCTTTCCAGAGGTTCTGATTTCAGCATGGAGAGTGAGCTGAGCATCTCTGTGGGGCTCTTATCATAGGATCTCCTCTCACTGTTAATGTCAGCCACTCTGAAGGCACCGTCTATCTGTACTAACAAGTGCAAATGCAGCACTTCAGCCTAAGTCACCAATCAAAAATTTTTGGATTTAAAAACCATTTCCAAGCTCCTATCTCTTTGCATTGCAACACTTGCTGTTATTTCTGCCACAGCAAACTCTGAAATCCAACTTACAAGTGATGTGCTGATGGCTTTGAGGATGTGACAGGTTACAGAACACACATCAGCAGTGACCTTTTTGACCATTTGAAACTGACTTTTTGATGTTCTGAAGGAGAGACAGCTTGTAGTGCCTGTCTGAATGCTTTTATGAATGCAGATGGAAGCTTAATCCAGACATCAAAAAGCATTCAGGAACTCTTTAATTTGGAAGTGACACATTCTATCTGCTCTCACCACAAATGATATGGCACTGGGCTGGGTATGCATGTGACTCATCTTGTTGAGTAAGTAAGCGAACTCTGACCAGGAACTGATATTCCAGCCCAGCACCTCCTCTCAGAAAGAAGTGTAGATGCTTCTCAGCCTTTTGCTGCTCTACTGTTGCTACTTCTTCAAAAGTTTGTTCCAAAGACTACTGTCAACTACTATATCCAGACTGAGGGTGTCTCAGAAGTTACATCTACTTGCAATTGCAAGCGCATATTAAAAAGCCACAAGTCACCCTCACACCCAGCTAAGGGATGGAAGGGAGCAACAATGAACAGCACTGCAGAACACTTCAGCTCATCCTGAGCTTCAGGTGGGATGGAGCCAATGCCTCCAGCAGAGGCACCGGGATCAGGTGACAATAACATCCTCAGCAAGGAGACAGAGAACAAAACAGAATGATGTGGATGAGATGAAAAAGTTGGGAGAGATACGGTGCGAGCTGACCAGGTCTGCAAAACACTGATGAGAGCAATGAATGTGCATTCTTATGTCTCAGTGGCCCAGGGCAAAGTACCAGCCGTAGGCACAACAATCACGAGCCCCACAGCTATGCAATCATGCAGTACAAGTGGGGTCAATTTTCTGTGCCAGTCAGTAACAAAGATTAAGACAAATGATAGACTTCTCCTTTTGAGAGAAAAGTAAATGATTTCCAGATTGCCCTAACACCATTCCCAGAGTTTCTCCAACTCAGAAAACAATCAGGGAGAACCTGATGGGTGGCACCCAACCTCTGTCAACAGGGACAGGCAGAGCATCCAGTTCTTCCACCCCTGGGGTTGGTGTTACTGCAGCAGCAGCACGCAGGTAACTCATGGATGAATGCTGCAGTGAAGAGCCTCCATGTATGGAGAAAGTATCCACTCACTTCATGAAACTGGGGTATGCAGAGTGTTGGAGCAATTGCCATAAAAACAAGCCTGCAAACACACAAATTGTGGACCTGGATAGGAACAGCTGTTGTCAGAAAAAAGTCGACTGCTCTTTTCTTGTTATGGGACAGGCATGCACCTAAACTTGCCCACTATTTCAAACGCAGCTCAGTCCCACACAAAAATACAATTTTTTTCTTTTTCTTTTTTTTTGCTAACTCTGCTGTCCTGGAGTGAATTTCCAGTTATGCCAATAAAAAACTGCATTCCTGTTGGCAGCCAGATCCCAAGGATTACAGTGCATCACTGCAGGGAAAGCCTGACACATTGCTTTGCTACATACATCACATTTCCTAATATTCAACTACATTTTCAGAAACAACACAGAACTGAGAAAATTATGAGTATCTAATAATTCTGATTCTAAAAAATGCAAGGTAAGCAACATCCTGCATTTTGTGATGAGCTCTTTCCCCATGCTTCTTTAAACTTTTGGCTTAGGTTTTGGTACCAGTTAGCTTCCCAGACAGAAAAATGTACATTTCCTTTTCTGTCACCATGCATTCAATGGCATTTTCAGTAAAATCATTGAGGTGTGGTCCCTGAACACTACAAGAGGAGAAGCCACCACATTTTCTGAGTAATTACTTTAATCCTGCTGAGGACAACCAATCTAACAGCCATGAATCAAATTCCCCTCCCTTTCTCAAAGCAGTTCCTCCCCACACCCTGGCAGCCGTTGCCTCATCTTTCTCCTTTCCTTACACTCATTGTTCCTTCCAAATATTGCAGACTGTACCCACATTTGTGTCTGAAATCAGCTTTTGTCCCCAGCAATGCTGCAGAACCTCCTCGCGCACTCACGGGGTGGCAGCAGCATAGGGACAGCCATTGTCTGATGGGACAATGCCAGCACACATCTGCACTTTCTCATCGAGTCACTTACACAGACAGTGAACTGACAGGCAGGAAGCTTCGGGCAAATGTTCCTACTGACAACAGGAGCAGGAAAGGTGCATCAGAAAAAAAGATAGCTTTGAATATTGTCCTCACTGCACATTTTTGATCCTCCAGAAAGCAATCAGCTTTTCAAAAAGCAGTTCATCCCTGGCCACTTTGTCAGCTTTCCAGGGCTATAGATGTAACAAGCTGGGAAGCAATGCACCACCAGTATTTCTGCAGTCCCTTAAATTTTTTCCTGTATTTTGAAATTAAAAGCTGATATGTGCTTGTTGATGAAAAGAGTGAAGTTGAGGTCCTGTAACCTAAGAATGATTTTTACTCTTCCATCAAGCATGCTAAAACACAGCCAGAAAAAAAATAAGCTAAACTTCCTGGGTGTCCCTTCCTTGGAGACACTGAAGGTGAGGCTGGAGGGCTCTGAGCACACTGATCCAGCTGTAGATGTCCTTGTCCTTGCAGGGGAGGTTGGCTAGATGGCCTTTAAAGGTCCATTCCAACTAAAATGATTCTATAATTCCTCCTCTAGAAACCTAACTGAACAACTCAGACATGAATAAGCACCAATCATGTACGGGACAGAAAGCAACTAATAATAACGCTTCTGAGGCATTATTTCATGTCACATTCTATTGTTGGATTATGAAAAATCTCATTTTATGTATATCCTTTAGAAAATAGCATGAAGTTTCATTAGCAAAACTTGACCTTAAAAAGAAATAAAAAGATGATGAAGACTAAAAAAAGAAACAAAACAAGCAAGCAAAAATTAAAACCCTGTAAAATTTTGAAATACAAAAGTCTGAAGTTCTCAGAAAAGAAATTCTGCTAAAGAATCTCCAGGTATGTTTAGAGCTTCCTGGCAAGCAAAGAAAAGAGCGCCCATGTTTAAGTCTTGTAACCAAATTCAGTGAAAGGAAATGGCAGCTCCAACAGCAAAGAGCACAAGCTGTCACCTTATTCAGTTAGGAACAGAATTTTGTCTGATAGAGGCATATTTAAGGACAACAGAAAATATCCTGTAGAATCTGCTTTCATTTGTATTCCTTGATTTAAGAAGGAAATCCAAACACTCAAACTTCAAAATGTGCTAAACTAGGCTCATTTAGCATATGCTGAAGTCATTCTAGAAGCAGTTCAGACAGGCCATGCAGTGCAGCATCACAGGATAAGTCAAATTTGCACTCCACAAAACCACTAGTATCAGATCTGCATAAGCAATTTAGAAGTCATATAAAGGAAACGTATCTGACTACAAAATATTTCAAACACAGGCAAGCACAACATTGCCTAAACAAAACAGCATGCAATAAGTCCCTATAGCTCCATATAGCAAGGTGCAGGTACACCACGAATGCTGACTGCCAAATCTCATTTATGGTACAACCATGCTGGCTAAATTTAAACAGTATCCAGCAGAAGCACATTTTTGATTGAAGAATTATCCCAAGTTATGTATTCGAGAAAATCCTTAACACACTGAAAAACATCTTGATGAAATATAACTAGTCAAATTAAAACCCTGTTAATAGACAAAAAGGGCTTAAACTTATGACCAAGCACTGTCTACGTGAAAATCTACTGCATCAAAGGGCAGGCCGATTAGGCCATTAAAACAATTGATAAGGTACAAACCATATTGTTCAGAAATTGACCCTGGAATGAAACACAACCTTATCCCACACGCCTATCAAGTCTGGTGCTTCCTTGGCAATCCCTGACAGCACTGAATTTTGCCATTCACTCGCTCACTTTTTTCAATGCTGGCAATAACGATGCTTCCATTTTCTGGATATTTCACGTTCACTTCCATACTGTTACGGAAGTGGCAGCAGATACTTGAATACTGCCAAGCATTACTTCCTCTTAAATTAAAAAATGAAGAAGGAGAAGGATAAAGAAAACTGGATTCCAAAGCAGCAAAGCAGAATCAGGATATTAAAAGACCATCTTAGGTAGCAAGTGTGCTCAGTTATTTTCAGCTCCTGCAACTCACCCCTGCTTATGCGCTGTTTCTCTCCAGAGAGGATGCCTGGGCTGTCAATGATGCTGATACTCTTCAACACCTGGTTAGGCAACTGAGAACACAGGAACCTGCCAACAAGGTGGAGAGAAATAAATATTACCAAAGAGCTCCAGCTTATATATAAATTGTACCTTGAGAAATCTCCTTTATGTATTAGCTTTTGGAAAGACTTAAGTGATATTAAACAAAAATGAAAGGGAAAAGGGAAAAGGAGAAAAGGGGGAAAAAGTTTTTGAAGTCCTTAGTGAACCCTTTTACTCCTATGTTTGTCACCACACTTTCAAAACTAAACTAAACAAAACAAAGAAATGAAAACTTAGGCCATTCATGTAACATTTAGAAAACCAAAAATCACCACACTGTATAAAACAAACATTTTGCTAGGATCCAGATGGGCATATATAAGAAATGATGGCTTATGTTCTTTGAGTTTTGCTCAAATTCAGATAGTCAAAAGAAGAAGGGAAGCAGATGGAAAGCCACACAGACAATGTGTTTAAATTACTGCCAAGTCAGCCCTCACTTACTCTGGCAGTGGTTGAATGGTGACTGCTTCTACCTTACCAACCTTCTGGGATGGCTTTTGCAGAGGAATGTAAATAAATAGCATTTCTCTTAAAAACAGAGTAAAAGCTTCCATTCTATCAGAACTGAAAGTTTAAATTACAGACAATGTGCTTAGAGCAATAATCTCTATATATGTGACAGGACACAATTTCAGTGGTGGTGTTATGAAAAATAATAACTCACGTAGCCTCTGAGAGTTACATCTCCCACAGGTTCAGAACATCTCACATCTAAGATTCAAATTATTCTGATGCTTCTGGAATAACTCGTGATTAAAAAAAAAAACAAGAATTTTTACCTCCCTTCATCATGAACTGCTTTTAAGAGATTTGCATAAGAGTTTAATCTTCTTATGGGGCAGTGGCTGAAGACTATACTGACAGGTGCACAGTGTAATCCAGCCTCTGCAAAGCTTGCACTCTACCACAGAAGACAAACTGGACAGTCAAATAAAAAGCTGCCATGAGAAAGCAAAGTAAGAACAGTGGGGGTTACTGAAGATACTATAATGAAGTCTAGGGCATTTTCAACTAAGTAGGAAAGAGAAATGAGATGCCAGTTTTGAATAGCCAGCAATATGATCAGAGCAGCAGACTGAGGGCGGTGCTGGGGAAAGAGGCAACTACATCTCAGCTGCAAAACGAAGACAAAGGAGCTAATGTGAATGCCGAGGAAGATAAGGTTGCTTACAGCATTGCAGTATAACAACATCACAGTCACCAAAAGTACTTGAATAATTTAGCTAGATACTTTGAATGTATCTCTCTTTAGCCAGTAAATAACCCATGCTTGCATATGATTCAGAACCTGACAGCATGAGCTAGACTGATTGTTTAGCAAAAAAAAAAAAACAAAAAACAAAAAAAAAAAAACCAAAACCAAAACTCTTTCCTTCAAACAAAGCACTATTACATGTTCAGTGCAAATACTTACTTGTGGTGAAAAATACCATTCACAGTATGATTATGACAGCCGTTTTCATAGATAACCTAGTGCACAATGGTGAGGACAGAACTCATCTAGTCATCTCACAAAAAAAGGGACCCCAAAGACAATACTAAAAATTGAAGCTGACTGCAGCTTCCCACAGCTCATATTATCTCTCAGAAAACTGATAGCCAAGCTGACCATAAGCAGCCACAAATTTTCTTCTGTGAATATGCACAGCAAGAGATAAAACTGTACATGATAAACTTTTAACACATATGCCAGTGTTTATCAGCCAAACAGGAAAGATTATTGTTAAGAGAGAACCAATTTAGATTAATTGGCTCACAAAAGTAGACCTCCATGTCAAACTACCATCAAACACAGGAAGAAAACAAGGTGATTACTCACACAATACGGACAAAGTTATTAATAACGTCCAAATGGAAATATTTAGATGGTGAGTTAAGCTAATTGCAACATTCACAGCCCCTGAACAACTTCTGTAAATACACAGCAAGCATCTAGAAGATATTGCTATTATCCTGCTCTACTGCAATGCTTGAAAACCAGCTTCATCTGTTCCAGTCATCAAAATTAATCACTTTCCGACAGGTCTTTTTACAGATATCCCTACTGTTCACAACTTTGAAGAGTTTCTGAAAAATCTCCAGTGTATGAGATCAGTTTAGAAAAACAAGACAGCATCAAGGAAAGTAGATCTTTCTGTATTTTGGATGGTAGTTTTTAAATAATAGCATTTGTCTATCACCTATTATAAGTACTGTAACTATAACACTAAATAATAGTACTTGTCTATTAGTTTTATTGAGCAGAGGAATTTGTGAGCAAACTAATCCTGAGTTCCAGCTGGCACAATGTCTTAAAACCAAGTCAGCTCTAAGCTAGTGCCCCTATTTGAACACTTATTTCACGCTGCTCTAAAAGAATACAGCAGAGAAGACTTGGCAAGCAATATTGATGCTTGAAAGTAGAATTAAGTAGAAATTGAGACTTAAAATCAAAAGATAGTAAACAATCAGATCTCACCTGTTTAGGAAAGCATTTCCAAACCGGCTGAGCTTACGGAATGGCTTCTTCGGATCAACAACCAGGGCATTTCCTGGAACGCTTCCTTCTGATTCTCCATACATCACAGCAATGAAAGAATCCGTGGTAGGTTCGGGGCCAATCCGCATGCCTGGGAAGTCTTGTTCCAGCAAGTATCTAGTGATGGAGAATATATAAAGTAACAGAATGAATGATTGAGAAATAAGACAAAAGTCAATAACTACAATGCTCTTGAAAATTCTGAAGGATATACACAATAGAATCATAAATTCAGTAAACACAACAGAACCATAAAATCACATTTTTATCTTCATTTCAATGTTCGTATTAGCTAGGAAAAGTTAAAAAGATCAAATTCCAGTTTTTTTACAAGTAGGTAAAAAGATAAAGTCAGTCCCTTCACAAAAACAGAGTTGAAAGTATTCCCTCAGCTGCAGCACCTGAGCCATTAAGATGGATATTTCTACCAAAGATCACAGTACTGTGATTTTAGCTTACACTAAAAGACATCATTTTCTTTTGCCCATGTTTTCAACCCTTACAGTGTTTCTAGTACTGAAAGGGAGTGGTTTGAAACACAGCACATGAGTAGCATCAGCTTGCTGACAGATCTAACCGTTCAATGAACTCTGTTGCAACACAGGATTTTTACTAACTTCACCTTTCCACAGGTGGAGACAACACAGTTAGGAGACAATATACCTACTTTTATTTGGGAGTGAGGAAAGGGCTTTTATTCTGGTCTGTATATTAGAAAACTGTTGTTAAATAAGTTAGACCCACAGAACTTCAGGGAAAAAGGTAACAACCATCCTAGAGGCGTGAGATCAGGCAATGCTGGATAGAAACCATCTTGCATCCCTTGTGAGCAATCTGCTCACAGACACAGACTGCATGTAGACACTGGGTCAAGTCTGATACAGCAAGTCGAGGCTTGACAAGAAGCTCCTGGAGCAGCAGTGAAAAACATCATACTGGATCAAATGCACACAAGAGAAGTCCCAGATCCCACAGGATCACAAAGAACCACATCTTGAAGGGGACAGACTCTTTAGCAGGTTCTGTTGTGATAGGACAAGGGGAAATGGTTTCAAACTAAAACAGGGGAGATTCAGATGAGATATAAGGAAGAAGTCTTTTACAGTAAGGATGTCGAGGCTCTGGAACAGGTTGCCCAGAGAGGTGGTGGATGCCCCATCCCTGGAAACACTCAACATAAGTTGGACCAGGCTCTGGGCAACATGATCTAGATGTAGGTATCCCTGTTGATTGCAAGGGATTTGGGCTAGATGGCCTTTAAGAGTCCTTGAAAACTTTAATGTTTTGATGATTCTATTACATCTCTGTAGGGGATCCGAATGCAGGCTAGGACACCTCCATGTAATAGGATCACTGCTCTCAATCAGAAAAGCTCATGAAACTGGTAGGCATTGATGATGAACCTTCAGTGGTGGTCTTCTTCTAGATGACTAAAAAATAATCTCATATCTTGCTCATGAGGCTGCCAGCACATGCAACACCTGCAGACTTTACAAAGAGTTGGCAGCATCATGCACCTTTCAGGATTTTCAACATGCATTTTTTCAGCTCAGTACTAAAAAAAATAGTGTAAATTCAAATTAACTGTGTATATGAGACATAGAACAAACATGAACAAAGTGCTATGGAGCTGCAGTACTTCCATGCTGACTTCAAAGATGCTGTTTTAGAAGCCAAACTCTGGAAGTGGTGACAATGCAGGAAGGCACGAGCTACTTCAAATACAGGTCCCACCCAGCAGCCAGTGCTATGCCTGGTGCAGCTCTTTAGCAGACAGCAAGCACTTTGCAGGGCAGGTATTTTCCATTAAGGCGCTGGCTCACAGACGCACATCCAGAATCAGGACAGCCTAAAATAAACTCCAAGATCTTGAGTGCTGGCGGTACAAACTATATCATACTTCCTCTGGTTATGAAAATACCGCTTTCACTCAACCACACAAAAGGGAAGAGCAGCCTTCTATAAGCTAAAAAGTTGCAAATGTCTTTGTATCGCATGTGATTTTAGCACAGGAAACTACCTGGATTTTTAGTATCCGTGACCACATGCCCTCCTCAGGAATTTTCACCAGAGGGAGTTCAAAAAGATTCACAGGAAGAATGCTTAAAAATAGCAAGTGCCCCAAAGACAGTCTGGATCAAACAGCAGACATCCTGTTGACTCGAGGAACTTGCTCTTCTCTCTTTGTTTTCACCTGGGCTATAACCTTTCTGCTGCACTAATAACCATTTGTCTACATCCCTTGGCCAGATCTATAGCCAAACTCCGGGAAACCAGTTCACAAGGTTCCAGAGATAGCAATGATTACTCACAGTGGCGGATGCTGATAATCATCTAAAGTCTGCACGCTTCAGTTCAGCCACGCTAACATACAAACACAGGCTAGTTGGACAGACGAGCAGTGGGCAAGGATGCAGCGTGATGTATGGAAAGACTGGCTGAGCCTCTTTTCATAGGGCTGCTCCATTCTACATGAGACCGCAAATCCTCTGCATTTTTTTTTTTTTTTAAACATAACAAAACCAACAGGAAATGTTTGCTGCAGTACAAGAATTCATACAATCATGGAATCATAGAATGAGTTGGAAGGGACGTTAAAGATCATCTGGTCCCCTGCTGTGGGCAGGGCTGACACCCACCAGATGAGGCTGCCCAGGGCCCCAACCAACCTGCACTTCCACACCCAAGCTGTAGGGATACCTACAGCTTCTCAGGCAGCCTGTATCAGCACCTCACTGCTCTCTGAGTGAAAAATTTCTCCAACATCTAGTCTAAATCTCCCCTGCTTTAGAAGCATTCTCCTTTGTGCTTTCATTCTGTTTGAATAACAAAGAAATAAAGGCCTCTCCATGTCAACCCCAACAAAAAAATGATGCAGCCCATTCTTGCCATACACTGAACTGCACACCAGATACTACAGCTACAATAGGGAGCTTTCTCAGAACTACTTTGGCTGAAGTAAATAGAAGGAAGTTTACCATCTTCACCTCTGCGTAATACCTCTGAGCACAGTAAGATCATCAGCTGGCAAGCTAAGGAATTCACTTCTGGTTTTCCTCATCACAGTAAGTACATGGAAGAATGCAAGAGAAAGAAAGCAATAGAAAAAAAAAAAAAAGCAAGAAAGCAAGCAAGAAAGAAAAACCCAGCACTCAGTCTCACACTTCTCAAAGAGAAGACTTAATAAGTTAAATGTATCACACTGGAAGTTCGATGCATGGTGGGAAGGAAAGTAAAAGTTCAGTGACTACAGAGTTGCAGTGAAGACCCCTGTCTCTGGTACACCTCTATTCTCTTCTCCTGTCCCTCCTTTTGCCACTCTGAAGCAGCCATGGGAAGCTGAGAGCGTTCCAGAAGCTACACAGGTACAGTGCCAAGTAGCTTACAGAGATAAGCACTTGGCACTCAGACATCCTCCCACCCTGTTAAAAAAAACAATCAGACAAGCATTACCACTTGGGCCTGGGTATTGCTGTTTGAGTTGTCAGCACTGTCAGATACCTGACTAAAATGGCATTGTCATAATACATCTTACTCAGTGAAACCAGGAGGTTACAACCTCCTGGTTTCACTGCATTGTTCCAAGTGCAAAGTGTATCAGCAGCATCAAGGATAAAAAAAAGAGGGGCTGACAGTGATTGTTTTCCCATCTCCATCTCCTGGGACATGTGGTCATTGCTAGATCAGTGTTTTCCATGAAGACTTGTGGAAGGAACTGGGTGGATGTGTCTGAGCCATGAAAATGTACAGTTCTCACGATAATTTCCAAATCAGATTACACTGTGCTGGGTAATCAGAATGAGTAAAGCTGAAATGAATATTCGCCAGCAGAACGGATTCGTGGATTCACATATGAACGTGATAGCAAACACTGAAATAGACTGTGTCCTTCTGATTATGAAATGAAGAAAGGTGAAGCAAAACCTGCTTTAGTTAAGATTTAAAGTAATGTTTGCTTGCCAAAAGGCTACTGGCAAAAATAAAAGGAAAAATGAGATAAGGTCTAACTTCCTTCTGAAGAAAACTAACCCTGAATTATAACAATCTTGAGAGGTTACGGCATTTTTCCATGAAAAATCACCCTCTGAGCTCGATTTTGATTATCAGTTACTGTGACATAACCTCTATACTATTGTTATAAACTGCTGCTGTTGAAGAGTGTTTCCCTATCCTGCTGCAGCCAGCTGCTATCTACAGGTATTATCTATTCCATGGCAAACCCTGATGTAATGAATGCTTATCTGCCCCCTAGGAAGGTGCTGGTGCTGAGGTCAGCCTGCAGAGCACTAACAACTGCTTTGTCACTGACAGGGTCTCAGAGGTCAATTCCTGAGATCTCCAGCACTTAGTGAAGGAAGAAACCACACTGTGATTTACCTGAATAGGGATGGGATGAAAGGGGCAGGTAGGGAAAAAGAAGGGCACAACACAGTAAAAGAAATTGCTTCCTCCATTCAGTCAGAAATTTTAATAAGAACTATGAGAAAACAGGTTTGAAACCTTTATGTAGGTCAAATTCAGTTGAAATTTACCAGAAGGTTCAAGTCTGTCCAGACCTCCTACCCCAGCAGAGATGACTACAGTCTCACTGCTGTGGGAAATTAGGGTAAAATGTTTGGAAATGAAATTTCCTTCTTCATCCAGACAGTATGTTAATACCAGTTAGCCCTACTGCTGAATATTTTACTGTTAACGTGGTAACGTTACTTACAAAGCAATAGCACCAAAAGTACTTGTGAACCACCTCGAGGACCATCATACTGACTTAATCCCAGTACTTAACATGGGCACCTGTAAAGGACAGAAATTCTGAATGCCCATAAAGGAAGACTGTGAGTTCTCATCCAAGGCAAAGTGCTACAGGAGGGGAAAAAAAATCCTATGAAATGACCCAGCAATTCAGCTGGCAGGTGGCACATGTTCAGGTGCACAGTATTCTGGCCTGTTCTATCTCCAGGTTACCCAAGCCCTCATCACCCATGTAGGAACAATTGGGGTGTTCTACAATCTATCACAGAACCACTGAATTGGAAGGAACCATTAAAGACTATCTAGCCAACGTCCTCTGCAACGAACAGGGACACCTACAGTTAGGTCAGGTGCTCAGAGCCCAGTCCAGCCTGACCTTGAGCATCTCCAGGGATGGGGCATCCACCACCTCTCTGGGCAATCTGTTCTGGAAATGCTTACCCGGAAACACACCCAGACCACCAACACCGCTATCATGTGATCACAAGCAACAATGAAAATGAATCAGGGTGGCTAAAGAAATGCTAGGAAAACCTAAGTCACCCAGCCAACAAACACACACTTCCTTTCAGCTAGCATTGGGGATCCTGAAACTGAGTTTCCCTTCTTTTAGTGACAGCCCCACTTCTATTTTTAATGCGGTGCTCCAAGCAAACCTGCTCTGTGTGTCCACAGGAGTTCAGTCCCCACCAAAGAGCCTTGCTCAGCTCAGAGCTCCTATGCAGCTGCCAAGCAGGAAGGGAACACAAATACCTATGCAAACATCTGAGATAGCACAGGTGAGCAAAGGCAAACTGTGCTCTGCAGAACAGGAGGGAGGGAGCCGCACATTGCAAAAGAAACACTGTTACAGGCAGTAAACTTTGGAACTAAAAGGGACATATTTGTATCATTTACAGAAGGTTAAAACTTCACCCAAGGACCTCTCAGCATCTTCTGCAGAGTTCTAAACGATCTTTATAAAATCACAGCATTGTTTGAGTTGGAAGGGACCCTAAAGGGCCGTTTAGTCCAACTCCCACACAATGAACAGGGACACCCACGCTAGATCAGAGTGCTCAGAGCCCCATCCAGCCTGACCTCGAGCGCCTCCAAGTATGGGGCACCCACCACCTCTCTGGGCAATCTGTTCCAGTGCCTCAACACACTTATTGTAAAAAACTTCCTCCTTATATTTCAGCTGAATTTCTCCTATTTTGAAACAATTTCCCCTTGTCATATCACAACAGACCCCACTAAAGAGCCTGTATCCTCATTTCTCATAGCCCATCTTCAGATACCGAAATGAAACATGAGACAAACACACCAAGACAAATGCAGGCATTCTCCAGCTCCCTAAAACCCCTGCAAACTTCACAACGAGAACAGAAAAGATATAAAAACACTACGAAAGTACCAACTATATTTTGAATTTAAGAGAAAGAAGAAGTGGAGATAAGGTTACATGGTCATTGACGACTGATGCCCTCTTAACGCAAAGTAACCAGTTCTGAGAAAAGTTAACAGGAAGTACCCAACGAGGTTACTGCCAGCGCGACGTGAAATCGAGAGAACCTCCTTAACCAGGAAGTTGGCAGAATGAACCGCGGAACACCGAGCACGCCCGGCAGCAGCGCCATCCCCAGCACGGGGCACCCCGCGCCGCCCAGCTCCTCGCCAGCACCTGCACGGGCGGCACCCGCAGGAGGCGAGAGGGGCTCGGCGAGGCAGCGCCGCTGCCGGCTGGGGCGGCTCCCAGTTGCGGGGCACGGGCCGGGGTCCGCCACCTACCGGATGAAAGTGGTCTTGCCGGTGCTGTACTGCCCCACCAGCAGCACCATGGGCTTGTTCTCGAAGTCAGCCTCCTCCAGGGCGGGCGAGTGGAACTCATGGAAGCGGTAGTGCTCCTCCAGCGGCAGCAGCTTGCGGAGGTAGAGGTCCCGCAACCCTCCGGTCACCGTCTGCACCACGTCGCCGCCGCCGACTCCTCGCTCCCGCCCGCCGCCCTGCTTCCCCAACCAGCTGAACATCCCGCCGCCTCCTGCCCGCACCGCACCGCACCGCTCTGCCCGCAGCGCCGCTCCGCTCGTCCCTCCCCCGGCACGGCACGGCACGGCCCTGCCCGACGGGGAGGCGGTGCCAGGGCCGGGAGCGCCCGGGGGGGGAGGTGGCTGTAGCATACAATATGGCCCTAACCGAGCCGCCCCAACAAACCCGCCCCCAGCAAATTAAAGATTTCCTCGGCTGCGGAGCTGATGCTGAGGCCCCTCGCAATGAAACCGGAGGTTCCTCTGGCAGCTCAGCCGCCCGGATGCCTTTCGTGTTTCCCTGCTGACGGCTCCGCGTGTCGCCGAGTGCCGCCGCTCCGCTGCCGCATTAGGAGCAGCCCTAAACGCGGAGGAAATTCCCCCGATGGCATTCGTGTTTTGTCGTCCTGTTCAACCGTAGGTCTCTGTAGCACGTTCAGCCATCCGGGAGGATCACTTTTTCCACACATTTTAGAATAGATTTTAACAGAATACAATAAATATGCCAAGACATGGAGGACATCCATAAAACGAATACTTTCTAATCTCTCCACTTATAAATAAATAAATAAATAAAAGCTCGTTCTCCCAGATTAAAAAAAAAGAAAAAAAAAAAAGAAAAAAAAAAAGAAAAAAAAGTGGGGATTTTCTTCTGAATCTGTGATTAAACAGAACGTTGGAAGTGCTTCCTTTGTGTTGCAATCTGACATCATTGCTTGTTCTGTGATATCCCTATAATCTAAATCCCTTTTGGCAGGCCCAGCACCTTACTGAGCCCACTGACCTACAGTTTTAGCTATTTACCTTCTTTCCTTCTCACTTCCACCGTGACTGTTACACTCTCTCTATACTCCCTCTCCTTCCCAAGCACATCATCAGGTTGAGTTGTGCCCTTTCCCTGCCACCCTCCTTGTGCTGTTCCCTAAAAGAACAGCTTCCAGCTGTACCAGTGTTCAGCCTCGCTTCCTTGCTTCACATTTTATTTAGGGCTACACGCGTGTTTTGCAACCCTTTTGTTGCAATTTCCATGCTGAGTCTAAACATTTTATGCTGCTTCACGAAGGGCCCTGTTGCCTGGCTTCCTCATTCTGTGAAATGCTCTTACAAATTCTGAATGCTCCTGATTATTTATTATCTGCAAAAATATCTGAGTGGGGAGTCAGGCCTCTTTCCTTCTGGTCCAGCACTGAGGCAAGAGAGCATCAAAGAGGGCAAGGGAGTTGTGATGCTCCCTCGGGCTGTCTGCTGCCTCTGGGGTTGGTGGCTCAGTGCAGATTTTGCAGTGCATGCTGTTCCCTGCATTTCATTCCAGTCATCCCTTCCTTAGGTTGCAGATGCCTTATCTCTTTGTCCCTTTTGTGGAAGCTGTTCCACCTCTTTGGGCATCCTTGTCATTCTCCCCTGTGTTCTTGCTGAATATAGGGAATTCAGAGCTATGAGTTATTATTTCAGTCCCACTCTGTGCTTTGTGAAGTGGGGTAAAGTGCCCATTGTTCTCCATGACCCCTTTGTGGCAGCTGGAAAGCAGCAGGAAGGGCAGGGCAGTGCTTGCTCTCAAACACCTAGCTCTGCTTGTCTTCAGACTTCCTGCCTGCACGCTTCCTGCTGTCAGCAGGACAGTTTGCCCTTCAGACAATAAAGCTCTGACCATATGTGGGTAACTGGGAGCACTTCCAGATTCCCAGGTCTGGCTGTGCCCTCTGGCTGCATCCAGCCCCATACTGCGAGGAACACCAGCGCACACACTCTGCTTTCCATGGGATGTAACCGTCAGCACATGAGAGCTGTGCAGGCTCTGCAGCATGCTCCAGGAGGTGAGCATGTGCTGACCCAGTGCTAAACAGTTTTACATCCCTGTGTTTCAGCTGGGAAGAGACCTCTGACCTTAAGAGCAAAGGCATTTGTAAGGCTTCCATTTCTGTCCCACAGTCTCTTGCTGAAACATATTACAGGAGAACTGATGGGCAGGAAAGCCTGTAAGAAACATACCAAGAGCCTTCAGGCCTGTGAATATGTGTGTCAGTAACACTGAATAGAAACTGCTCTTACTTTAGAAAAAGAATAATCAAAGACTGGGGTTTCACATGTCAAACCACAGCAGTCAAACTAAGTTCAATGTACAGCAGTACAGTGCTTCAGCAATTAGAAACTCATACCTCTCATCTAGCCATCATAGAATCAGAATCATTAAGGTCATCTAGTCCAGCTGTCAGCCCATCCCCACCATGTCCACATCTCTCAGAGCCACTTCCACACTGTTCTTGAACACCTCCAGGGACAGTGGCTCCACCACCTCCCTGGGCAGCCAGTTCCAATGCCTCAACTTCTCTTTCTGAGAAGAAATTCTTCCTAATATCCAACCTAAACCTCCCCTGGTGCAATTCATGGCTACTCCCTCTCATCCTGTCACTGTTACCTGGGAGAAAAGGCCAATCACCTCCTTACCACAACCTCCTTTCAGGCAGTTGTAAAGAGTGATAAAGTCTTCTCTAAGCATCCTCTTCTCCAGACTAAGCATCAGAGATGCTTTAAGCTGTTTCACTCAGCAATCAAATGAACTGCTCTTCTCTCTCTTGCAGTCTTCTATATATATTCCTCTCTAATCCACTCCTGCGTATGTGTTCTCTTCTGCAGATAACTTTAAGCTCCCAGATTGTCCACACAGAAGATTGTCCTTCTCTACACTCCAGCAGAGCCTGATTCTTACTTCCCACCATGGTGCCCAGCATTTTCCAGTGAGGCTCCCACGAAGCACCATATCCAAGTGCTATGAAACCTGCTGTATCTGTATCAGGAAAATGGACTACTTCTGCAGAAGCTAACTGCTGGACTACTTGGCAACAAGTTAAAAAGTCACATGCGAATGAGTGACATTAAGAATTTTAGAGCTGCTGCACCTCTGTTTCTCCTTTCTTTTCAAACGTAACGGTCTCAAAAATCTTTGAAGTTGTAGGCCTTCAACATGTAGCACTAACACTTAAATATGATTTAACTAAATAAACTAGTGTAAATCAGTTCTCATAGAGCAGAGCATGGAATTTAAATGGTGTCAGGCTCCTGGGACACTTCACACCCAGGCCTGGAGCAAGTGGCATGGATTCCTCAGCACATTCTCAGAAGCTATGAAGTAAGTCTGCATCTCATGTTTAAGTTGGCTTGCTAGTAGAGGAAGAGGCTCCTAGAAAAAAATTCTATATCATGTATTTGCTGCAAAAAAATATTTATTTCCTATTACTCTGACTTAAAAAAAAAGTCTTCTTGTATAAAGTTTAATATTTATTTACATTCACACAAAGAATCCTTAGCTCCCAAATAGGTTTTGATTTAGAAACAATGGATTTTGTTCTCTGTTGCAGTTCCAGACTTATGCTCCTCTCTTATTACAGTGCAGGTAGAAAATCAGCAACCAGTGCCCTCATGTCCATAGAATGCAGCCTTGGCCTGAAGGGTCACTTCTGCAAGCACAGTACCTTGCACCCAGCCCTGCTCTGGGGCTTGTCAGCGAGGGAAGGACATTAATTCATTAAGGAAAAGCCCAGCTTTGTGTGTTTATGTCCTTCACTGACAGACAGGCTGCAGCACTTCCGATGACAAAGTGTTTTCAGCACTCTTTGGCTTTTCATTACCTAGGCAAGTTCCTTTCTTTTTTCTTTCTTTTTTTTTTTTCCATTAGCAGTACTTGTGGATGTTTTATTTCATTTTCTCTACTGTTGAGCAGGTGGGCAGATGCTGGGACACCTCTCTGTTGGGCACACCCGTGTCATCATCAGCTGGAAGTGGTGGTTTTTGCAGTGGTTGCTGTTTCTTTTGCTGCTTTTTCCGTTCCACCGCTGCACGCAAGGCCTGGAGAATCAGGTCTTTATTATTCTGGACGTTGTAGTAGCTTAGGTTCACCAGTTTGTCAAAATCTTTTTCTGAATAACTCAGGTTGTTTATGTAGTATGGACCACAGCTATTGGTAACATCAACATCACCATCTGCCATCTCTGAGGGACTACGTCTCACCCCTAAGGGACAAACAGTGACTTGGTTAATCAGTAGAACAGCCATTAGGGTCAGGCACCTCTCAGGCATGCACACATAGTTGATTACAACCCAAAGATTTCCCTTCAGAGGTGTTTTGTTGCTGGGATATTTTACTGCTGGGGCAAGGTGGCAGCCAGGCCACCAGGCCACACATGGTGCTGATGCTCCCCAGTCCTCACTTTGCTGCTGTGTCCTGGACATTGCAGTACCTTCTATTTCCAGCTAAGGCAGCAATTGAATCATGTTTACTCTTTCCCTCTTTCTTCCCTGTCCCCCAAAGCAGGTAACCACAGCCAGGGCTTCACTACAGCAGTTTCTTTCCAGGCAGTAAGCTTTTGATGCCATTGCCAGTCTCTGTTCCTTCTAACCCTCCATATGTTATTATCCCTCACTGCTATACCTCCAGAATAGACTGCTGAAAATCCAGACATCTCAGTAGTTGATTCGAGCTTTCCAGATGCGGAGCTGCCTTTTCAGCAACCTCAGCTCTCCCTTGGCTCTGCATAATCTGCTCAGCAACTCTTGTTGCATGCTGGGAAGAATTTTTAAAAGATACAGAAAACAGATCTCAAAAGTGACATTCTCTTGTCTAAACTCAGAGACTTCACAGAGTCATGATTGGAACACAGCCCAGCAGTAAATGGCATAAATATTTTCTGCAATTTCTTCAAGCTACCTGCTGCTATAAAAACTACAAGCTTTACGTAATGTCAGTTGCTCTGCTGGACTTAATGTTTCCTGAGATTTGGCTGAGATGCTGACAACCTTTCAAGCCCAATTCATCATCCCAGCATAATCAGCATATACATCACAGACCCAAGGAAAATAACCAGGCAAGCAGTCCCACAGGTGTAGTCTCTGGAAATATTAGATTCATCATATATGATGATCTGAAGACAAATTCTATTAACTTATTTAATTCATTTAACAACAGAAAGCTATTTAGAACTTGATTTGCCGGCTATCAGAGAGCAGACATTTATAGGAACCTCCACAGTGTGTTGTTGGTACTTGGGAAAAAAACACCCAAGGCTTATCCTGGAATCACAAATCGCAACAAATTCATGGGTACCAAAAGTGCACATCACTTATTTTTTTTTCTGCCTTCATATGTCACCTGTGACTCAGACGAAAAGCTGATCTCAGTTGGACCTGACCATTGATTCCCTATGCTCACACCAAGAGGGTTTCTGATTTAACTGCTGTTTTAGCACTGCTCAATTCCTGGGCTCCAGCTTATGCCTTTGACTGCTAATGAACTGCTGAGGGTCCTCACCCTGGGCAAGAGACCTGAAGGAGGGGAGACACTGTAGTATGCCAGCGTCCTATCCTGGTATGGGGACTCACCCATGTTTTCTTCCTTCCACGTCATTCCCACATATCACCCAATTTTCTAACAAATAGCTGCCATGAGGGAAAGAGAGCAGTGACAATCCAGAAATGGGCAGTAGTGCTGATCAGGCTTGAAATTCCCTTTGCTATACAACCTGGTGGATGAGCTTGATATAGAATAGCCACCCGTTTACATAAAGGAATTGGTACTTCAGATGCTGTATGGTCTGGATTTGGGCAAGGGCACAGTACTGAAGCACTATAAGCCTAGAGAGCTTGTGGATGCCCCATCCCAAGGGGCATTCAAGGCGAGGTTGGATGGGCAGCCTGGTCTAATGGTTGGTGACCCTGCCCACGGCAGGGGGGTTGAAACTAGATGATCATTATGGTCCTTTTCAACCCAGGCCATTCTATGATTCAATGATTCTAAGCTTCTGCCTGCCCACTGCTAGCAGAGAGCATTCCTATGTCTATGCATTCCCAGCCTCCCAAGGATTGCAAAGGTCTTTTCTGCTGCCTTGGAGACTGGGTCCAGCTGCAAGGCAGCAGACTTTTTATGGCTTACTTAAAAAATAATGAAAAGGAAAAAAGGGGCAGTAGTTACTGGATGTTTTGTTATTATATTTCATATACTATATACCACCTCAGGACTTCTGGTTTTTCAATACACTGTGGGGCTTTGAAGTGATTAAAAAGTGATCTCATAGCATAAGGTAGGGATTCTAGTTAGAATCAGAAGCAGTAACCAAGACTTTTGACACTATCGGGGGTAAAATAGAGCTCTGTCAAGATTCATCTGTTTTGAAATGACTGGCAATGTTGCTATTTAAATTCTTTAAAAGTTTCTAAAGTACGCAGAAACTGACTGTGTGCCTCAGCTATAATTTTCATCGCTTCACCGGTTCACACTTTTGTTTTCAAAGTTATCTGTATTAACTGCAAGCCTGGAAATGATTTTAAACAACGAAATCCTTCAGATTCCCAAGGGTATTCCAGAAGAGGCAAGGAGGAGAGGTATGAGAGGAAATAGCCCTGCTAATTTCTGCCATTGCAGATAAACAGAATACACTTTCCGTTGTTTAATTCCAGAACCTACCTATGAAAAGCCAAAATAAATAAACAAATTTTGAAGAAAGGCATTTTTGTTCAAGGCTGATCTCAGCTGCTGCTCTATTTTTGAGGAAAACTTGTATATTTTCATCTCTTTGGTACGGTTCAGATATAAGAAGAGGGAATTTGAGCCTACAAATGTTTATAGGGTGGTCTGAGTAACAGATATTGTACAGTAGAAAAGACAAAGTAAAAGGCTGCTGCCTCTGACGGTGTGGTTGGTGACTATAAACTTACCAGGTGCTTTGTATTCCCTGAAGGTGTCATTTACCAGAGGGAAGAATATCACAATAGGGGTTTCTGGGCTTTCCTTTTCACCAACAATGTAACATTCCTTCAGATGTGGTGTTTCCTGATCATCTGGCACCTCCTTAGGGAAAGGAATTCCTTGTTTTGCAAAGTACTCAGAGGCTTCTTTCAGAGGCTAGTTTGCCATCATATGAAATGAAAATGAAATAAAGCATCAGAACATAGCAGCGATATTTTAAATTTGAGCAAACTCCAGTTTTACCAGGAAGGCTTGTGGGGTCAGGGCCAAGTTCTGACAGATTATGGCATGTACCCAATTGTGTACATAAAGTAGGTAGCCAGTGGAGCTCAGCTCTGGAAGGCCAGGTAGCAGGTGGTCTGAATCACACCTGGCTGTTCAGTCGTTGCGTTACGGAGTCACAATTAAATTTTTAAACATTTTCAGCTGTGTGGGTTCTACATCTAACTGCCTTCAGATCAAATGAAACACATTCACACATAAAATGGGCAGGATCTGTTTACTAAATGCATATTTTACTGATAACAACATAGTGCTCAATGAATGCATGTGACCCCGGTAAACTGTTAGCTTCTTATTGCTCCCTAAATGTTGAAAAAAAGATGTTCTATGAGTAGAGGATTGGCCATTCTGGAAAGTGAATGATGAAGCAGAGAGGTCATTATAGAGGAATGTATAACACTCACCCTGGTCTGGGAACCTGAACTGTAGTTGAAATGCAAAATGACATCCACTTTCCTTTCTGGTCTCATGAGTGGTGGGTAACTAGTAGCAAAGACAAATGCAGTGTCGATCAAGATGAGGTAGTCTGCTGCTCCTGTCAGGTGGTTGGGCTGCAAGTCAAGCTCACAGTCTAGAAAAGAAGGATTTGTTTTTCAGAGGAGGTGCTCAGTACAAGAGATGCACTGGTATTTTGAGGAAAGTCAATCATTTAAAAAAAAAAAAAAAAAAAGAGAGAGAATTCAGCCTTTTGGGTAGTTTCAGGCCTACCTGTGTTGTTGATAGCCACAGCTTAGTCATTTCTGGGCTCCTCTTTCCACTATTTACTTTGCAGTTTCTTTTCCTTTCCTCTGAGATGTTAACTTAAGGTTCAGGAAAATAGTGTTAACTCCATCCCCTGGTTTTGTTTGCAACTCTGATCAGGCCAATTTTTTTTTAATAGGGGAAAAATTAAAATTGCACCTCACTATCTCAATAGAATAAAGATTGAATGTGCTTAGTGCTGGGCATGCCGTGAGAACAGGCACAAAGATATTAAAGTAGACAGCCATAGCTCTTTGCAGAACATGGAAGATTTGATACCAACTGAGTACAAGCTCCCAGTTGGTGCAAGAAGGAACACTGTTATGAACGTCCTATCTTTATTACAAGTGAGAAGGTAAGATGAAACAGGGCTCCAACCTACACTTCTTGAGTACTATCCAAGCAAGAGACACCATATGATGGCATGAATCCCCCGCCACAACAGTGTGGACTGGCTGGCACATCAGCAAGTGTACACCAATTGATTACTTGCTAGGCTTTGGAAATTTCTTAGGAACTTACTTTTGAAGCTTCTCCTACTGAGTAATTCTACCTCTTGGCAACAGTTTCAAATATTATCAGAGAATGGGAACAGAACTAAAAGGCAGTCAGCTTGAAAACCATTCAGCATTGCATACTTTTTAAAAGGATGGTTTAAAATATTCATAAAAGTGGGATGCTATTACCATACCTTTCCATTTAGAAAATTCGCTCTCTAAGTAGTTGTTGTTCATCTGGAGGCCTTTTAGGAAGTTAGGGATTTCTGAAGCTGCTGGACGTAACGTGACAACATCTCGGAAGATGTCTGAAAAGCTGTCGGTGGGACAAACCACTCGAGTTTCCAGCTCATTCGGTCTTTTAGGGAACAGGGTTTCATCATCTGTAAAGAAAAGGTTAACAGTTCTTTTATGTGGTAGCACTGCTGAGGTCAATCTACACAGTCATAATTTGTTTTAACATGTTTGACTTCTTGCTCTTTCTTACCACAAATCTCAGTTTTCATTGAAGCTTTGAAAAATTTGTTTCTTCTCAGCTTATAGTAGTAAAAGCCTGGCTTCTACTGTACTTCACTATATATGAATCCATCTCTTCTACTAAGTATTCTTTCGTTTTTCTTTGATTTTACCTACTACAATGTCCTGCACCTGCCCTGTCTTCCTTTGCTACTTCACATTACGATCTCACCACTATGGGGGAAAAAAAAAAAAAAAAAAAAAAAGGGCAGGGGGGAATATAAAATTGTTCCTTACTAGCAAACTCCTTATTTAGACAATCAGAAACTAACCCCCTACAAACACAAGAAAATACATCCTTTTTGCTACATTTCCCTTCATTTTTCAGTTTGTAGTATGTCTACATTGTATGTTTCCTCTTGAAATCCCATCCCATGGGTGTTAACTTGTTGGTGGGTATTGCAAATCTCATCCTTATGATTAATTTGGAAGGACCTGCAATAGTACTTGATTTTGTGTTTTGTGGGATCCATAGAGGCAAAGATCATGCTTTCTTGTTTTTTCAGTGGAGGTTCATCCACAGTCAATGTTCCAAGAGAAGAATTGGAAGCGTGTGGATAATGGGGGAGGTCTCCAGTCACTCCTACTATACAGGAACATTTTTCTCCAGTTTTACCCTTGTGCTCTGAATCTGGCCAATATGAGGGCCATACTCTTTTTTTTTTTCTTTTTTCTTTTTCCTGTGACAAATCTTGTGGATTCTTTTCCTCATTGACTACAATGATCGACATATTGTAATACCTAGCATGAATTTTCTCCTAGTTTCCATGTTGATTACAGAATGTCCTGAAGAAGAAATTCCAAAATTGCTTTGAAAAAAGGTGTGAGAAAAAAAAAAAAGAAAGAAAAAAAAATGGTATAAAAATAACTCACCTATGTCAGTAATTTTGTCTCGGGTCCACTTGTGCCAGAAGTCTTCGGAATGAACAGATATGTACCAAGCATCCAAAAGATTCAGGGAAAATACACTGCTCCAGATCCCTGTGGCATAGGATATATTTGGCAGAAAGGAAACCAGTAAAGACCTGGAAGCATTTTCATTCACAATGACCTTCATTATTTCCTTCATTCTCCAGCAAACTTTATTCATTACATTACTTTTGTGGGTAAATAAAAGGGACCATCTTTATGAATCAGTATATGAATCCACAATGTATGTAAAGAATTTGATTTATCAGTATGTATGAACAGAGCTGGCAGTATTTAGCAGATCTATCTGCTAAAATATACATTTTTGTAATGTTGCAAATAGCATCTTGTCAAGTAAATGTAGCGTTTTCCAGCTGCCTTCAACATTTCCTGCTTTCAAGTTCCCAGTATTTGTAGTTCTAAAGGCTTTATTTATTGGTGCATAGCCCTGTTACAGGTACAATACTGTCAGACAGGACTGCCAGGAAATATTTAAGAGTCAGAATGAGAAGGCTGATTTACAGCTTTTGGAAGTAGGAATTGTAAGAGCATAAATCTTTTTTATTTGTCTTCTGGGTATATCTGAACTATATTTTTCAGGTCTTCTATCTATCAATATATGTTAAATGGTTAAAAAAAAAAAAAGAATAAATCAAAGAGTGAACATAATGGCAACCCAGACTGCCACCCATCTGCAATCTTTCAGGGTAAGAAAACACCACTCCCTGTTGTGGTTGCATATACTGTATTTGCAGCAGTGCCTTGCTATACCCTCCAAACTGTGGAACTAAACCTGGCATTTTTGGGAGAAACAGAGTGAAGGATGGAAAGAGCTGTACCCAGGCAGCTTAGCCATGGCCTTGACCCTTTGTGCAGAAAAGATTCTGCTGTGCAGGAAGAAGCTACAGGACCTGCACAGTCAGTCCCTACTCTGTTTAGGGGCTGAGGTGCCAGGCAGTTTGCTTCATTCACAGAAAACCTTTGGAATAACTGTCACTGAAGTAAGTAATGCTGAATGAGGGGATGCTGGGTCAGTGGCTGGAAACAGAGACAGAAATGTCCCAGCATTGCTCCGAAGAAGTGGAGAATGCCAAGGAAAGAGGTGTAGGATAGGTGCTGGTGACCTGCTGACATTTCTGGCCATGGAAGAGAAGATGCAGGCACTCTGTTGAGTATCTGCAGGAAAGGGGAGGTTCTGACATCAAACTGCTTCCTTGTGCCTCCTCATGACCTACAGTGAAATCTCCACACAGGCAAAAAATCTTAACTTCTCCAAACACCCCTGAAACTTCCTTTGTGCAATTGCTGGAAGTTGGAAGAACAATGAGGCAAGAGATTGCTTTCGCAAAGGGAAAAAAGCATTTCTTAGTGATTTGATTGTTCTTGTGCAAGATGGGGAGGAAAAAAAAAAAACCAAAAAACTACTAAGAACTGTTTACAATCCAAAATGGAAGTGTCCTGGATGACTGATCAGTTTTTGCTGCAGCAGTAACATTTTAGAGAAAAGGCTTTACTGCAGAGTCCTGGGCTAAAAAGGGATTGCTAATTTAAATTACCTATGATATTACACAAGTTCTGTAGCTGGCAGAGGTATGTAAATAATACAAAGACCTCGTGTCAGTAAGCATAAGCATATATAAAGTCAAATCAATCTGTTCTATTGAATAATGTTTCAGAGAAAATAAAGAGTCCTCCAGATGGTGATCTGTTATGAATCCTTATGTTTTAACAAATTCTTCTGGTAGGTAAAAATGTGATAACTGACTCATTTCAGAAGAGGGGTTTGCCCAGGATGGATTATATAACATTACATTTATCCAGGTCAACAAGTTACCTTCCAAAAAGCAAATTCTGGATTCTGGGATTTTCTTCATCAGACGACCCATGAAGAACTCACTGCCAAAATCTTCTGCACGAATATAAGCACCATATTTCAGGAATCCTACCTCATAAGGAGTGAATTCCACCCATTCTGAAAAGAAGAGCACACAACAGATTGATTACAGCAGCAGAGGCTCAAATTAGTTGAATAGAACATACGATATTAGCTGATTTAAGGCAGTCTGGTTCTGAGCTAACATAGTTACAGCAGACAGCTATTTTATTCACTTTGTATTTCACAGTGTGGAACATAAATTATGAGTGAATTGCCTCCTTACATCTAAATGTGTCTGCAAACTTCAGGTTTTATGGCACTTTCTACTGACATGCTGAGCAGGTAATTTCAGGATAATGTTCTCTATCATCCATATACTGAGGACTTCAAAGATTTAACTATTAGAAATCTACTTCTAGGTGAATTGGCCCCTAAGGGGATTTGTGCACTTAATTGATTTATCTAATTGAACCTAAATGGACCCCTTTATGGGATTAAAAGTTAAATGCAGTTCAGAAGTATGCTTACCTCTAAAATCCTGGTCACTGATTTTATCCTTCACATTGAGGGAGAGGTAGATGGGCAGGGGATTCTGACCACGGTTTAGTGCCTGCTGCTGATCTGTGAGCTTCTGGGTGTCCTCCTGTTTTGAAGAAAAAGTACCTGAGGACAGGCAGATGACACAAAGAGCCTCTCACTTCACCTAAACCTGGGCTCTGACAACAAAGAGTGTATCAGACTAACTAGGATGTTCCCCACTGGTTTAATATAGGGAGATGCTCTGATCCCTCTCTCCGACCCTCCTCCATCTCAGCACTACAGCACACAAACAGTCCTCATGATATGGACTGTCTATGTATATGGTCTAAGTTCACATGATGAAAAAAAATCTGAGATTTTAGAGGTTATTCACATTATCTTAAAAGAAAAAAAAAAAGTCCGGAAATATTTGAAAAACACTCCTGGCATGAAATATTTCATTCAGGAAGACTAATCTCCGTCTTTAGCATCTCAGAAGATCCTTTCTTCTTCAAGTCTATGCCAAAGCCCAGACAGAGTTAATAGTCAGCGTGGCTCATCCCTTTATGCTTCTGAGCATCTGACATGGTTAAGAAAAATAGAGGATGGTTTGGGAGTGGTGCCAAGGCTTGAGAGGGAGTTGTGCTTTTTCTTTGACTTCTCACGGTGTAGCTCTTTTTGGAAAGAACAGTAGGATTTTCACTTTAATATTTACACATTAATTCAGTTGTTAATTAATAAGTTGTTCATACTAGAAGTTTTCTATTATTTATTTTTATTCCCACCCTATCTGTTCCAGGTGTGATGTTAATGTCTGCATAATACAATCAGCAAACACATGAAAATGATACTGACAAGGCATATTGTTGAGGCATTTATCTGAAAATTAACCAACCTTCTGCCACTTGAGAAAAGTGTGGTCAGACAATGGAACAGGTTCCCTAAGGGGGGCTGTGGAGTCTCCACCTACTCAGGTATTCAGAACTTGACACAATCCTGGGCAACCTGCTCCATAGCTGTGCAGGTAGAGTTGTTGGACCACAGGTAACCTCCAACCTCAGCCACTCTGATTTACTTCTGCCCTCACTACTGTATCTATTAAATATGCAAATCTGAAAAGTCCTTCTGTTATACCTTGTCACGGAACATAGATTCAATGATGAGTCCCCACAGATCTGTGAAACTTATCTGATGTCCTTCCTGTTTCCTTTGGCATAACTCTTTCAAGTAGTATTTCAGACGGTCTGGAGCAAAACAAGCCAAGAACTTATTTTTAAGCACGTGCCTTCGGATATCATTGAGTGTTTTCTTAAGATTCTTCTGCGACCAGTCAGGATCTTCATACAAGTTTGCCATGGTCCTAAAGAAGAAAGAAACAAGGAAAAGTGTGAAATCTCAAGCTGAGCTTTAGGAAATTGTGGAGGTTTTTGTATGATGTCTTGATTTTCATAACAAAACACACATGTATGCAGTATCACCCACATCTTTAAGCAGGACTGCCTTAGCTCCAGATGCTAACAAATACCTACTGAAGGATATGAGAAAAAGCCACAGCAGAAAAGGAAAGCCTTTTCTTAATAGCACTGGCCAAAAATGCTATGAACAATGATGACTTCTGGTGTTGCAGCTAGTAACCACTAGATATTCAAATGAGGCTCCAACTAGCAGCTCACCACTGTAACTCTTTGAGTCACTCACAGAAATCATTTATGGTAAGCTCTAATGAAAACTTTGTTTATCTTGGCCTTACCACGTTGTGCCAGACAGACCGGTGACGTAGGAAACACAGTCCAAGACATTCAGTTCCTGCACGCTCAGAAGGTGAGCGTACATGGCTGTGAGAGCTCTGGTTCCACCACCCGTGGTCATGATTGCCACCACAGGTACCTGTTCAATCCCAAAATATGTGCATTTAATAACATAGCATGGGAGGGGAGGGAGAGATGTCATTGATTAGAAAAGAGAGTGTTACAACACTGCTAAAGTAATAAAGCTGCTGCATACCAGTGGTCTGCAAGGACAAGAAAGACCTGAATTTGTAATAGGGCACAGAAGGAATAAGAGACTCTCAGAAAGATTATGGAGTTTCTCTCCTAGAGATCTTCAAAAGCCAAACAAACGTAGCCCTGGGAAACCTAATTCTGGGTGTTCCTGCTTGAGCAGGGATTGGATCAGTTGGCTCCAAAAGTCCCTTCCAACCCCAATCAATCTGTGATTTTGTTTTTTCTGCCAAGAACTCGTGCAATTGGACATGAGATCCACTATCTCAAACATCAAAATTTCAGCGTGCTATTGCAAAACCAAAAACCATGATTGAGCCTGAAAAGGTACCTCCTGCCAGCTGAACCAGATTTTTAACAGATGCAATAGAGCAGCAAACATGTGTGTTGTCTCACTGTTTCTTTGTGAGTAACAATAATCTGTTATTCATGTTAAGCATGATAAAGCTGATCCCTACCATTGCATAGGTATTTCATGATAATACCAGATGTGTCATAACTGATGAGTTTAAGAAAGCACTGACCAATTCAGACCAAGTGAGACCAGAAGGTAATGACCCCATTCCCTTTTACAATTCTAGAGGGAAAGAGGAGCCACGTGCACTCAACCTACTTCATACGTAAGCACAATACTTGGTATGTATTGCACTGTGAATACTTTACTTACTCTACCCTGATCTAGCTGTAGACGTCCCTGTTCACTGCAGGATAATTGAATTAGGTGACTTTTAAGGGACCCTTCTAACTCAAATAATTCTATGAGGTTTTTATTAATCTTCCCTTTGAGTACTCATTTCTTCTGTAGAATAACAAATGTAGCTATAGCAAGCACTATACCTCCTGATTTCCTGGAAATAAGAAAAAATGAATACAAATGCTATATTTTGACATCCAGCTGCAAAGAAAGCAAAGAATAATTATGTCTCAGCTACCTCATCATCCTCCAAGTCCTCCTCCAACTGAAGAATGTCCTTCAGAGCAGCCGCAACAACCTTCTTCCTTTTGCAAATGAAATCCCGTTCCTGAGCACACAAGTCAAAGCCCAGGCGTACATCAAGGTCTTCGTGGCTGGAACACAGCATCAAGTATCTTACATCATGCTTACAGCAACATTCAGTGATTATACTGCTTTTACTTCATAAATAGACACATCTTGACCACTGTGCACACAAAGCAGAACAGGAAAAGATGAAATGCTCAGGTTTGTTCCTATAGAAGAACATCACATCTTTGTTTGGACTAAGGGTTTTGGCTTTTTTTCCTCTTTTTTGCCCACTCCTCACTGAAGATGCCTGAAATTAGAAATAACTGCAAGTAACACAACAGCTCCCTTTCAGACATGAAGCCAAATGCCTGCAGAGGGCAGGGTTTTGAAGATGGCTTTTAAATGCACCTTCAAAAGTTGTGCAAACATCCACAGGTGACCTCACATCACGAACAGAAGGTATGGTGCAAATATTTGCCATTGTTGGCTTTGTAGGGAAGCTCCTACAAAATGTCACAGATATATCCTCCAAAACTTACAAAGGCCTTAACCATAACCAACGTGATTCCCTGGTTTAAAAATAAGTTAATGTGAATTTATTTCTTTGTTTAGCTGATTAAAATCTATGCAGGTACCTGTATTACCTCAGTTTTTTTTTTTCATATTCTAGAGTCACCAGGTACTCTGGCTTTGGCCTTCCTGTTCCCTTGTCTGTGCTTAGGGAAACAGAATTGGTTTCGTTCAGTGAGTTTTGAAATGCAGCTTTTGTTGAAAATCTACCTTTGTAATAATTCCTAGAGGTTTCTGTGAGTGCTCACATTGGCCTTTTGGTGAGTAATACTGATCACAGTAAAATATCAACAAAAAAATGTTATGTGTTCTGAATAAAAACCTCTTAACTCATTGTATAGTTCTGTTACATAAAATCACAATCTCTGAAACTCCGTATTGTTCCAGGCCCATTTTATTTCATTGCCTGAAAAGAGGACAAATCGGTACTTAAAACACAGACAGTATCAAATGGATTGGAACTTGAGTGACAATTACCCAAAAGCAAAGGGACGTGGTTTAGTGGTGGACAGTAGTGATCTATCTAGATGATCTTATAGGTCTTTTTCAACCTAAAAGATCCTATAACTATTAAGACAAATAAGATCTCTTACCATTTTTTTGTCTTTAAGAGCAAACCAAATTTTCTGCACTGAAAATAAAAAAGGTAAGATAATGAATACAGATATTTTAAGACAGTCTGATTTCCTCACTTTCAAAGGGGCATAGTACTTTTGGGTCATCAATACATCTACAGAGCTCTGAACTTTGTTAAACTAAGAGTGGGAGATAGACTGTTCCCTCAGTGTTTTGTTATTACGTTGTTATTACAGAGACGTATGCTGATTTAACAAGTTAAGGTTTCAACACTATCATCTATAGCCTTTATCTTCCTCCTGTTAAGAAGTTCAGATTAGATTGCTCACACACTGCTTAGCTACACAAACAAGAGAAGAGCTGCAGTAGTTCACACCCCTGGAAGGCTCCACCAGGAAACACTATTCTAGAACAAACTGCAGTATTTCATGCAACAACATGAGATGCAAGAGGAAGCCAAAGAGGCTGAACTCCACATGCACGTGTGCATGCAGCTCAGTTTGCCTCCTAGGGGACTGAGCCTCACCCCTTTGCCCTAGTAGCATCCAGTGACTTCCAGCTTGGTAAAGGACATGACCACATAAGGAGTCATAATGAGCAGCAGCTCAGACATTTTCTTCTTTCTCCTTCTCCCATAAATTTCCCATTTATTTTGCTCCAGTCAATTCATTTTATTATGTGTCACATTAGATGCAAGGGGGTTTAGAAAACAATCAGTTCTGTATGAAGACAGAGGGACTTTAATGTCTGCATCTTTGGAACCAGTAGGAATTTTTGAAAGTTTGCAAAGGATTCTCAACGGTCGGCAGATGCTTACCTTGCTGACTGCTTCCTGCTCAGAAGGGAGTGACTTCAGAGGTAAAGTCAGGGGGATGCTTCTGCTCCTCCTTTCTCTGCATGCCACACAAGCACACTGAAAAGAAGCATGGAGGTCCTTTTGGTTAAGACAGAAATGTTCTTCTCTTGCTGCCTATTCACATATAAAGGTCAGTTCACAGATCTGCTTGACATGTTGACTACCATGTTCAGGGGTAACGTACAAAGCTGGGAATCCTCCTCTTCTTTGTGAGTGCAACATCCAATGAGGGTTGCTTGTATTTGGCATAGTGGAAGAGAGTGGGATCTGGGAGAGGGGAACGGGAGCCAGAGCCCAGTGAAACTCTCTGCATTTCTTCAAATGATCCTCTCACTGTAAACGTTAGCTCATTCTCTAAAACAATGACATAAAACGCACAGAGTAGTTACTTTTAATTGCAAGTAAAGGGAAAAGGGGGAAAGGAAGCAAAAGGTAAATTCAAACAATCCCCTTCTCCTCTCCCTGTGTACCTGGAAAGCTGACATCTGAAAGTGATCCAAGCCCACACACTACAGGTTGTTGTGTCGTTATAATAGACTGAATAAAAAGGCAGCTGTGCGTGTGATGTGAATGCCAGCAATTTTTAGACAGCTGCATTTCTCTTGCAGCTCCATGACCACATTAAGTGCCACCAGGTACCTCATGCTATAAGGTGTTTTCATATCTGGCCAAACAATGAACAACAAAAAGTTCTCAGTCCCCTAAAATAAGATCTGACTCTGCAGTAGTTGGCCATATTTATCTGAAGAGTTCAGCTAATCCTGCTGGAGTGTATTATGCATGTTCTGAGGTTGCGTACCAGATGCAGCCCCTCAGGGGAGGTGGGCAGAGGAACTCCTAGATTCTGGTTCTTGACCGGGGTCAGGCGTGAGCCAGCTGCTGAGCGGCTAACCCCTGCAAAAAATGAGGTGTTTCTGTGCGTGTGCACAAGTCAATCTGTCACAGATCCTGAGGAAATTTAAGGCCAGGGACTATCATGCTGAAGGAGGTACGATTCTTCAGGAGTTAGCAGTAGTACAGCAGGGGTTTTTAGGATCTCAGCTTGGGGTTTAGATACTTCCCATGCGGGCACCTTATGTCATTTCTCATCTGGCACAAGGCTCTCTGTGCAGTCAGAACTTTGAACCTGCACCCGCTGCAGAACAAGCAGCATTCTCTATTGGAAAGATTTTACAAATTGCCTTAGATGTGGTCAGTTAAAGCATTAGTATTCAGCTGGTGCAATTTCTAGGCATTGTTAGAGAGGGTAAAATCACTAATACTCAATTAAAGAACTAGGAAGCTTACCTGCAAACTGTTTTTTTTTCACCCTGCTGTCAAACTCAATTTCCAAGCAGGCCAGCTCACGGCACTGTAACAGACATGACCAGGACAGGGAATTAGGTTACTGATCCAGCCATCTCAACACCAGGTGTTGAAAGGATCATTGCTTGAATGTGTGGGCTAAATGTGCGGACAGGTTCTGCTAGACCCAGTGAAAGAGAATTAACTATCACTATCATATGGTAAGATGGTGCTATGCTACCATGCTATGCTGGTGAGCTGTAATATTTTATGGATGCAGAAAAAACAAAAGAAAATGATAGCAGTCTGAAGGCTCCTCTAGAACTGTGTTGGTCTCCACTAAGGAGAAAACAAAGCTTCTAACAGAAGTGTAACCAGAGAATGAAGACTTACAGTGTTTCTCTCAGTACTGTCAAAGTCAGCTAAGGGAAGGAAAGAACAAGGAAGGAAAGAAGGCAAGAAAACAAAACAAATAATGTTTTATGTTTTACCACTACTGCCCCATTTGTGGTGATGGTTTCAGGATGATCCTGGCTAGAAAACAAAAATAACATGTATTTTAGAAATCATATCATCTGAATTTTTTTAAAAACAAGATGTATTTTTCTCTCTGAGAGATTTTGGTTTTACTTGCTCCTTTCTATTGTTTGTAAAAACATGCTTCATTTTCACTAGAAGCCATGTAGCTTACAGAGCAGAAATGATTCAATTGCGATAAAGCACCTGGGAAGTGCTTGTAACAATCTTAGTACTACAGGTATGTCCCAGATTGGGTAGCAGTATTATCCTCAGCCATGAGCCATCCAGAGAACCCATAGACTTACTGCAGTGTATATCACCAGCTTCTGAAAGTCAACTCCAAACCACATAAATAACAATTTCAAAAGAATGCTGTAGAATTAAAATCACAAACTTATTCTCCATGCTTTTTTTTTTTCTTATAGCATTTTTTTTTTCTTATAGTGATATACTGATGCACACATTGAGCTTGGAGAAGGGGAGACTTGCTATTGAGGTGAGACTGAGTGTACAGAACAATTCCCTGCATCAACGAATCTCTCTCTGAGCTTCTGCTTCCATTATAACAGGGTTTTACTCACATGTTCTCCAAGAGAAACTCAACTTCCAGCTCCTGACTCCCCTGAAAATGAATGAAAAAAAATGAGACGTTCTCAGTCAGCATGTGCAGAGGTTTGCAAACGCAGCCTTTGTTTTTGCAAGCATAGTTTCTTTATGCTTTATTAAATAACAATATTCTGTTTCTTGCTTGCTATTGTCAGCATTAAAGGACAGATACAGCTTTTTCTTCTCTAAGGAAAAGGTAAACTCAGTTGTACTAGCAGAGCAAAGGATGTTTACAAAACCTTCATTTTTCACAACTTCTTCATTGTTAGCTTCCCTATGTCAAGAACAACATTCTAAAACTTAACGTTTAGGAAACTGTCATGGGATATTGTGCCCTTGAATTGTTTTGGTTTTTATAATCTGCGTTAAGATTAGATAAACTGTCATTTTCTGTCAGTTAAGTAAAAGTTCAAAGCTTCCCTAAAATTTCATCTGTTCTGGGGCTTGGGCACTTGACCAGAATCTGCGCCAGATGAAACCAACAGTAATTTGAGAAGGCTGAAAATTTTGCCATTAACGCACAGTTTCCAAGATTTTAAGAAATTTTGCTATGGTTGAACTCAGAAGTTGGTTCTGGTGGTACAAGACATCAAATCGAGTACCTCAAGACATTTATGCTTTTTCCCTTCTGGTTAAACTTTTGCTGCGTTCTTACCTGCGGATTCAAAGGAAATGCCACCATCACTCTTTTCCCAAGGGAGATTTTAGCTACATCAAAAAGAACAATAGCATGGTCATCATCGTGAAAGATGTCATCATCAGAAACAGTCATTTCTAGAATATTCTGTAAAAAGAAATGAAAAAATGTACAATTTGTTAGCATGTCCTCAAGAAATATAACATTGTGCAAATATTCCATGCTCAGCATCAGCTTTGGAGAGAGAAAATAAATAGGAAAGCACTGATGACAGATTGCCACCAGAGTAAAAAAATTGGTGTAATCTCTTTTATTAGAAAAAGTTTCTAGCCTTATCAATTAAGGCTGAAATGAGATTTCTTTTCGGACATTATTTCTGCTTAAAAGTAACACACCAAGCACAGTATTTTAGGAAGTAATACAGATAACTATTAGTACTATATTGTCCCACATCAACAGAAGCAGTAAAGGTCACTTCATTATTAATAACTTTCAAGTCTGACGTTTTGTGCTCTTCTTGGGCTTTCCACTTTCAAACAGCAGTGTTCATTGAGAATAGCGTAATTAGCAGTACTAAGCTGGATAAAAAAAATTAATTATACCAGAATTTAATAGCTTCTTGGCTTTGATATGCATTTGTTTCCTGTCCTCTCAGTGAAAGAGAGGTTTCTCTGCTCTAAGGCTGCTTTGTAGATTTACTTCATTGTTTCTCTGTAACGTCACTCTGCCATTGGTTTTCTCAGCCTTCTGCAAGCAGGTCAGGCTCAATTGCTGATATACAAACAAAAAGCATCCATGAGGAAGGAAGTAGCAAAAGCCAAAGATGTTCACTCCAGCTTGCTAGAACTTTACGTAAACTCAGATAGGCATTAGAAGTACTGACATCCTGTTTTGGTTTAAACCAAAAGAAACAGCATACAGATGAGATGAGAGCTTTGCGTACCTTGACTTTTCTCTGTATCCGGAAGTAGAAAGTTTCATTCCACACAGGATCTTTGCAGTTCTTGATGGTTTTTGTTTGGAATTTCTCATCTGAAGCAGTTGGCAACCAGAGACTCACGTAGCAATCAGACTGGCTTACTATAGAGACATAGGCACAAAATGTCTGCTAGGGCAACCACAGCAAAAAAAGATGGAGGAACATAAGTGCTCTGTAGTTTGAATATGGATAAAGAGATGGCCAGTTCTTTCTCATATCTACAGGCTGATGCAAGAAGATAGGAATCATACAGCTAGATAAAAGATAACTTGTTCATTGCAACACTGTTTTAATAAGCAGAGAATCCAGATAGTTATGCACAATCCCCCATGTATATACTTTAATACAGTCCTAGCTAGTGATATAATAATATACACAGCCAGAAGTCTTATATTGTCCCTGATGAATTTTTTTTTCAGCTCCCTGGTCATTTGCAGGAGAAGAAAATTGCCACATAGAAATCTGCCTGTATTTGACCACACTATCATCTTATTGCAAACTAAATAATTTCAAGTGTTTGTTAGATCTCAGCAGCAAAAATCCCTATGCTCCACACATCTCAACCTCAAACTCCCTGATGCGTAGAGTAGAGACAACAAGAAAAACTGGATATAAGTTGACTCCATGGCAAGAGTGGGCCATTGCTCATCCAGCCAGACCTCTGAGGGTGGCAGCACCAAATGTGCCAGACTGAGCATTAAGCAAAGAAATGAATTTCAGCTGAAACAAGGAAATAGCAAGAGAAGAAGGTACCAGCCCCAGTAGAGGAACTGAGAAAGGTGGGGAGACTATAGGGGCTGACAAACATAACAGAAGCAAACTTAATCCTAGCATTTTTTTAATGCTGACCCACTTTGCTTCATAACTGTTATGTGCAAGAATGTATGTGCTCATAACATTTTTTACATGCAACCCTTACATATAGAAAAAAAAAAAAAAAAAAAAAAACATTAACAAGATAAGAATATAATCTAGAAACTAGTCTTTTCAAATTCTCATTTCCATGTCTGCAATTTAATTCCATGAGAAATCTTAAAAGAATAAGGGTTTGCGTCCAATTCAGATAATAACTATCTGGCATGCCTTGCTATTAACACTCCATGACAGAAAAATTAATTATCCCACCCATCTTGAGTATTGTCTCCTTAGGTGGGGTAGGAAGGGAGAGATCTACTAGCAGTACAATTGTTCCTTCAGTATGCCAATAGGAAGCCAGGGATCCTTTTCCTGGTGTTTGCTGAAAGACCTGGAAGCCATTTCCTACTCCACCTCTCTCCTCAGGAAAAACGAAGAGGCAGAAAGGCTTTGCAACTTGCAGATGAAGGGAAGAAACTTGCATTTACTACGAGGATTCAAATCCCATAGATCATGAGCGAAGTAAACACCAAAGAGATTCTCAGATCCTGAACAAGAACTTTTCCAGAGGCAACTGGAAGGGCTGATCCATCCTGGGGCGTAAACACATGCTTTGGTGAGAAAAGAGGAGAAAGGGAGAAATCTGGTCCCACAGCAATCACTAAAACTACCTACCCCATGGGCAAAAAGATTATTGCTTGTTTTCTCTAAACATGCAGTGAAAACGCTGACTCTTTGCTGATAGAATGTTGTAAAACCACTCAGCCCACTGAAGCTGGCAGATCCACAGAGTGTGGGAGAGAAGAACAGGCAAGCAGTGCCATGTGCTCACCAGCAGTCTGCAATACAGTCAGAATTATCGGCAAAATGTACTGTGTCAGAGGTTAACAGAGGGGTAGTTCTGCTGTCTGTGCTTAGATATATTGCTTTGGGATTTTTTGCCTAAATATAAAGTGTCACTTGAAATCCAGAGGCCATGTCAAGATTTGTAGGGTAATCCTGGAGGGTGATGACTGTCTGGCAGGGAGATCTTCAGATAAGTCTTTGCACTGAATCTGAAGGAATTTCTTAAAACTACCAGGTAAACTCTGCACAAAGGGTGTAAGTTGCCTTTCTGTCTTTGAGGGTGATTCCACAAGAAATATTTCAGTGTTGCAGGTTTTTACATAATTGAAGCAAAAGGATAATATCTTGATTTTGGCAACTACTGATGTAGGATTCTATTTACACTGTACAGGAGGGCTGTAATTACCAATCTGTCTGATACACTGAAATAACTCCCCTCACTGCAACATCTGATGGCCTGCAAAGCTATGAAGTACTTATCCTGATATGTGGTATCACCAGCTCTGATCTACTGTTTCTCAATAGGAAGCCTAGATCTCCATATGACTTCAGGCCATCTAGATTTTCCCTCCTCTCATTAATGAATGCACTTATCACTCCTGATGCCAAGCATTCCAAAAACACGAGTCCATCTTCCCCGAAAATCACCAAAGCAGATGCAATGTAACATACTTCAAAAACGCTACACTGATCTGACTCATAAACTCTCTCCTTTTTGATATCTGGTTACCATCGGGTACAGGAGGAACTTTTCAATTACTGCAAAGGCCAGTTCTTTCCATCTCTTCTTCTAAATGAGAACAGAGATGCTCTATCCTTTCAACCATACAGTGCATAAGATAAGACTCATGATAAAACTGAAAAAAGCTGACAGTGCTAGAAGTCTGTGCTGCGCATGAATGATCTGCTACAGCATTTATGAATCTCTTTTGTTACTGTTTCATCTACAGATTTGTTGGGGTGTTTCCCTCGATAAAACTTTTTCTTGAGTTTACTTGCTGAAATTATTTTTCCATATGAGAATTGCTTTCATAAATCTTTACTTAAAATAAGCTATTGACAGTTCTTTGTCAAACTATGGAAGCACAGGCTGTATAAACAGCCAATGAAATTGATTAAAAACAGGCTCAGCTGCCAGGCTCAAAGAATTGTAATCAGCAGCACGGAGTCTGGCTGGAAGCCAGCTACCGGAGGCGCAGCCCAGGGCCTGACACTGAGGCCAATATTGTTTAGCATCTTCAGTGACAATGTGGATTATGGGATGGATTTTACAGATGATACAAAAATGGGAGGCGTGGCTGATAGATCAGGCCTGCTGGAACCTCATGAAGTTAATCAGGGAAATGCCGTGTCCTCCACACGAATGGGAATAATGTCATGCACCGGAACAAGCTGGGGGCCAAATGACTGGGGGAAATCTCTGCAGAGAAGAAGCTAGGGGTTCTGGTGGACACCAGGTGGAACATAAGCCAGCAATATGGCTGACAATGCCAGCAGCCCCCTGGGATGAATTAGAAGGAGCACTATCAACAGGTAGAGGAAGGTTGACTTTCTGTCAACTCCGCACTGGTAAGGCTACATCAGGAGTGCTGAGACCATTTCTGGGACAAGAGAGAGATGAACACACTGGAGTGAGCACACCAAAAGGTCACAAAGAATATCAGGGGTTCGGGGCATCTGACATATGTGGAAGGACCGAAACAGCTGGGACTCTTCAGCTTGTAACAGAAAAGGCTCCATGGGATCTTACCGATGTATCCAAATACCCAAAGGGAACAAGAAGGGAGAGAGTCAGACTCTCCTCATCAGTGCTCAGTGAAAGTAACAGCAATAGGCATGAATCAAAATACAGGGAAACCCATTTAAACATAGCAAAAAGGTAAGTTTAAGAATACAAAACTAAAACAACAATAACTGTGAAAGCAGTCAAACACCAAAACAAGATGGCCAGAGAGATTGTGGAGTCTCCATTCGTGGAGACTTTCAAAGCCATCTGAACATCGCTCTGAAAAGCCTGATCCAGCTTACCCTGCTTTGAGCAGAGGATTTGACTTGATGATGTCTGGAAGTACCTTCCTCCCTCAGCCACTCTAATTCTGGGTGTGATGTCAAGCCTAGCTAATCACAGACAAATTATGTATAATTGTTGGTAACAGATTTTGACCTTGAAGATGAGGTGAGGTGGGGCCATTAGGACAAAGCATATCCTCTTCCGGTGGAGAAATAAACCATGCCACATATGTTTGTGCCACAGTTTGTCTACAGTCTCTACTGATGGGAAGATGTGTTGTTTGCCATCAAATTCCTGCTATTTCCTATGTTCTCCTTGATTTATACATACAGTTATCAGCTATTCCTCATGCTGTCACACTGATGTTATATATTTCTGTAGAAGTGGCATTAATTCAGATGTAGTCAACTTGATATGCAAACAGGGAGACCAATAAAAATAACAGGATAGTGGGATGTCTGATGAAAACTGTCATACCCTATTACGTGGGAGAACTTGAAATGATTAACCAGTTACTTTGATCCCTCTTATCCCTGGAAAAAAGAAGTAAGGAAGAGCTAGCAAAAATCTTCCAGTTCATTCATTATTACCTGGGAGCTAATAAAAGAAATTATATTTGTTTTTTCTTCATGCTCTACTTTTAACGCAACTCTATATTACCAGGCATCGTTAGTAATTTCATGCCATGCATGGCTCTTACATCACAGCACATGTGGCAACCTCATTCCCTGATAATATCATGTCATTCTACGGAGACGCTAAGACATCTGAGTTCATGGTCTTCTTGTATGTCACTACTAGGTGTCATTTATATCCTACTCCTATTTTCAACTTTGTGAACTGTTCCTTTTGTGCACTGTTGGACTATTTCTCATCTCTGTCCTCAAGCTAAAAATGGGACGAACATTCAGAACCGAACCCAGATATTCATAACCACTAACAAACACTGTTTGCTGCACCATGAAAGTACAGTCCTTTGGCATGTTTCTAAAATTAACAATCACATGCTACAATCAGTTATGTCTCTCAGAAAAAAAAAAAAAAAAAAAAAGATAGCACTGAAAAACAAAGCATATGAGAAAAACCAGTCTTTTAAGAACAATTAACATAAACTATAAAATCCCATCTATCCTGTTACAGCACTTTATAATGCCAAATATATAGAGTTATATATATATATGTATATACACACACACATACATATATAATTTTCTCCTAGTGAATTCCTCTCTACCTGCACAGACAGGTTTCCCTTGAATCCGAGTTTACCTCACTTCACCTTAAAGGAGGAGAAGAGCTGCTCCTATTTCTCAGTCTTCAGATGTTGTCTCCATGGTCATTTTCCTTCACCAATGTAATATAGTATTATGAAGTCACCTCCAAATATTATCTGCCTGAAAGCTGATTTGAACTGAAATCTGTCCTTTAAACTCATCTATAAATGCAGTTACACTTTGCAGATTGCTTGTGGAAATAATGAAGGCTCAAAGACCTTACTGTGTTATCAGTGATGTCTTTTACAAGGAATCAGCAGGGTCCCCATGTGAATGAGCCCTACAACCTGTGCAGCTTTTAATCCAATGAGAACTAAAAAGCTATGAAATTTTCTTTTAAAAGATTCAAAGGTCTCCCTTCATGCAAAGGTGAAAAATGAACGGCAAAAAAGCAAAGGTAAGACCAAATGGAGCAGCATAATTGTTCTGAACGCTCACAGCTTAGAAAGCTTCCCGTACATATTTGAAGCAAAATTCAGATTCACTTCCTGTTCCAGAAGCATTTAACAACCAGCTTGTACAATTTGAAAATACATCACACCCATGTTTCAACCCTCCAAGACTTTACTTTGGCCTATCTCCGATAGCCGTATCATGGAGACCCCTCTAGCCACAGCCTCTTAAACTTGTAGGACAACACCCAGCAAAGAAGGTGCTGTTGCTGGGAAGAAAGCATCAGTCAATCTAAAACCTACACCAAGTAATTTCTTATTAGGCAATACAGCTCAAATTCAGCATTGCAGCTAGCCAGCACTAATGAGGCTGATTACATCAGACCAGCCTTCCCATCTGCTCTCTTCACCTTTTCTGCGTTAACTTGCCCACATATGTTCTTCAGCAGCAAAGATCAACTCTTGGTGTACCGTACCACTCAATATCTACATCAGTATAATATCAAAGAACCATTCAGCACAGAGACTTCTCTCCTCAGGATTATGTGAGATCCAGTGGAGTCCAAGAGGTTTTCACCTTTTCACATACTAAATAATGTCATTAGCATTATCCAGAAACCTGGGAGAGGTCATCTTTCACTTGCAGCACAACAGTCTTCTCTTTTTTAATGCTGAAGCTTCAGGTGTATCAGATAATGCAGAGCCCCTCACTGATGACTTTCTTGACCACAGGAGTGGGGTAGCTCCAGCTGTATGCTGTAGGGACTACCATAAAGGGAGTAAATGCTAACGATGACACAGCTCTGCATGGTCATTTGATAACTGATTTCTTTAAGGAAAGAAATAAGAAGATAGAGAACCTGAGCTACTGTGGTCCTTCTCCCCTTATCCTTCTGGCAAATGCAATCATTAGAGGGGGTGTTAGAAGTGAGAAAAGGAGCTAATGCACTGTTTTCTCCACCACCTTGTCCTGGTCAGATATTCCTCCTGTCAGTCAATGAGATTTATGAAAGCCTGTGGCACATGTGCCTTCACCATCCCTGAAGTTTCCACCCTGCCCTACACAACTCCAGATGAGAAAGAGCAAGTGAACACACAAATAACCGAAAAAGTTAAGTCATTCTTTTACTCAAGACTATCTGCATCTTTTGGGCTAAGGAGGTAATGCAAAGAAGGTACTGGACTGTAAGATCCCACAAGCTTCATCAGCACTGTTTCCTGAACTGCCTACCACCTCCCCAGTGCAACTGCATAGGAACCTGCTAATGACACCGAGCACCTGCAGGGTAGCAGGATGAGTATTAGTTTTCTTATCTTAGCACCTCTCAAATGCCCACGGTGCGATCAGGGAGTGCCTGAAATCTGCGTTTGAATCAAACCCATTATATGAATTGACAAAAGGGTCAGCTAGGAACAGTGAAAACTAATTAGCTCTGGTCTGTCAAGAGCATCTGCATGATGAGACAAGCCAGAAACTCGTTGTGTGAAGTATGAAGCAAAAGTCAGAGCTGAGAATTATCTAAATGCAGAGGAGCCCACAAAAGTGCAGTGACACCAGGTGTATTACAAGGGTTAATTGGCCCATCGAGGAGGAGCCAATTAAAGGTTTTTTTCTGCTTTAGTTTTGTCTCTGTGCGCAAACAGGCACAATGATTGCTCAGATCCAGCAGCATGTGCTGCCTACAGGCGAAGGTGTAGCATTACATCTCAAGATAAGCCAAGACTCCCTCCTACACATCCCACGGGTCTCAAGATGCACATTTAAAAAAAAACTAGGATCAAGTTGGGTATATGTAGTAGTGAGGAACATCAGTGGAAGTACATAGGAAGTAGCATTCCCTGAAGCAAGGATATGGCAAGTCAATAAGAGCTCTAATGGCCTGGCATGACACTTGCAATGAACTGAGAGAAAATCAAGGAAAGTGAACGTGCTTTATCTAAGCAGGGGTGAACAGAAACTTGAGCAGACTGATAACCATGTGTAGTTAGAAAGACAGGAAGCCAGCATGCTGGCAGAAAAAGCAAGTCCTAGAAGCTGCAGCACTTGGTTGGAAAGTGGATCCTTGTTCCTTGATTTGGTGTTTGGCGATGACAGTCACAAAATTGTCAGCCTTCCACTGATATCTCAAACTTAATGGCACCTGCACCAGCTGCTTGTACTCCATTTTCCAGGGAAAAAGATCATATTGCTAAGATAAGCCTAGATAAACTATGTCGTTTTCTAATTCTCATCAGCACACAATAGTATATGTAGCTATTTTAGTTTTCTGATGCTTCAAATACTTAAAAAATAAAACATTAAATCAAAAGAATATTGGCATCACATCCAAATCAGTGCTTGAAAATCACCAGATAGCTGTTTGCATGGTATCACAAGGAATTGAAATTATATTGTCACATACAATTTTCCCTGGGAGACACCAACTTCTTCGCAAGCACAGGCAGATTGCTGCTGCTCACTCAACAAAGGACTTTTTGATATTGTTCTGCCTTCAGTGTTCAACTGCAAATGGCTTACTGTACTTCAATTTATTTAAAGAATGCACACAAAGCCACAACAGTAGCTGGGAAATTTCTGACAGAAAAAGTTCCTTTTCTTCAGCTACTGGCCACGACCCTTGTTTGCCAGTAATTTACAAAAGAATCTGGAGATGCTTCTCATTGTTTCCAGGATTTGTCTTGCATCTTAAATTAGGATCCCTCTCCACATAGTAAGAGGTCACGCCTTTCAAAAGGTGCACATAATTTAAATAGAGAAGATGGACAATATATCTGGGAGAACATTTTTTTTTAATACAAGTTCTGTAGGTAAGCAGAGGCACAGAGTGCTCAGATGATTTGTCTACACGTACATAGGAAAAGTCCATACATCAAGCTCAGAACAGAGCTTGATCCCTACTCAAGTGATGTATGTTTCAGTGGTACTATGAATTTCCTAAATTGCATCTCACTCCACAGGATTTTCTCTGAAATCCTGCTGGAAGATGGAGGATGAGGTCACAACATTTAACTGTTTTCTGAGAGAACACTGTCATCTTATTTCATGCAATCCTTTTGCATAACATAGCGAATCATGATTCTTATCATTCCATTTCCATTCTAGATCAAAGGTGGTACTAAAAGAAATTAAAACAGCACTTCAAAGGAATAGTAGTAAGGTCATGCAGATATGTGCACTGTTTCATAACTGAAAGAACACTGACCTTCTTTGCTGTCCTCTGATATTTTTCTAATCTCTGCAATTCAGTATTACAGACCACGTATTGAGAACCAAATACTTCTCTCCATTAGGATGGATAATTGACAATTGTGATATCTGTGTTCTTAAAACTCCAAAGTCAGTGAAATATACAGAGATGGTGATAAGTCTTTGTAGAATACTTTTCCATTGAAGAAAAAACTGAAAACAAGTGGGAATATTTGTGATTAAAGTATTGCCATCTCTGAATTATCCATTGGAAGTCAAATAGCACTTGGAGAAAAACAAGAAGGCACCCTGCCAAGTCCTTAGCCTTCCTCAAAGTCTGTCTGATGACCTGCCTCCTGGGCAGGAGGACCCTTAGACCTGGATTGCACCAGCTTTGCTAAGTGCGCTGAAACTAACATATTTTGGAGTACCACAGGTGAAAAATAGACTTTGCTCTGCAAACAGTAACTGTAAATTTCATTTTATACTTATGGATCCTCAGATTGTGAAAAAAAAAAAAAAAAAAAAAGTTAAAACTCAGGAAGACAGAAGAGTGAGGTAACGTTATATGAGACACTGGGCAGTGGAGAGGCTGTGGTATCAGTGAGCCTCAGCACAATCCCCCCAGAAACAAAGAAAAGGCACAGCATGATAAGAAAGAAAAGTATGATAAACTGATACACAAAGCTGCGGTTATTAGCAACCTGCCAGGTTCATGAGGCACCTACAGAAATGTCAGAAGAAAATTATGGAGAGAAAAAATAATGTGGAAATGGAACACCCACTAAGGGTGAGTGCCAGGTAAATACCACACCTTTTCAGAACACTTTGCGTGTAAGCCATAACATAGACACTACGTACTGCAGTCTCTGGTATACAACTTTCAGTGTATGACCAGAGTCAGAAACATCCATAACAATATGGCTGATGTTATGATGCTCAGGACATACAAATTATACAGCTCCACTGAACTTCTGATATGTGCTGTAAGGAATCCCAACAAGCAGCTAAGAGTGACAGAGTAAGGATTTCAGTCCTGTATTCTACATATTTCTTAGTGATATGTGATACAAACACCTGTGTATTAAAAAAGGTGTTAAGGAGTTTTCACATCTCTGAAACAGTCAACACATCAGGAAAGTAATGCATGAGGGCTGCTCTGAAAGTAATGCCTCCTATTTTATTATGTTGGCTCAGAGGCAGCTGTTGGTGGTACAGCAGTAGAGGCTGAACCTTCCTGCCAGCAGTCCACTGTAGTGAACAGATGACAGCAGAGGGGCAGTCTGATAAAATACTGTCTGACATGGAAGTGTGTATGAAGCAAAGGTGTGTCACTGAATCCCTCCATGCAGAAAAAAATGGAACCATTGATATTCATCGATGCTTGCTGAACATTTGTGGAAACCAAACAGTAGACATGAGCACAGAGAGACAGTGGGTGGTGCATTTCAGCAGTAGTGACAGTGATGTGAAAGACAAGCCACGTTCTAGATGGGCAAGCACAGCTGTCATCCCAGCCTGTGCAGATTTTTACGAATGCAACATGCAGGTTCTTGTTCATTTTTGGTGGTGCTCATCTAATAGTAGTGATTATGTTGAAAAATAGTGTATGGTAGCTGAGAACCAGCTCTATCAAATAGCGTTACTGTGCCCTTTAAATCTGTTGCAGTTTCCAAAGAAATAAATAGGAACAACCTATATAATAGTTTTACTCATACCCAAACTGGCATTACTGACCTGTTGCTGAATTTATTTATTTATTTATACAAAAACAAAACACCTGAAATTGGAAACAGATATTCTATAGAAAAATTTGGATTCGATCATATATTCTTAGCTAGTATGACTTCTGTGTTATGCATTTGTATAGTGGCTAGTGCTAGTGAGAATCCAGTAACTTTAGAACTGTATAATGTCAGTAAGAAAAATCTGATACTTACAGAAGTCTGCCTGATGAGCATTTGTCATCTTTATGATTCTTACAGTGAGCAGGGAGTAAAGCGATATTTCTTCCTGCTGGAAAAAAAAAAAAAAAAAAAAAAAATTAACAAAGGAGATGAGCTTTAAAATTTGGGATATATGTATTGTAATGACAATCAAACACTGAAAGAATCCAGATTCTGCTGAAGCCATCTCTTATAACTGTAATTACAGCAACAATACAGTAGGTAACAAAGTACACTTTCTTCACCAGTCCCTGGTCTGCAGTCACCTAAGCATCCATACAGAAAGCGTAGAAGAAAATGATGGATAGAAAAGTGGAGATAAGAGGGTAAATTACCCTCAGACAGAGCTCAAGGAGGAGTTTAGATCATTGGGGAAGGCAAACAGATGAGTAATTCTTCGTAAAGTCACTTCAAAAAACAATAAGAACAGGGAGCAAAAGCAAGAAGCTGTTGCAAAAGCTAATGACCAGAAGTTTGAAAAGATTATCTTAAGTAAGGAGGAGTGCTGGTAGAAGATGATGAAATAATTATTATCTATTTTCTGATAAACCTTGATTAAAACAACAGGGAGAAAGTATCAAGTGAAATAAGAGAAAACTCATTGACTGCTGCTACTGTGATTGAAGTCAAAGACCGCTAAGAAGGTCAAGGTATAAGAAATCAGTGATAGAAGACAGTACATCAGCTGAAGTGTGTAAAGCATTGGACCATGAAGAATTCATCATGACAAAATTCAGCTTAATCTCCCAAATTGTTTTTCTATAAAGGACATGAAGGTCATTAAAAAAAAAAAAAAAAAAAAGGCAAAAAAAAAAAGCAAAGCAATTGTCAAGCTACAGAGTTATTCTATGAAATGGCAAGAATGATTAAAAAAAAAAAACTTGATAATTTGATGACGTTATATAAAAGCTAACCAGTGCCTAAAATAACCATACGGCTTTGTCCATGAGCTCATGCTTATAACCAGGAATCAGGATTTCAGAAGATTTTCAGTAAACTGACTTTTTAAAATTCTAACACTTTTTGCTGAGGTGCAGAATCAGCACCTCGCAGCAACAAGAGGGCAATGAAGCTATGAACAAACACATTTTCTGTAACAGGCTACAAGAAGTAGAAGATGCATGTGCACTTACTTAGCTTCTGGATGGATGTATACTAAAACTAAATAGAAAATTACCAACTTGTCATATATAGGGCACAGAACACTTTATAGGACTGTTTGTTTTAAACCAGGGAGGTAAGATCTCAGTATTTCTGGAATCTGTGTTGTGCCAGCTCCACACGGCTGCCTCCACCACTTTGGCAGACCACTTCTTTGCCATCAGCATGCAAAACCTGTGACCTCAGTACCTAAACCTGCTTTGTTCTTAAAGAAACCCACTGACTAATTGGGTTTGTCTGGTCCATATCCGTCTCAAAAATAGTCTTCAAATTAAAAAAAAACCAAAACAACGGCAAACATATTTTCAGGAGAAATAAAGGAAATACTTTCTCTAGTGAAAATTTGTGGTACCAGTACTTCAATCAGTATCTAGACCTTGTGTTTTCAAATGCTGCTAGAGGTGCACGTACACTACTAGGATTTGTTAAGAGTAGAGTAACAAAAACTAGTGTGAGCTGTGCAAAGGCACATCTACATCAAGCACCAGTCATACGCTCATTCCTGAATGCCACTGCAGTGGAGCAGAATAGAGGATACATGAAGAATGCCTCACAGGGACCTCATATTATGAATATAAATGAAGACAGACTGGTAAGAGAACCAGCACACGGGAGGATTATATTGACAAGAAAACAAAACAGTAAAACTTACATGGTATTTTCTTGAAGAACTGTGAGATACTACATAGATCAGATAGTGTCAAAGATTATGCAAGTGTTCAAACATCTTATTTCTCCTGGGAGGAGAGTTCTGGATTGGTTCTGCATAAGAGAAAAGCTGATGAGCTGTGCTTGGAAATACAGTGTACCAGGAGTCAAGTGGTCCTTGTCACAGAAAATTCTGCTGTATTGGCTGAGAAATCTCAGTCCTATGAGACAGCAAGGGACAGGTTTTGTCAGTCAGAGCATACCCAAAACACAATCAATGGAACAAAGACCTCAAGAAGCAGATAGAAAAAAGAGATCCAAGGAATTAACAAGATGAAAGAGCTAGTGGCATGAACCTGAAAGAAGCAATCAAGTGTGCTGAAGGTAGAGGACATTCAGGACAAATCAAGTGGAGGGAAAGAAGATAACTGAGTTTTCCTTTATCTGAGCCTTGCTCCTTGAGTCTATTCATTGGGTAAACAAAATCCCTTCCTGTTCTAGCCTGTCCAAAAGAACAATGATTACTTTAAATTTGAAGGAGTAATGAAAGCTTTAGTCTTTATATTCTACATTTCTACCAGTAAGAAAAGGATTTTCACAGGTCTCAGAACCAGTCTGTTCTCTGTGTAACACTCAGGTCCACATCTCTCAAATCAAAGTCTTTCATGGAAAAGCAAGAACAGAAAAAACAGCAGTTCTAGAGCACATCTTCACTCCTCAGGGCATCAAAGGAGGAGCAATATTCAGTGATCTTTATCATCATCATAATTTGAGACACCAATATCTCTGAAGAGAATTGCTAACTATTAAGCTATTAATTACTAAGTAAATCTGAGACAAATGAAAGGGAGACTTATCTTCCTTAGAGATGAAAGTTAATAAAAAATTACATAATACCTTTCTGTTGGCCAAATGCCTGACAAAAATGCTACTCCAGAAAACTCCAAGAGCAAAATATCTTACAACTGAAGCTCAAGATCCTGATACTTCAATGGAAATCATGCAACTAATCCTCTTTTCCCTCTAGTCATCAGTTCACTGTGATAATGCAACAGCAATGCCAACAAACTAAATGAGAAATGTGTTACTGCTGATGAGGATCATTTGTGTTAAATTAAAAGAGGAAAAAAAAAGATTCATTCAGAGAGTTCGTAACGTAATCAACTATCCATGGGTGACTAATTATCATAAACAGCCATCTTCTGAGCAACATTTCATATTAAGCCAAGAATATTCCTGATATGTAGGCTGAAGAGAGTATCACCAAAGTCTGAGTATCCACAGTCACAGATGGGCAAATCCTACTGCAGTCTTCTCTAATAAAGAAAAATCTATGTACATTAAATCTTTGAACTTGTCCTTGCAAAGAGATGGGGATGGGCAGAAGGAGCAGCCTTCCTTAAAGACTTATTGCTACCTATGGAAGAGGTAAGGTTTGTTTTTAAACGGATGCACAATGGGAGTATTGGAAATAATGTTATATTACTTTTCTAGTTTTGTATCAAACCATGAAGGGATGCACACCATGTTATGAGTATCACATAAATTAAAAAGTGATGAATATTCTCCTAATTCTTCTCGATTTATGATTTAATGTCTGGCAGAATAACTTGGTCATGCTCCCTGTTCACTGCTAATACTTGAGCTGAGATTATGTTTGCCTGCATTATTCTTTAAATTTTCAATGCATTTACAGAAGATGAGCCAACAAGTTTTTTTAATCTGGTAATTTGTCATTTAATTTTTGCATCTTTTGAATGAATTACACTGTAGATGTAAGAGAAAGACAATTCACTAACAGATCATAGTGATAAATTTGCTAGATTTGCTGTTATTATGGACTGGCTTACTCATACTTATTTATGATCTTTTCAGCATGTTTCATCTTTCCTGTATTCATGACTAAGGTGCTAGAAGGCAAACTGACAACTCAGGACTCCCAGAAACAGGTAAAGGGTTACACTGCATTTGTTCTCATCCATTCTAAAAGCTGAAGGGGCAGGTTTACAAAGTTGATACTTTTTCCAGATAATTTAGCAGTGGGGACTTTTGGCTTTGCACTTTAGATAGGTGACACAGCATGCAGCAGCCCATGGGCATGATTTTCTAATGCCAGTCCAGTATATATTCAATTCATCACACAGTTACATAAAAGTCCTCTCAAAATAAAGCAAATAATCGGGCAAATATTTGAGCATTAATATTAAGAAACGTATGTTGTCCTTTGTAACAGCTTTCTACTTATTGTCATCTTCCTCTCTTAGATGGCAAACTATGGGTTACAAAGATCAAGGGAATGGCTGAAAGCACCTAGGAAACCCAACACTTAAGAAGCAGAAATTGGGCAGCTCACACAATCCTGTGCCTTTAATGCCAGTTTTCTGCCAAGCTTTATTACAGAGGAGAGAAGATATGTTCAAGAGCCAGAAGGCAAACAGAGAGTGACTTGAGAACACCTTTCTTGTTAAACACTTTTGGAGTGCAAAAGGGAACTTTTGATGGATTTGATAAGAAGAAACTATGACAAGGACTATGAATTAAAGCATTAGAAAGGAACCCCTATGTCCCCTATATGCAGGGGCTTATTTCATTTTAACATTGCTTTATATAGATTCAGAAATGCGCTGGATTCTAACGATCTTTATACACATGTATAACTACATTAGTGGTAAAACAGAGTTGGATGCCTTTAGGCAGGAGCCTTTCAAACCGAAACAACGTCAGTATAAATACAGTTAGCCATTAAAGAAATGCTACCATGATTGGGCCATTGCACTGCTCAATAGATCATTTTCCTGCTTTAGAGCATTCCCTGAGTTTTAATATATGTACATACACAGCAAATTCTCAACAATTCAGTTTTGTTTATGCTACTTTGTCATTTATGTCAAATTTGACACCCCAGTGATAGTTAGACACCATTTTTATACTCTAATTTCCACCTATAGGAAATGCCAAAATGCTACTAACAAGAGACGTTTCAATTTTTTTATGATACACCTGAAGAAAAACAAAGCAATGCTTATAGTTTTCTACTGATCTGGAGTTGTGATCACACAAACAAGAATTAAACATACAGGTTTCCTACGAGCTGCAGACATTGAATCACACCTCACTTACGATATCATCAAACATAAGCTAGCATTTTATTTGGAACCATCCTGTTTTACTTTGAAACAACTTGGCACAAAGTACAGCCAGCTACAACTAATCAAACACAAAGAGAAAAATCATCACTGATACAACTGGCACATTTCAGTGCAAATACAACTCTTATCACTGGCCCTTCTAAGGTTGCTAGAGATGTTCTCCTTTTGTTACAGCATGCACAGTAAATAAAATGAGCCCAAACCCATTACCATCAGCTACATTCTGACTTGCTGACACAGGCAACATTCTCCATTCATTCAGATCTAGAACTCAATTAAAATAAATAGAGATGGACAGCATTAAAAGAAGCCAAACTCAGTCCCATTTTAACAGCAAATTAAGTACATTTCCCCTAAGAAATTTCATTAAGGAATAAAAACTTTAAAAACTTTGTATAAATGGATAAAATAATAGAATGAAAAAAGAAAACCAACAAAGGAATACAGATGCTTCACGTAAAGAAAGTTTTCTCCTATGAAATGTCTTTTTCAAAATAAGCATATGAAACTCATAAGACAATAAAGGAAAAAAGAAGGTCATGCCCTTCTCATGTGTGGTTTTGTTCCACACATAATTTGTTTGTTCTGGTTGGTACCTCAGCATCAACATCACTCTGCTCTGTATCCTGCACCATCCATTTTTGTCCTTCATTTTGCAATGTGCTTGATTTGCTGCTGGGATGCTGTTGAGAGAAGGAAAAAAGAGAGCAAAGATCAGTTTTTCCCTCTTCTTTCAGCTTCTCAGTGTTGAATTGCAATGTGGAATGGGCAATTTGTGCTGCCTCACTGTTTGCATCAGCAAGGTGTGGAAAGGAGGAACGTGCCAGGAAAGTGGCAGCTCTTTCTGCTCTGTATGGAAAGCTATTGACTCCACACAGCTGCAGATATCCAAGGAAGAATGTCTTGTTTTCTTGAAGATTTATAACCTATGGATTTGGGTGGACTTGAGCTGTCTCTATTCTGGGGACAAACCTGAATCAAACTCCCAGAGTCACCTGCCTGGTTCATTCTGTTTTCCACTTACCTGAGATAAGGCAGATGTTGATGCCATCGAGATCACTGCTGCATTGAAAATGGGTGCTGCAAATGGCACCCTAATACTAGGTTCCACAGTTGCCAGTGTCTTCTGAAACATATTTACAGTCTTGAAGAGTGTCAGAAGTTGCTGAACAGGTGTTTTATTACCTTGAGTCAGAGCTCCACCCCTCCATGATTTCTGAAGCAGGAAAATTTCCCACCCACATTACTTGTCCTAAGAGTAAGTCGGTTGTAAGGTGCAAACATACATCTGCAGTTCTTGTGACTGAACAGAGCCTGATAAGACCAAGGCATTTTTACCTGGGGGCCTGCAGACTTGTTCTAAAAGCATTAATCTGATTGATGATGACCTTGTGGCATGTGAGAGAAAACCTGACAGTAATAATCTAAAAGTGATTACAGTAACATCCTAAGAGACATATCTGCCTATTGTCTTCATACAAAGCCCTGACTAATTCTGTGCACTACCTCTTTCCTAAGTGAGATGGTGGAAGAGGAGCCCACCAAAGGCAGCAATCTCTTTGGATTAGAAAATGCTAGGGGACTTCTTGATTGCCAATATATTTCACATACAACTTGTTTTTTAAAGATTTACACAAATGATCAGTGAGCTGTGGATTCCTATTACCAAAGTAACCTACAATGCACAGAGATCTAGTGACAGATCCTCTAGAGAGACTTGCCCTCTCAACCCACTTGAATTAAGTACTGTTTTTCTTCCTTGTTCCTCACACATCTCTCCCATATTACACAGTTCCAATTTTTTACCTCTCCTTTACCCAACAGAGGTTCCTCATTCCCTCTGGGATAGGGCAGAGAGGAACTAACCAGCAGGAACAGATTCACTCTGTGATCCTGTGGATTGGAGCTGAAGTGAAAGACAGACCTGGGGAGGTACACAGCTCTGGAAGACACAAGAAAGAACAACGTGTTATGAGAAGATATACACTTAACAACAGTGTGGGAAAACACAGTCCTCAGGACACGAACTGGAGGAGACAGGAAAGGTCATCATAGAAACGGTGTATGTAGGAAGATACTAGGAATTTTTTGGAAGGAACATTTTTCCACTAAAGAGCATTAGTGCATCATTATTTCTGAACATGGTATTTTTTTTGTGGGGCTTTTTTTGGGGTGTGATATTTTTAGGGTGGGTTGGTTGGTTGTTTCTTACAGCAGTCCACTTTAAAAGAAGGGAGAAATTTGATAAGCCTAAATCCCTAAAACATAAGGTATCACACACTTAATACAAAATGCATCTAAGAAAATGTAAATGAGATTTAAATATTTCACCTTGAAAAGCATTGAAAAGAAGATTTAAAAAAAACTCAAGCAATTAAGGAGAGCTGGTTGCTGTATTTTTGATTTGTTCAGTTCAGAATTGTCATTTCCTTTTGAAAAAAAAGAAATAAATATTCAGATTTCTGAGCAATTGCATTCAAATCAGCATCCAGCTGAGCACTGTTAGACTTACTGGAGCTTAATGGACTCAACTTCTTCATTTTATCAACCTCATATGTAGTGAGGATCTACATCTGTTCAGCACACCTCGAGGAAGCTCAGTGATTAAATTTTCTAATCTATTATGCAAGCATCATTAGGCATACATGGATTTGTATTGAAAATCCTCCCAAATGATTAAAATTAGAGCTTATGAAAGGATTTGAGATTAATAGGGTGACAAAGCATGATGCTTCCTGTTAGACACTGGCATAAGGATGAAATCACAGTCATTCCTGACAGTGGTAATAAGTGTTGTACAAGAACCTGGCTGACAGAAACTAGACACAAACCCAGTCACTTCCAATGGTCTCGTTGCATTCACTTCCTATACGCACAAAGGAATTAGATGAAAAGCTGGTGTTACAAGGAGAACAAGTTAAGATATTCCATATAGATATTTTGCAATATTCCACAGTTGCAAAAATTGATTTCTTAGGTACAATTTATCATTCCACTTTTGATATATGTTTATGTATTTTTATTAAACAATCACTTTAAATATATTTTTAATTTTTTTTAAATCATGTCATTCAGGGGAAAGGTTTGTTATGAACTTCCTTTCTCACCTTCATCATAATGAAACATTTTAATGGAATGGGAACTGCTTGATCGAAACCAGATAAACTACAGTTATAAACAAAGTACAGTCATAAGCTGTTCCATGGAAGCTTTCCAAAGCAGTGGTCAAAAGGCTCTCCCACTCTGGCTCAAGCTTTGTGCAGTACAAGCACATACATACCTCTAATAAGCAAATAAATAAATTTCTGCCTTACTTTTCCCCTGTAAGAATGATGGCCAGAGACAATTTGGAGAATTGGAGAAAAACAAATGTGCATACAAAAGCACACTTTAAAAAATGTATTTATTTGTTCTACTACAGCCTATCTGCATTCCTGATTGAAGTGCAGAACTGCACTGTCTGGATGGAGGTACTGTGATGTTAGTGGCTATTTCTCAATTGTGCCCAGCATAGATTATTATGACCAGGTCTTGTTTCTGCAATATGTGGTAGCAAATGGGTGAGGCTTTTGCTTGAGAGCTAGTTTACATTTACATGTGTCAGACTGCACCTTTGGTTTTTAAGACAAAAGGAAATGAGAAGGGGAAAAACCTGCAGCATCCCATAGGAACGTGACTAAGGGTTGCTTGTTGACTAACTCTTCTTTCCTGACTCAGGCCTTCCTGATATGAAATACCTGTTTTTTAAGCTCATGTCAGATGCAGTCAAACATGCCTTTGACTCAAAGATGGTGCTAGTATCGACTTTCTCAAATTAGTTCAAAGTTCAAACTCCCTTTCACTATGAAGGACAAATCCTTTGGAGGCAAAAAAGGCCTTTTCATACTGAGAATAGGCTCTACCTCACCTAAATGTAGTCATCTAAAGACAGACTTCTATTCTGAGGCAATTGTCTGTGTTTTCTATGCTCTGAATGAAAAACAAAGCAGGCATCTCCAGATAGTGACCCACCTACATGGGGTTCTTCTCTCTCTTTTGACTGGAGAAGCCTCATTACCGAAGTTGTACTTGACACCTAACTTCTGAATAGCTAAAGGTAGGGCGAGGTGAATCCCACTCTGAGTAATCCTCTTTAATCGTTCATTTCCAAAGCTACTGGTGCTGAAGGAATCTGATGCTGAGGAACTCCGGTTGTGTTGTTAACACGTAACTCAGTGTTGCAATGTGAAGCTGCAAAACACCCCTGGGCAAAAGCTCTATTAGCACATAAATGAAAAATCTTCTCATAAATTCATTTGATAATAAAGAATAGGTTTGCGATACTCATTGTAGCAGAGAATGCTAAATGCAATGCTTCCACTGCAAAACCACTACATTTCTTGAGTACAAACTGCCTTCCATATTTCAGCCTAAGGCCCCCTGTGACCACAAACAGGACAGCCTCTCAGATACTGTCCCCATCTCATCTCAGAGACAATTCTGATGTTACTTAAGCACAAGCTGTGCAGCAGCAGCTCATGGCCAGAAATACTGAGAATGGAACGTGAAGTTTGTTTGTCTGTAGTAACCCAGGCTGCAACCTGAGGAAGTTCAACAGCTGCTCCATGACCACTTGAGACATGACTAGAGTGAATGTGGAATTACAAAGAGAAGGACAGAAAGGAGTGCTTAAACTACCCAAAGGTAAAGCACTCACCACTTTTCAGGCAGAGTTCCAGGAGTCAGGTGACTGACTTAGTGCAGCTGGAGGAGTGGAAGGATCATGCTCTTAGCTACACTCATGGCAGTCTGAGGGCCTGTTCATCAGCTGGTGAACTTGTGAGATGCAGAGCAGCCAGCATTGCTCTGCCTCAAAGTAGCTCTCAATTGAAGCTTTCTCCTGTAACAATTTTTTTTTTTTTTCCTTTTTCCTGAATAGTCTGATGGTGTCTAGGACTATCAGCTCAATTTAAAACTACAACCAATGACTGAGCTAGGTCAATTTTAGCATTACTGCTCAAAGATGTGAATTGAATCAGAGTTAATTATTCAAAGGTTATTAAAACCATAGCAAAAGGGCAAATAAAAGATCTGCTAGATCTCCTAGTTTTCTTTTGACATTCCTCAGTCATTCTCCCAATAACAACCTTCATCCTCTTTCCCATCCTTTCCAGCTCCTCTGCAGCTCACACACTTCCCTTTATGTCTCATCCCTATCAGTTCTTTTGTATCATACCCTAGCAATGTCAGTAGCCCCTTTTGTTCCCCTCAGATTTCCCTAAAAAACTTTCTGAACAAAGAAAAAAGGGAAGGTCCAGCTTCTCTGCAAGTGCTTCTGTTTAACTCCTGATGATTATCTTCACTAGAAACAGACATGTTCTACTCCCTCAGGATACAGGAAGGGGCAACTCCCATGGTTCTTAGCAGTACGAAGCTTCAGGCATGACAAAATTATTAATATATGGTAGCCAGACTTTAAAAAAAAATCCAAAAATCAAGACATTACAGAAACTTCTGTGTAGCAATGCCAAATACCATTCATGACAGTCAGGCCCTGACAGAGCTGCGAAACTGCCTAATGCACACTACTGCTCCTGGTGACCCATATATCCATTATTTAATAAGATAAATTTGTCTCCATAAGTATACATAAGTATATGTATACATACATATGTATAATCCACAATATGATTTCATAAGGAGATAAAAAGAAATGACCTGAGAGTATATGGACAATTTTTAATTTAGATCACTGGAAAAAGGAATTTTTCCATCCACTAGGAATATAATCCAGCTTTTAGGAGAGCTCTGTATGATCTTCCTTTGATGAATGTGGGTTACAGACATTTATTTTTATATGCCTATTAACTTTCCCAAACTCACAAAAAAAGCAAACACACAAATATTTCATAAATAGATTGAAAAGTTCTTAACATTCTCGATAAATACTTGCAGAAAATCAGGTTTGCAACATCCTTGAAATCTGTTTTTTGTTATGGAAAAAATAATCTCTTCTCTGGTATATCTGACTGGTAGGAGAGCTGTGCATATACACAGTTGCAATATATTTTTTTTTTAAACTGAGCTAATACAGCAAATTTTTAAATTAGCTTGTCTTCTTGTAAGATATACACTGTGTATGATTCTGATCCTTACCAGCGTCACCACAGTCTCTCTTTAAGAGATTGGAACAGCTAAAGCAATTTACAGTGAAATAACTGGCTTCTAAACATTTTCAGTTGTGTTACATTAATTGTATCTTGGCATCCTAATAGTGGCTCAGCACAGGGTGAGGATCCAAATAAAACCAGCGAGCATTGGTGGGGATATGCCTTTGAGTTTCCTCTTCTTGAAGACAATATATATTATTGTCAACTTTTTATTGCCAGTGATCACTTCAGTTAGCTCCAGGAAGTAAAGTATGTTTACAAGAACCTAGTCCATGCATGAAACTGTTGATCACCAGTGTCCTTTTGCTGAGTATATAGAAAGAAACATGTTTTCCATGAGGATACTAGTTTGAGAATCCCAGGCTGAATCACGGTCTTCAATGCAAGTGACAGATTGCCACTAATTCAGGCATTTTCTCAAAGCCATTGCTCAGCAGGAATGCATTTACTTCCTCAGTGTAAAAGCCAGCACAACAGCTTTCTCAGCCCAGAGCAATGTAGGCAGTATTTGAAAGACATCAGGAGATAACTTTTCTCAACATGGCAAAGGCTTATGCTTTGGTATGATAAAATTTCTAAACCTTTTCCTAATTTTATATGTTTCAGAAGAAGATAGGACAGTGCACTATGAAATCAGAGCCTACATCTTATACAGTACCACAAGGAAATGAAATCTCTCCTAAAGAACCAAGTGGGACAGAAACAGGCCAAGAGATTCTGCTATAAAATACTCAACTCCCTCCTCCCCTGGCTGTCAGCCCTAGGGTGCGGCGCAGCCTAGGAGAAAACACAAGATATGGTAAAATAAGATCCTTAGGAAAGTCATAGCTGAGGCAAGGATGCTAAGCTCTGGTTTATTTCCTGTCCCACCTGCAGGCTGAAGAGGAAAAGGAAGCATTGGATTTGATGATGTACTTACTACAGCCCACCTTGTGGCGCTGAAATTCCCAGTCCTCTTTCCTGTAGGATAATAGCCTGGCTGTTGCAGAAACTCTCTCCTGTATCTCTTCACATGTGCAGAAGCCATTTTCCCATTCCCATGTTGACTTCAAGCACTGTGACCCATTGTGCAATCTGAAGATGAGTGCCTGACAGAGTAACTTGCCCTATATACAGTATGTTGTGACCAATAGCATGGAGAGCCATCCTTTCCAGGGCATCTGGTAGGTGATGTAAGCAGTATTTAACATGCTCAGGCTCTGGTGGGAGTTACACGGACACTCCACCTGCATTTTTTGCCATCCATCATCCATGCTTTGTGCCAGCTGCCCATGGGATGTGCTCTCAGTGATGCTACATGTGTGATAACACAGAGCTGTTAACAGAATAAAGCCTTTTCACAGGATCTTCCAAAAGACTCCAAAATTGGTTGTGGAGCCAAACATGAGAGAATTTGGAGCAGATATGCAAAGCAATCCGGTTGTCATTCCACGTGTTCCTGCTGAACAAAATACAAACCTTTGTGGGAATCTAGTGTGGCCACTTACTTACCAAAAGTGCTGATCACAAAGATCAGACTATGTTAACAGCTCCAGTCTGGAAAGACTTTAAAGAAACAATTGCACAACATCTTAGGGAAGTGTTCAAGAAATGCGTAAGGGAAGAAACATGCTCCAGGAGATTGAGATAGGTAACTATGTAAGTACATCCTATTACACGCTAACTTAAATTGTCATTGCAAAATGAATTTGTGCTAAAACTTACTGACATCAAAGACAAGCGTGACTCTCAGGTCAAGAAAACACAAATTAAAGAAAGACAAATTTGTAGGGGCAAGCATTGCTGAATCTCCATTATAATAAATGTAGGGGAGCAACATGTTACTAAAGCATGTGGATGTCTCTCTGATCAGCTATTGCATGCAGCTCTCGTGTGCTTTTGATATTTTGACCCTATGTAGTGTAATGCCTGAAACCTATTCAGTTAGATCACACTGAAGAGATATGAGGGGAAAGGAAAACAGGTTATTCCTTACATATCTGCAAATATAGGACAATGGTAAGTTTAGACAAGCTGTTGACCCAAAAAAACCACAGGTGTGATTGATTGCTTTGGAAGCTCAGCATTCCAGCTGCATGCTGCAAATCAGTGGGAAGGGTAAAGGTGGGCCAGGTGAATTGGATGTCTTTGAGGCACAAGTAGCTACTCCTGCTGCAGTTGAGGAAATCTCAGTAGCATGATATGAGCTATCCTAATTTCACAATTTTGGCTGAAAGCCTAACATCTTTTAGAAGTGATAAGAAAGTGGCAGCTGGATGTGACAAAGCAATGCATGGCACATGCAAACACAGGAAATACAAAGTAAATCATTAGTTATAGAGTATAGAAAAAACATATTTTGCACAGTTGACAATAAGAAGTGTGTGTATCTATGTAAACATAAAGGAAATGTATACAAGGAAAAAGTAAAATCGTAATAAAAATCTAAGCTCATTACTTCATACATTTACCAAAATGATTGCCTATAATGCAGCCAAAGGAATACTAATAGAACACATCTGTTCTGTGCTGGGAAAGAAGAAACATAACAAGTTCTATTAACAAATATGACAAACTGCTTTGTGACACATGGTCATTAAACAATATAAATTAAGATTAAACAGAGATAATTCTTACCAATTTGTTCTAAAAGTGTAGTGTAGAAAGATTCCTGTCCATCTAGTATTCATCTGTTTTAAGTCTTGGGATACTGGAGAAATGCAGAGACCTGGAAGAAATTGAATGTAGTGCAAATTTTCAAAAGTTACAAGAGAGATATAGCAAGGTGCTAGGAGATCAGTTTCTCTGGTGCCTATGGGATATTGGACACCGTGTGTTTAAATGAAAATCCATTACTGTTATGTTACTACTCTTGGTTCTCTTGGTATTCCTCAAAATACAGGATTGCAGTTGTACATGCTAAATATGCCATCATCCCCAAAATAGTTAACAGCAATGCCTATTTTAAGTCAAGAGCTAGTTTCAAGTTGCATGCATTCTTCCCATTTATGCTCCGTATGTTTTATGTAACATATGTTAATGTATGCATGTTTATATGAAATACAAGTTTCAGCATGTAAAGCAATTGTACGCTGAAAACTTCACCACACATGGGAGTGTTTTTCTCAAAAAAGATTGAAGATGCATAATGAGTTAGCCTTAGGATAGTCATTAACTAGTACGATTAGCTGTCTGGACAGGAGAAGGTCCCACCCATCCAAATTCCATATATGTGTGTGTTTGTGCGCGTGTATGTAGGAAAACACTTGGGGAGAACTGGAGTAAAAATAATGTCTCAAACCCTTTCCATGAAGGCAAAAGTAAGGATATACATGGCTTGTGTAAGAGCTAGATGTGTAGCTGTAGAATTTGGTAAACAGGTTAAGTTCAGAGCTGGTAAATAAAAGGACAGAGAAGCTGCCGGGTGCTGATCTTAATAGAGGCAGACCTAATTGTGCATATTTTTTCACTTTTGTAGATTATTTATTTATTATGTATTTATTTAAAACTTCATGAAATTCTCATATTTGAAAAATGAACATAAACTCTTCTCTAATTTCCTTATTTTGGATATGTAGGTGATGCCAGTGTACTGCCAAAAGCAAAGTGAACAGTTCCTATGAGTGCACTGATCTTGCAAACCAGGTAGTGGAGCTCTCCTTCAGTGACAAGTGTGCAATAGGATTGTAAAGGATGTCAAAACAATTACAGGGTGTTCCACCAGGAAGGTGAATTCCACCAGGAAGGTGAATGCTTAGTAAACTGGTGATGCAATGCAACTGCATGGAAATAAACTTTCTGGGATCAGCGTTAGCCTGAGTTTCTCTATAAGGTGATGAGCAGCTTTGGTAAACCCTGAAATACCTTCTGGGAGACAGTAAATGTGAAAGATCAGTTTTGTTTTGTGAGAAGAAACTGATTTTGTTCTGTGTGGCAACTCTATAGATTTTTGTTCAAATATAATGAGTCATTTTTATGCAAAAATTGAAAAAAAAAAAAGTATGTAGTAATGAGGCTAACAATCTGTTAGCCGATTTCAGAATTAGTCCTCAATGAAAAAAAAACACTGAAAAAGGTATTTTTCTTCTTTTTCCTGAGGAGTTTTAATAAGTTTACTAGTCTCAAACTCTCTTCAACATTTTCATAAGTGATTTGGAAATAAGCATGACATCCTGACTGATCAGATTTGCCATAGAACAAAGAGTGATAGGGCACTGAATAGTACTGAGGACAGGCAATCAGGCTAAGCAATGTGTCCTGCCTGATAAATTGGCCTGATTAACCACAGCTAATTCTAATGCACTGAAGTATGAAGTTATGAGTAAAGGAATTACAAATGCATGCTACAATTTGCTCCCCCTTATGAAAGGGAAGTCTGTAGTTTGGAAAACAGTAATTCACCAGCTTATAGAAGATAACTCAGCAGAAGTCTCTAGCGGCAAACAAGGACAACTGTATTCAATATAAATAATCAAGAAAGTCATTTGTAAGTAAGAATATAAGAATAACAAGGCAATATTCACCTCAGTATGTACTGTTAGTGGAAAGGTACTGGAATCTGCATTGGAAAATGAAGAGTTGGAGAGAGCGCATGTACAAACTATGGTTGGATACAACAAATAAAGTCTTTTTATAGTGAAGACTTGAAGGGCTGAATCTACTGGTTTGATGAAAAGAAGCTTGTGGTGTAACCTGGACACATTTTACAAACTCAGCCCTAATGAAAATAACAGTGGTTATGCAATGGCTTTTAAGTTACTAGAAAAATATTTAACAAGAACTGGTTGAACGAAATGAGGCCAAAAACAAGTTGTATACTTTTTGTTGGAAGATAAGCACCCATTACAATATAGTTCCACGAGACATGGTGATTTCATCATTCCTGATATCTTTGAAAAGAAGTGGAGTCATTTTCCTCCATGAGAGACTTTGGTCAGCCACAGGATTAACACTGAAGTAATTGCTTGGAAAATATTTTCAGCTTTTATTAGTCTGCAGGAAGAAATAAGATGAATGATCTAGCACAATGAATTGTTTGAATAGATGCAAGCTGATATGCCCATTCATCAAGTGGCAAAACCGTGCCCTTGAAAAATGTCCTCAGAATTTTGCTAAAGACTTATAATTACAAAGTTGCAAATAAGGAATGCAAACAGAGAAGGATCCAAGCAACCTGAATATTTCTCCAGGCTTGGCTTTAAGATTGAGAGCTTCAGTCTTTCCACACCTCTCCTGAAGCCTTCCAGTCTTATCTCCTGCAGCCAACTACTGCTCCCTGCTGAGCCTCCTGTTTTGGTTTCATGTGTGAAAGGGGTAAGGCCTCCTCTAGGCATGCTGAGGTGGGCCGTAGGGCCCTTGTTTAAAGAGCTCAAAGTCTTCTGTGCAAGTTACTGGCTCAATGCATCTGTTGTGCTATGCAAAGAAATTTCCCAGGGCTCAAGGGCAATGAAATGCTTGGTGACAGAGCCTGTGCTGACCACAAGACTAACTGAGAGTTTCACTCTGGAGGAACAAGTGCAAATCAAAGAGCTGAGAGCTTGAAACATCCAAGACCCACAAAAATATCTTCTGAGGATTTACTTGGACAAACCACATTGCTGGTGCTACAGCCTTTCAGCAGTACCAAAATAGAAGTGTGACTGTATCCAGGGAGGTCCCTTACCTTAACAAGGCAGTGCTTCAAGACACGTTTCCCACCTGCTGACACTCCTTCTCCCTTGTGTTTCAGAGTAGGGAGCTACACAGAGCTCTTTTGTCCTTGACTGCTATTCACTGTCATTACAGAAATACTGAGTCCAGCTCCCTCTTCCACGCTTTGATGATGCTATTTAAAGCTGCAGAGTGACATTAGACTTAGCCAAGGATGCTGCATATGTATCTACTCATTTGGAAAGTAAAGATAAAAACCTGCATGTGAGCCTTGAAATGTGGAAGGAAAACACTCAGGCCAGCCCTGCAGCACTCCCCACTACAAAAAAAACCTGTGTAAACCCAGTATTCTGCAACCAGAATAATTTGTACATTGAAATATAGCTGCAGATGTTTTTAGCAGGCTGCAAATTGTAGCTGCTGTACCGTCACACATTGAGAAACTTCACCTGACTTTGCATGAAGCACATTAAAAATTAATCATAAGTGACAAAAGAGAAAAAATGGATTATGAATAGTTTAATAATAAGTGGAAAGCAATTAAACTCATAGTTGACTTGTTCACTACTATGCTTATGGATTCAAAATTGATCTGGCTGAAGAGTCGTATAATAGGTAATCTGTTAAGAAATTTTCATCTTCCAAACTAATCTTCTCAAAATAGCAGAGAATTTAAAAAGAAGAAAAGATGTATGCATATGTTGATAGACTTTTCTTACTTTGAGATATTTCTCACATGCTCTAAACATCACCCACTTGTCCTATTTTTATTATTGTTTTCAATATTATTTTGGTTAATAAAACAGAGATCTATGAAGTCCTAAGAAGTTTCTGCTAGAAAACATCTACTGGAAACTGAGAAGCTAAATGCTCTGGAGAAACATAAAATATCTTATTTGATCTGTGAAGTGTTTTATATTATTAACAAATCTAAAGCATGGGTTTCCTACAATGTTCTTAATCAAAGTAAGCTTATTTTTGTATTTGAAAATAAATATTCTTGCAAATTCAGATAACTATGAATCCATGAACTAGGTTTGCATGTTTTTTTTTTATTTTATGAGGCTAATTTTTTTGTTGTGTTATTGTATTGGTTTTGTTGTTGTTGTTGTTTTTCCAATGAAAAAGTAATAAAGCATCTTAACCCTAGGGAATATCAAGCAGTGGGAGGCACACAAAAGGTGCAGGACAATCTTTGCTGTGGGTACAAGGAAAATGCTCTTCAAAGTCTTTCACCCAGGAAACAGTGACAGAGGCCTAGGTTAGGCAGTCTCAAATTGACAAATGATGTTCTATATGTGCACGTCAGTGACGAGCATGGTACAGAGGAAGTCCAAGAAGAATTACAGCCTGGAAGGCATAGCTCCTGCAGCAGCTTGCCACATGGAAGGATGTGCCTGCTATGGCAAGCTTTCCAAGAACTGCCTGGAATGTCTGCAGGTTTACACTCCTGTCTTTTTCACAGCTGGCAGGAGGAGACAGAGAGGAAGTATACAGAGAAGTATGGCAGATAGGCAGTAGAGGCCTTCATCATCATTGTTTTGTTTTCATGTCAGATATTGATGGCCTGTGCCTCCTCTGCCTCTGTCCCTGCCCAAAGCCGCTCCTGAGTGTGATTTGTGCACCCAAAATGCTGCATGACGCACATCTCTCTTTCCCTAAACAGTTGCCTACAGTGTGCCACAGACCTGGCCCAAAGACTGCTTCTGCCCTCACCACCACCTCACAAACACAAAGCACAAGTTATGTTAATAAAATATGCATTTAATGTGGTCTGTTTTGAAATGCTTAACACGTTCAAAGTCTTTAAGGCCACTAGCACCATGTTTACAATCATCTTAGCACGTTATTCCTCCTGCCTCTCCATAATCCACTCCATACAACAAACTGTACTCCACCGTCAGAATTCAATTGCAATGAATTGTTGTAGTGAAATTCTTTGGAAAATAAAGTTTCTCTTCAATCTCTTTGTTCATCTGAGAATGCCATTTAGCAGGTTTGAGCAGGAATCCCTTGAAGCCTGATGGCTGACTTTAAGGGAGCCTTAGTCTCTCGGCAGGTCATGAGGGAGCACAAAGGGACACAAAAGCATCTTCATCTGACATTAATTCTTTTTCTGTCTTTTCCTTTCCACTGCTGTGTGCAAGGCCTGCATAATGAGCTCTTCATTATTCAGGATGTTGTATTCACCCAGCTGAACCAGACGGTCATATACCTTCTCAGTATATGTGACTGAGTATGTTGAATAAGGGGAACAGCGGCCATAGAGGTCAACTTTGCCATCTTCCATCTCTGACTCAGAGCGCTTCTGACCTACAAGGAAGAAGTGACAAATCACTCTGAGAGGTGGGAATTACTCTGGTCACAGGCAAGAAAGCTCTTAAGTGAGCACAGAAAGGACTTTCCATAGAGAGAGTTCATAATGTAAATTGTTGGGTGGGGGTGGGTTATTCTTTTTTAACATGCTTGATAACATACCTGGTGCTTTGTAATTTTGGAAGGTATCATTAATTAGTGGAAAAAATAACAATATTGGTGCTCCTGGAGTCTCAGCATCTTCAAAAAGGTAACATTCTTTCAGGTTTTTCCTGTCTTCCTCACTCAAGTCTACCTTGGGAAATAGAATGCCCTGTTCTGAACAGTACTTGCAGGTCTGGTCCAGAGCCTGGATCAATGAACAAAGTGATACTAAGTTTTAAATAAGAAGATAGGATCAGGGTTTCTTGGAGTCGAAAGGGACATTTTCCAAGGTGATTGTGAGAGTTATAAAACCCTAAATGAAAAGCACAGTAACAGTGAAGAGAAGGTATTTGTTTACCATGAATTCTTATCACAAAGCAGTCATATTGTACAAGAAAAACAAATGAGAATATGTACAACTTATAAAAGGAATATCACGTTGCAGCAATAAACTAAAAGTGATAGTGGTTAGGGCTTCTAGTGGAAGCAGTATCAAAAGCATCGAAGTGTTAGAAACATCCAGGACTGCAATAATTGAAGAAGATGCAGAGATCACTTCAATTTTTCTCACCAGTATCTGTGATCCAGCACTGTAATTTAAATGCAGGATGACATCCACCTTTCTCTCTGGTTTTAAAAGTGGCATGATGCTAGTATTGATGAAAAATCCCGTATCTACTAGAGACAAGTATTCTTCTGATTGTGTCAGCTGGTTGGGAAATGTGTCTAACACAGTATCTAAAAAGAAAGGTATTTCAAACACAGTATCTAAAAAGAAAGGTATTTCATGTTGTAAATGCAATAGTGCAAAAATGGTTAGTCTGTTTTCCACACTTAGACCACAGTTGCAGAGTCCTAACTGATGACCGTCTTCTGGGAAGAGGAATTCACCATATCTCTTCACTTCTGTCTTCCCAACTCCAGCTAGAGCTAGTTTGAGGCCTGCACTGTCAAGATTCATGATGGACGTTTCTTGTACCTACCACATGAGAACATGAGGACCACCAACAGGACCTGATGTCCCAGCCATCGGGAGGTGTGTTCTGCTGGCAAATTGTTGGTGTGGAGCTCAATTCTGCAACATGCTACACCCCAGTGTCCCACAGCTGGCTTACGTAATAGTGATTCTGCCCAAACACGGTCTCTGACCATGGAGAATGTGATTAATATTGAATCTGTGTTTTTCTTTTGTTAGTCAATTCCCTTCCTAAGCACACAGGTCCTTTCCTGCTTTTCTCTACTACCTTTCCACCTGTGGAAGTGCCTGTTCTCCAGGTAGTCGTTGTGCACCTGCAGGCCCTTCAGGAAGTTGTGCTCCTGGGCAACGGAGAAGCGGTCGGTGAGGGCATCACGGATGGCACTGCTGAGGGGACTGGCAGGGGTGAGCAGGCGAGTCCTCAGATCATGGGGTTTCAGCGGTAGGAGAGGTTCTTCCTCTGCACAGTGAAAGACTGTTAAGTTTTACCTGCCCTACAACGAGGTAGCCCCTCAAAATATCAAAAATAAATAATGATAGAATCAGTGTTGTACTGACTTTAAAAGCATGGGATGAAAAGACTTGATGAGCACAAGTTGCAAAGTAAAAAAGAAAACAGAATGCTACTTTTACCAGTCAAATGCTATTCCCTTACACAGTTCATATTTGGATAGGAGGCAAAATCAAACAGCAAGCAGCAATAAATACCCGCTCCAGACATAGATATCCTTATTTAAATAGACTGAAAGCAGGCTCTCAAAATGGTAACTGTTGCACTTGTTTATATTACCATAGCTCCTGTTTGAGGTAGTCAACATCTTTTTGCTTTATTAATTGTCTACAAAACAATCATATTAGTCTTGAACACTTTACAGCCCTCAACTTGCTCATAGGTTACTAGACAGGAGATTTTTTCATTATCAATTATGCTCTACAATATGAGACTTTAAAAGTGATTCCTTCTTAAAAAAAAAAAAAATAGTGTAGCCTTTAAATAAACTCTTCAAAATGCCAAACAGAAGGTGTGTATTTCACATAGATGGGTGTGACCATTTACCTGACTTTAATTGTAAGTACACTGGCTAAGGAAGAAGTGTAACTAACCTATATCATCCATTTTGTCCTGGGTCCACCTGTGCCAAAAATCCTCTGATGAATGAGACAAATTCCAGATGTATAACACATTCAGTGAAAATAAACTACTCCACATGCCTGTGAAAGAAAAGAGTTCTCTAACTCAAGCATTCACACGTCATGAATCTCAGAACTGTTATCGTGAGATAAAATTCACAAGGTTAATGCTTTTCTTTAGTTTGCTTTAAATGGAAGCTGTCCCATTTTAATTTGGATTTTTAATTTTCCATTCTAATTTGCTGTTTTGTAAGCCTTATTTTGCTATCCAGCTTTTGTCTTACAGACTTTTTTTTTTTTTTCAAGTAATGGAAAGATTTTTATGTGATTTAAAGAGCTAAATTTAAAAAAAAGTATCCCAAACCTTATATAAAAAGACAGGATGAAAACTTGCAATATGATGTGTTTGATGGGGAATTATACTGGTAATGAATTGTCTGCAATATATCTTTTTAAATTTGTTTTTAAAATGAGTTTTTTTTTTTTTTTTTTTTTTTTTTTTTAAGGAGAAGGCTGCATTCAAGTCAATGAATACATGGCCGAGGCAAGCTGTGTGGAGTGGATAGGACCTGATGTGCTCAATCAAACTCCAGTGCAGAGGAGAACCTGTGTGAACACTCCTGTAGATTGTCTACAGGAAGCACAGAAATTGCCAAGTACCAGTGAAATGGCAAGAGGCAGCATGTTTGGAGCTGCTCTGGAGGTCACATTTTTTGGAGTAGTGTTGGCAAAACCATCAGCTCCCAGAAACCTGGATTCTACTGTTGATAAACTGAATCTACTACACTAAGCATTAATTCAGAGATGAGATATTTATTCTCCCCAGCTTGTCACGGACCTGTTCTTTGATAGTGCTTAGTTCATTCAACTCAAAACTAAAGAAAGGTTCAGATGTTTTCAAGATAATAGATTACCTTCTAAGAAGCAGATTCGAGATTCAGGAAGCTTCTTCATTAACCGACCCATGAAGAACTCGCTGCCAAAATCCTCAGAGCGAACAAAAACCCCATATTTCTGCAACCCTACTTCGTAAGGGGTAAATTCCACCCATTCTGTGACAAAGAACACAAGGAAGAAAACAATATTTTACTACAGTTCCTTAGCTGTGAATCAAAATACTGCTACCACTGAATGAAAGGAGGTAAAAATGAAAATAATTTCTACATTCAGTCTAATATTTCAGACAAATAGCAAGGAATTATGAGCATGACATAAATGAAGATCAGCAAACATGGGAAGACATGAATATTTTTGAGTCTGCTTTGTAGAAGGTCAGACTTCTGCTACAAGGACATTATGCCAGTATACATCAGCTGAGTTTCTGGTCTTTAGCAGAGAGGGCTTTTTTTAGACTATCTAAAGAGACTGTTTCCTGATTGACCAATTCAAATATAAAGACAAATGACTCTCAGAAATTCCACGATTACCTTTGAAATCCAGAGTGCTATAGTTGTTCTTGACATTGACTGCTGTATAGATAGGCAATGGGTTCTGACCACGATCAATGGCCCGTTGCTGATCAGAGAGTTTATGGTTGTCTTTCTGTGATCCCAGAAGTACAGTTACATTGAGACAAAAATTAGCAGAGTAATATTTTCTTTGGACCTAAACTTACAGTGCAGTAAAATTCCTCCCTCTAAAAGTAAAACACGTGCTGGCCTTAAATTTTGAGATCCTCTGTATTTTCCAAAATTCCTGTGAGAGTTGTTTTACTCAAATATCAGCAAGACCTGAGATGCCAGAATATTTAGTGACCATTAGGATGAAAATTAAAGGAAATTTTCAAGAGCAGATTGCAATAATAATGGTTAAAATAATCTTAATGTGTTAACTGCAAATTTCTGAAAGACTCCTCACACATACGTGAAAAGTCTGCAACTCTATCTGTTAATACATCTCATTAACATTACAATGCTCTCTCTAACTTTGCTATTTTGAAACAAAATATTTGAAGAACATGCCAACAAATCTCAACATAAAATGCTGTATTTCTTCAAAATACTGATTATGCAATTCTTTCAGAAAATAATCAAAATCTCAGAAGAATTATGTTTTCCACCCCAGAAAGATATCTAAAAAACTATCACTAAACATTTTGAAAATGACTGTGCTTATGTATACACAGTCTCATAACAAGTAAGTTTTTTTTTTTCACAGAACAAACAAGAAAGTATAATTTACAGATATTAATTTTCGGAAAATTGTAAGCCACTCTGCTTTATGACATACTGTACCCCATCATGCAATAAAGATTCCAGGACAAGTCCCCAGAGATCTATAAAAGATGTTTTGCGGCCCTCTTTTTTCCGTTGTTGCAGCTGCTTTTTGTAAAACTTCAAATACTCCAAGGAAAGGGAATTTATTTTGCATTTTGTCATATGTTTTCGAGCCTCGCTTATTTGCTTATCGAGATCCTTTTGTGACCAGTCAGCATCTCTATACAAGTTTGACATGGTCCTAGGAAGAGGAAATATATTGAAGAGGAAAAATAAAAATAAGGGGGTTGAATACATTTCATAATTCTATTTTCAGTTCTTGATTTTAAATTAAGTAAAAGCATCCACTCTTAAGGCTACAAAAATGATCCAAGGGATGGAACATCTCCCCTGCGAGGACAGGCTGAGAGAACTGGGTCTGTTCAGCCTGGAGGCTCCAGGGAGACCTGGGAGTGGGCTTTCGGTATCTAAAGGGGGTTTTTAACAAAGGAGACAGACTCTATCAGGGTCTGTTGTGATAAGACAGGGGAAAATAGTTTCAAATTAAAAGAGAGGAGATTTAGATTGGCTATAAGGAAGAAGTTTTTTTACAATAAGGTGGTGAGGCACTGGAACAGATTGCCCATAGAGGTGGTGGGTGCCCCATACTTGGAGATGCTCGAGGTCAGGCTGGATGGGGCTCTGAGCACTCTGATCTAGTGTGGGTGCCCCTGTTCATTGCATGGGAGTTGTACTAAACGGCCCTTTAGGGTCCCTTCCAACTCAAACAATTATATGATTCTGTGATTCTATGATTTTCTTCAGTTGTGTGCTCCTCAAGATATTGTTGTGCTCTCTTTTAAGAGTCAAAATGACTTGAACGATTTTCCATGAGTCGTTTTTAGAAGAACACTCATTTTCATGCTGTTGCAAATTACATGATTTTTCCACATGCAAAGACTTTAATCTGTCATTGGAAAGAGATAATAAAGGACAACTGAGAAGGTGTTGTTAATGGACTACTGCTGGTAGCCCTAGCCTACCTCAGCACTACAGTGTCATGAGGAGGAAAGCCATGAGAAGCTACTCACCAAGTTGTACCAGACAAGCCAGTCAGGTATGTAGCACAGTCCAGGACATGGAGCTTCTTCAGTCCCTGCAGACTGCCATACAACGCAGTCAGAGACCTCATCCCTCCTCCTGTAGTCATGATGGCCACCACGGGGGTCTGGGCAACACAGGGACAAAAAGGACTGGCATCAGGAAGTGACCTGCAGCTAGGCTGGGAGTGGCGTGGCAGTAAGAGAGAAAGCATCAGCAGTAAAGGCAGGAAAAAGAAATCTCACATGTCAAAAAGAAGATTGTCAACAAGGATGGCAGTAAACAAGTAAAGACTATGGAGGAAGCTATTTGTGTACAATGTGTATCTAGCCTGGTTTGCAATGAAGTTGAAACAGGAGAAGAGTCAAACTCAGGATAGTGTCTGCAAGTGACATAAATGACAGGGTGAGATTGGAGAAATGGGACACTACTAGAATTGTATGTAAAATAAAAGGTGGGGAAAAAAGCAAAAAAAATTAAGTGGGAAAGATAAGGGATGATAGCCAAGAAGAGATTATGCAAGGCAGGCAAGATAGCAAAGAGAAAAAGAACAGAAACTTCACAAATTTAAGCTCTAGAGACATTTGAAAGCATTAGAAATGAACAGTAAATGAAAGTATATGAGAAGACGGAGCAAATAAGAACAGCAAGAGGACAGGTCATATAGGAAATTTTAAGACAACTAAAAATCCAATCTCAAGGAAATCCAATGTCAAGAAAAACAACACTGGAAGAAAAAGCAATACATCTGGACTGGGACAGTGACATGGCAGATGAAGGAGAGAATCAGAGTACAATGAAATAAGGTGCAATATTTTGGACCTTCACTGCCATGACAGTGAGGAGTAAACAAGAGAGAAGAGTGCAGACTGTGGGACTTAGAGGGTACATCTCATGGGAGAAAAATACCAAAACTGAAGTTTTGGAGAAAGCAGTGGGGAACGTTTAGAATGAAAAAAAAAATAAACAAATGGCTACACAGCCACAGAAATAGTGAACATTCAGTATCAAATTGTGTGTTCCCAATGCTAGGCACTCATTAGATGTTTTGAATGTTTGCACTACAGACCTCGTGATCCAGCAGATCCTTTTCCAGCTGCAGGACCTTCTTAAGAGCAGCAGCAACACATTTCTGCCTTTTGCATAGAAAGTCTTGTTCTTGAACACAGAGGTCAAACCCTAAACGCACATCAAGGTGGTCTGGGCTGGAGCAGAGATCAGAAATTAAAAAAATCCATTATATTCAGTAAATAAGCAACAATTTTCAGTACAAATAAACTTACTAAACCCACAAAATATTGCATTTACAGGAAAATTCTTTCTTACACTGCCAAACAGGTACTCAAAGCTGCCTGAAAGTGATGGAAAGAGGAACTTTTCTTAACAGTTATTAAAATAATAACAACATTCTAATGAAAAACACCTAATGAAAAACATTCCTGCAACTTCTGAGAAGTCTGCTCTCTATAGTTTCTTACCAGTCTTCTGCCTTTGCATGTAAATCAAATCCTTCATCCTGGAAAACAAGAATGCAAACAGCATAAGCATGATAATCTGATTTAGCCCTCTTCCCTGCAGCATTAGGCAAACTTTCATCTTGTGCTATACTAGCAATGCAGATACAAATTGGGAGCTCTGAATAATTCAGCTGTGCATGCACGTGAATTGTTCCAAATGGTTTATTGTCAGGGAAGTTGTTCAGTAATTTCCAATGTTTGTATGTGAATGCAACATCTGAGGACAACAGCTGCTTACAAGGAAAGTAATTATAATTTACACACTGTAGCTCCCTGCCAGCATGACCTCTCCTGGGCTATAATAGGACAGACAGTGAGGCTAAAGCCATAGCACTATTTTGCATAGCAGCCTTTGTTCCTTTTTTTGTTGTTATACTCTACAAAAGCTGTCATTCTCTGATTCTGTATGGATTTTCTTTAAGTGTGGATCTAAAATTGCTTAGCGAGGAACATTTAGCATCAGCAAGAAATTCGTGCTATGCCTGTTAATACATCTGCCTCACATATGTGTAAAAAGAGGAAAAGCATAAAGTAAAATCATGATGGGGTAACAACATTCTTTGTATTCCCACTCCATTCAAACAGTAGAAGATACAGTAGAAGTAGTAGTCTTATTACCTGAAGACCCACCAGTATTCGATTGTAGCATTTTGTTTGTATAATTTCTTCATCAGAAACTACCCTGGTAATCATCAGAGCATTTAAAAGTGACCAAATGTGTCAGGAGTTCCCAGTCTCCTCCAGCAGAAATTGAAGTGTCTGCTCTGCAGACCTTACTTGCCCCATTCCCACACCAATGCAATGAGGTTGGGACTCCCAGTGCCATGCAGAGAAACCAGGCTGTCCCACAGTAGGACCAGTCTTGTCAGTGGCAAGCAGATGCATTGACAAGGACAGAGATGAGTTGGATACAACCTTTGTCATATGGAGCTCTAACGGGCTGTACAATTCATTGAAGTTGCAAATGTCCATACATAGGTTTCTCAACCTCTCCCACAAAGGAACAGGCACTCACCTCTGCTAAGACCATGTTTTTTCCACTTGGAAGGGAATGAAGCTCTATGTTTTGAGTGCCTGAATTTGTACCACACAAATAGGAGAGCTGAAAATTCAATATAAAGGAATATTATTCTCTTTCCACAGATGCAAATTAATATTGCTTTTTATGACGCGTGTTACTTTACATGCCACTATCATGCTTTATGAAGTCCAGTAATAACATACATAGGAAGGAGGCGGTTTCTTCCCTGGTAGCATAACATCCAGCACTGGCTGCTTGTATCTGGCATAGTGGAATTTGGCAGGATGGGGGGAACCAAAGACTGGATCAGATCCCAGTGTAATGTCTTGGGTGCCCTCATACGAGCCTTGCACTTTAAAGGAGAATTGTTTTTCTAAGAGAGAAACAGACACAGCAGTTTTGTTATCAAAATTGGAAACGAAAGTTCTTACAAAGTGTATCACAAGGCTGTTTTCATGGTTTCATTTGTTGCTTTTTTTTTTTCTTTTCAGTCTTTCATTAAGCCAATTACCTTCATAATATTAAGAAGTTGTGATTTAAAAAAGAGATGACAGAGAAGTAACCTCACTTGATAAAGATTTCCTTTCCTTTTTCTTCTTCTCAACCACCTGAACTTCCAAGCAGCAGATCTTGCGAGACTGTAAGAGACATGAGCAATAAAACACCACATAGACAGGGAATTTCCCAGTTTGAGATTCTGTATCCCACTCTAAGCTCCTACTGCTGTTGATAAAGATGCTACATAGGCAGTGCACTGTGACCCAATGAAATCATTCTCTCTAAACCACAACCTTGATGTCAGATGCTTGGCTGGAACAGGAGTCTCTGAGAAGCCAGACACAGCCAGGGCAAGGCTGGCAGGGTGGCATGGAAGGCCAGTGCTTTCAGAAGGGAGAAGGTAAGGACATGTACTGTGAGGCAAATGATGATGATAGAAAATGACAGCACTTAAGTGCTAACTTTGCAAATCTGAAGCATATGTTGGCCTGATCATTGTGAGGTGAAACAAGGATGGCAAAAGGACAAGAAAGGTGATAAAACATAATGCTCACCACTAGTACTCCATTAGTAACGATGGTTTCAGGAGGGCCTGAACTAGGAAACAGGAAGAAAAATACGTTTTTAATAACTCATAATTACAGTATAACTCACAAACCACACCCCTCTCCTCATTTTCCTCCTTATTATTAGCTATGTATTGAATCTGAAAGAAAAAAATCCAGGAGACTCATAGCACATGTTTCCTCATTGCACTGTCAAGGCACAGTTACCATCAAACCCGCTGGTCCCATCCTGGGGCTCAGCAAAAAAAATGTTCTGCAGGGCCAAACTGTGCAGTGACTTCATACTAAGTCCCAAGCTGAAACTGCAGATAGTTAAACTGTTTTTGAAGAACTGTAGTTTGTCCAAGGACAAAAACTGATTCTAGTTCAAGGATCCAGTGATTACTCCATGTTCTGTTATGCTTTGAAGGGGGTGAGTTCTCTTGCAATTCTCAAAGATAATGGCCTAACAGAACAGCAGTTCCAGTATTTTGTCCTCAAATAATTGTCATTACAGAAGAAATAGAAAAGATTTTAGGGTATTTTCCCTGGCTGTCTGAAGTTCATGGAAGGTCACCCTGGCACCAGTTCATCAGCTCATACCATAGATTCCATGGAAAACTGTGTTAGTCATCAGCATCACCAAAGAATGATGCACACTGGACAATTATCGAGATTATTTCATGTCTCTGAATTGTCATTTCCTTTTGCTGCAGATTATAGAATCATAGAATCACTTAGGTTGGAAGAGACCACTAAAAGCACTTAGTTCAAACCATCAGCCCATCCCCACCATGCCCATTAACCCATGTCACCCAGTGCCACATCTGTTTCTTGGACACCTTCAGGGATAGTGATGCCACCACCTCCCTTGGTGGCACGTTATGTTATGTTGCATTTCATGTTTACTCACATATTATCCAATGCAAATCCCACCTCTAGCTCCTCTTTTCTCTGAAAAATAAAGAAAGGAAGAAAATATCTGACACTAGCCTACTGGTAGTTTTCACAATGCAAGTTCTCATTCTTATAACATATGTACACACATTGTGCATGACTGGTAGCACACTTAAAATACATGCGCCTTTGCCTGACTCCCCAGGGTATCAAGATCTTTTATGGATAGGATGATTCTGGATGCCCGCCAGAGCATTTTTTTGACAAAGAAAGCAGTGAGTTTGCCTTTCTTCTGGGATATCCAGAATGCAACAAATCCTTTTAGAGATGTTGCCTCATACTGAGTCTGCCAGCAAAGAGAACAAGAGGCTGCTGACAGGAGCAGCCAATCATTCTGGTGCAATGAGGGAAAACGGTGGTATGCCAAGCAGTGGCAGAAGAGGACAATCACTTTGTCTGGCAGCATGTTGAGGGCACTGGGGCAGAGGTAATTCTAACAGTAAGACTTCTTCTGTGGGCGGTGGAACAGAGCATAATTCCTTGATGGAAGAAAGTATCAGAGAGAGGAAAACACAAGTGGGGACAGAAGAGATAATGAACAGAGAAACAAGAATTGTAGTCTACATTTTTCCTCAAAGGGTACAAGAGTACTTATTGCATTGAAGACACTAAAAAGTTACTAATATAGGATAAAAAAGATGTTCTGAAGGCCTGAAGATCATGATTTCTAACCACTGTAGCCGTAAAATGCATAAATGAAAGACTTGGGTACAGCAGCTGGGATCACCTAGATAGTCATGAGCTGGTTTATAACCAGCAGAAAATTCCTATTTCTTTCGAGGGCTAGTTGGAAGTCCACACTTAACTCATCTGGTATTTCACAAAGAAAGGTTTAGATAAGGTATTTATTGACAATGAACTGCAGAGTTTGGATGTGCGTAGCTAAGGTCAACTGGATGGTTCATGACAGGTGCACAAGAGACTAAAAGAGAAGTGAGGAGGAAAGGGGATGTTCTAGCTGAACATGTATGGAGATCCTTTCATCAGTTAGCCTCCAGTTGCTCAATCCTGATATTTAGTTGCTAGAGTGTGACACTTATCCCTGGAGAAAGGAGCCTGCCTGACAAGTGTGATGCTCAGTGAAGCTACTGGGCTTGCCAAGGTGGGGGCATTTTACCTTCTTGCCAAAGAGAGTTAAACAGGCTCCAGAGAGACCAATTGCAGCTGGTAGATGAACAACCAACAGCAGAGAATCCTTAAACACATAATTAGCCTTCACGGTATCAGACAGTACCACTCCCATGGATAACATGTGGGCTGGTTGGATTCAAAGTGTTGATATGCAAGGTTGCACATACAGGTGCAACAGGCTGATGTGACAGCCTTGCCTGTGTATCAGCTTGGTGGCAGAACATGGCACCAGCGATTCCACACAGCCACAGAACACATCTATCTTACACTTTCTGCTCAGGGTATGGGATTTTCTTCACAGCACAGGACATCCCTTCACATGCAAGGTGCCAGCATACCTAAGAGAGGTAGCAGGGCTTTATGTCAGTCCTCATGCCCTATGCTGTTGTTATACTGGCCTCCCTGGGAAATGTTGAAAGCATGTCAAGATTCTCCACAGAGATGTGCAATGAAAATTCTCTCAGCACAGTGGTGCTAGTGGTAGCTATGTTAGCACTGCTGCTTAGCACTGAATGAAGGTCCCTACAACCAGCCTTGAGGTCAGACAACCCTTCCTGCAGCTATGCAGTACATCTTGTCCTTTCAGTATATTGGAACTTTTCAAATGCAACATTCAGAGACTCCCGGAACACTCTAAACAGGAACATTTCTTGTTGTGAAGTTGAATGACGTGAATTGGCCACCGTATTCAAACAAGTCATGCCACAGTCCATAATTAGAAACTGGTTTGACATTTGGCTCTGATCACAGAGCCATTACTTCTTAATTACTAGGTTAAGTAGCAAGTGATGACAAAAGCACCATGTGATTTTTACTGGTGAGGACACACTCCTGTAGGATCCTTAATGGGGGCAGGCTCAACGAAGTGACAGTTTTGCAGAGGCATCTACAGTTTGTGGTCAAATACACCAGCACCCAACTTCAGTGTGCCTACAGATGCAGGAGTGAGGAGGCTTTCTCAAGTCAGGGTGGGAAAACTTCTCCCTCTTATGTGGTTGGGCAATCCATACATAAGAAGGATAAAGAAAGATATTTCAAACAACATTTTAGGCAGAAAAGCAGACAAAAAATCTTCCCGTGAAAAAATTCTATGCCTTGAGACCTCACCTGTGAATCGCACTTGAAATGCATGAAGACTTGTTCTCCCAGGGAAAGCTTGGCTATATCAAAGTACACTGTAAAGAGATGATCATCTTGAGTAACGACGTCCTTATCATAGAGCCCCAACTCCAGCACATTCTGAAAAGGAAAGTACAGTAATGTTACAAGTATCACTTAAAGCAGTAGATCCATTTTTATTCCACTTCTGTGATGAGTGAGAAGAAGAAAAGAGAGCAGGAAGGGAAAGAAATGGAGTAGAAATGAACTCCATGTACACATCTACCTATAAGGAGGCATGATGAGAAATGAGACATCTCAAAGGTGCACGTGGCTGAGTGATATACTTGTCTTTCATGGCATGGATAAATATATTGAGGGTACGTGTTATTTTCATGTCTTTCTGCATATCTCTTTGCCTCTCAGGACAATTACATACGTTTGCTTTGCAAAAAGATGAAACCAGGCAGTGATCCCTAGATCACAGTTAACAGAGTAATCTCAGCTAAGTACCTTGACCTGACTCTGGATTCTGAAGTAGAAGGTTTCATTCCATACTGGGTCTTTACAATTCTGGATGGTTTTAGTCTGAAATTTGTCAGCTGAAGCAGTTGGCAACCACAGGCTCACGTAGCAATCAGTCTGGCTTACTGTATGTTAAGAAACACAAAGACATCTAAAGTGAAAACTTGCTCTAGAGGAAAGAATGACGTGCACAACATGAGGGTCTACTTTCAAAGAGAGACACTATGACACATATTCATACAAATCCAACAGAAACATTACAATTTAGGTAATAGGAATGGAGAAAAAAAGACTTGGAGAGGGATATGAATCTTCTCTGAATAAATGAAATTAGATATATAATAAATGCATTAAATCAAAGGGGTATCATCAGTTTAGCTCAGAATAAAAAAAAAAAAAGAGTCTGTTGCACTCCATACCATCACACAGACTAAAAATTTGCTTATGGTACCCTTTTCAGATCTGGAAACCAGTTTCAGCTCTTACAAAAAAAGTGGTGGAACCAGCAAGCTAACACTGTGGAGTAAGGATCCAGAAAACAGAGAGGTTTCTGTTAAGGAGCTTTAGCACTGCAGAAATGCAGAGCAGTGACTTCAAACACAAGTACTTGCTTTGAAAAAACTAAATTGCCTTGTGGGTTCATTAACATATAGAAGCTACTACTTAGCAATGCCACTGTGACTTTGACAGCTGGTTTGGAAGAAAATTAGATGTGATATTGGTGATGTAGATGACTTGCGTCAAGAGCCAGATTTGTTGTAATTTGTTACAAGGTCAAAATTGTAATAAGACATCACGTTGATGAAAGGGAATTATTTGATCAGTGAGAAACATGTTCAAATATATTAACCAACATGACCAATGGACACTTTGAAAAATGAATAGAAACAAAAGCAAAATCAGAATAACATGTAGCAGAGAATAGCTTTCCAAGTCCTTCCTCCAAATAGTAATTCAGAATAAAAATATCACACTATTCTGGCAAGAGTTAAAGAAACAAAGAAATTATTGTTTCCATTTTAGCCAGAACAATACAAAAACAAACAAACAAACCAACCACCAAAATAGAGAGAAAAAAAAAAAAACAAACGTTTCTTGATATCTACATAAATAGAGCCATAACCTTCTATTATATTTCATAGAATCATTTGATTGGGTAGGGACAATTAAAGGCCATCTGGGCTTACCCCCCTACAATAACAGGGACACCTACAGCTAGATCAAAGTACTAAGAGCCCCTCCAGCCTGACCTTGAATGTCTTCTCTCTTTTCATTTGAAACCATTACTGTTCATCCTATCACAAGAGACCCTGCTAAAGACACAGCTGCACACCATCAGAAGTGAAGGACACTTCACCTGGTTTAATCTGTGAAAGCTGGTAGGCAGGCTGTAGTACTTTGGAGTTGTTACCCTTTGAGATAAGGCTACTCCACTTCCTGTATTTGTCCCATTCTTTCAATCAGTTTTTGTCTTTTGTTGCACGAATCTACCCCAGAGGAAAACACAGGAGATATTTCTGCATTTCCTGCTTGCAACATACTGCAGTAGCTGTTTTGTCTGTCCCTTTTATGAATGCAGAACATATGTGCAATAGGTACACCTGTGACCTTACAGAATCACAGAATCATAAAGGTTGGAAAAGACAACTAAGACCATCTGGTCCAACTATCAACCCATTTCTGCCATGCCCTCTAGAGAGAGTCATCTCTTCACAGGATAGGATGAAAGTAAAGAGAAGCACATTGTTCGTTTCTGGAACAAACCTGCCAGCAGGGGACTTTCTCCAGCCTAAGAATAAACCTAGAAAATCCTCTTCCTTAGAGAAGGAATGGCTAATGGCCCATGAAGGTTAAAGGGTCCATACATAGCACTACAGATACTTACAAACATCTGCCTGATGGATATTTCTTGCTCTTATGACTCTTACAGTTAGTAAGTAACACAGAGATGATTCTACCTGCAAGAAAAAAATAAAGCCACACGTAAAATTTTGGAATGAATGCTGAAAGTAAATAGCATATTTAGGAGGTAAAAATCTAGAGAGAGACATACCCAAACTGTAAACAGTTTATTAGAATTTTCCTATGTGATTAAGAAATGACCAATGTCATGTTTCTTTCGTTAGTATCTAAGCCATGTACAAGGCTGAAAAGTTTCACTACTCTTATAGATCATGTGCAGATTTTTATAATCATGGTGAACTGCTTTGCTTTCTTGCCAAAATTCAGCTTTGTACAGTGGTAAGATTCCAATTCAATTTGGGAGAAGATATATTTCTTTAATTTCTAAGGTAGAAAATGAAAAGCTGCTTTAGGCTTTTTGCAAGTGATAAAATTACTATTGTGGGGATTGGCTCTCATCCAGCTATGACTCAAGTTCAGATTACTGGACTATGGAATATGATTTTTCCACATTCTTCTTCTTTTAAACATATAGTATTTCCAGTGCTGCATCACCATTTGTAGACTAAATGGAATCATAGAATAATTAAGGTTGGAAAAGACCACTAAGATCCTCTAGTTCATCACCATCATGCTCACTGCCCATACCTCTCAGTGCCAAACGTCCACCTGGTGTCTCTCATAATGTTTAGTCCAGCTGTAGCTGGGGCTAACAAATATGTTATCCATACTGGGGACATTTAGCAAGCAGGCAAGTGAAGAACCAGATAAAAGAAGCCTTCATGTAACAGCAAAGCACCAAGTCCTGTAAAAAGCCAAGAGCACTGGTACTGTTCAGCTGCACAGATGGTGACTAGGTGTGCACACTGATAGGGTCTGATAGATCAGAATCTAGAGAGCAGCTCTGGATAAGACAATCCACTTGCATTTGTGCCTAAAACCTAATTCTAAAGGCATAGAAATAAGGGAGGTACAGACAGAAAAAGTGTGGTGCACTCAAGATGTACAGTAATTGCATAAGGGTGAAGGCAGTGTGCCAGCCCTTAACACTCAAAGATTTGAGCAAGGACAGAATAGAGGTGAAGGAAACTGAAAGCAGATATTTAAGAATAAATCCTGTGCTGTCTGTATTTTTCTGCTTAGTCATTTTTTACTTCAGTTCAAGGCCTTCTGTCTGCAGCTTTATTAGAACTGCTGACCTTGTTTTTACCATATAGAGCTCTTTTTGTGAAGCTGCCTGCCAGCTGTTGGGTGTGGGTTATGACTTCGATGCGAGGATTGTGGAGCCCCGCAGAGGGACAGGTTGCAAGGGATGCCCAGCAAGGAGCCATGGTCAGGAATGAGGAAGGGGATTGAGGAAGGCCCAGTGCTGCCAGGGGCTGGCTTTGACTTTGCAGAAGACATTTTCTGGAAGGGCTCAACTCAAGTTCAGGAACAGAATCCTATGGAGTGACCCTCACGGCCTGTAGTGATCCAAAAGCAGCACTGCAGGATTGAACAAGATGCTCAGGTATGTGGATGTGTCCCACCATAACCAGGGAATCTTGGCTTAGGCACCACGGAGGAACAAATCATGAAAGGAGCATGTGCTTGGCCTAAAAAAGCTTAAGAGGGTGGGTTCATGGCCCAGAACCTGTTGTGACCATAGCACTGCAGAAATGCATTTTAGAAAGTATTTTCTTATCTTCACATTTTCTATTCAATGAAACAACAGAAAGAATTGGTTACTCCCTGAACTGTAGGCGTAATGTTTTCTGTTCAGCATCTTAACTCAGCTCAAAAGAGAAAAAGGCACCATTCATAACTGGAGGAGGCTTAGGGAAAACCTTAACACTCTCTACAGTTCCCTGAAAGGAGGTTGTGACCAGGTGGGGGGCAGCCACTTCTCTCAGGTAACAGAGATAGGATAAGAGGGAATGACCTCTAGTTGTGCCAAAGGATGTTCAGATTGGATATTAGGAAGAATTTTTTTTCAAGAAGTGTAATAATGCATTGGAACAGACTGCCCAGGGAAGTGGGGGAGTCACCGTCCCTGGAAGTGTTTAAAGAAAAGGTAGATGTAGTACTTAGGACATGGTTTAGTGGGCAAAATTGGTGGTGGGTGGATGGTTGAAATAGACGATTTTAGAGGCCTTTTCCAACCTTTATGATTCTATTAAATGGCGGTAAATTAGAGAGAAAAAGTTCAAAAAAAAAAAAAAAAATCCATTAAAGCACAACTGGTCCTGTGGTTTCTAAAAGGAAGGAGTTCATTTAACATGCCTGAAGTCTCCTCGAAAACTCTTAGCTGGGATTCCTTTCTTTTTGCAGAGGCCAAAAGTAAGGTTAATTCAGGAAATCCGGTGTTGAAAAGCCAGTTCAGGATTGTGCCATACTCTTTGTGGGAGTAAATGGCTCAATTTCACGGTTATTACTACCTACACTGGCAGTAAATTTGCTTTGGTAAGACATATGCAGCAGAAAGCCTAGTTAAACCCACTCTTTAATAACTATTAATCTTATTAAAAAGGGATTCATTTACCATCTGCCAAGCACAGAAACAACAGTAGAACTTGAACATGAAGCAAGACAGCACAGCAAAGTGATCAAAGTGATAAGCTAGATGGGGTTTCATGGAGGCAGCTGGAAGAGTTATGATACCTAATTAGACTGCTCAGCAGACACTGAAACTGATCTTACCCAGGCTCTACCCAACAGAATATTCTCTTCTACAGTTCTACTTTAAAATTCTCTTTTGCGGTACCTTTGTAGCAGAAGTCCACTGTTCCCCATCACATTTCAGCTGCATATTTCCATCCAGCAGACTCGTTTGGGTGGTCAGCTCCTGCAATGGAAAGGGCTAAAGTCATGCTGGCTCCTAACAGCAATCCTCCTTAGGAATTCACAGCTGCACAGTAATGAAGGTGAGCCCACAGCCAGCGTTGCCTACAGAGCCTCAGCAGTTGACAGTGCTCCCAGCTATGCCACTGCCATGCTGTGTTGCCCCAGAGAGGCTGGGCAGGGCCATAGCAGCCCAGTAAGGTCCACCCTTTGAGTGACAACTGCTCCAGGCTCTGGTGACATACCACAGGGACAGCTTCTCCTGGCTCTGGCTGTTATAGTAGCAGCAAACCTGCCTCCAGTAAACACACCCTGTAATTAATTGGTATTTCACCTTGAAGCACATCTCTGTGCTACTTAATAGTTCTTTCTAAGGTTGCATATGGCACGTTTCTGAGATGAAGAAAACCCTAACATGTATAAAATGCCTCATTTGTAAATAAACATTTACTCCCCAAGCAGTTTTCCCTTCCTTTCCTTGACTCATTATCATTTTAATTTTTATAATGAGTTCTTGAAGCACTGATTTCTTCTTCCTGTGCAGCCACTTTAAGTCAATGATAGGTCAGGAAAGCAGTCCCATCAGTGCACAACATGCAGCACAGCTGGCTGAGGCCCCAGACACCCTGTTTGACTCTGCACCCTTCTTACCTGAGACAAAGCACTGCCTGACTCCATTGTGGGCGCAGTCACGTACATGTCCTGTGTTATCTCTGGCAGCACAACTTTACATCTCCCAGCTTCCAGAGACACCAATAGCTTAGATGTCTCATGCAAGTGAGTGACTATTTTATAAACTGACTCAGAGCCCCACCTCTGCCTGATTTCTTAAACCCAGCCATTCCCCTCCCATTTTCTTGTGCAGCATCTTGTAAAGTAAATAGGAAAAAATATCCCTACCTGTACAATGGCTGGAAGTACACTGTTTGAATCACCTTGCCCAATTCTGGCCAATGGCAAGCTGATAACTAATGGTAAGAGAAGGATACCTTTTTATCTGAGTGTAGAACTTTCCACATAGCAAGACTCTGATAAGATGCAGAAACAGTAACATAACCAAAATGCAGATTATCTGCTATACTATATAGGATACAAAAGCTAATAGAAAAAAAAGAAGGAAGATACTATTTCTCTCAGACTAACCTGGTTGTTGCAAAAGCCATTTTAAGGGATTCTGTACCACCTATCCTTGCCATCTCAGGTCTAAATGTGCAGAGCAGACACACTCATAGGATGTTTTGTCTCAGCCAGGCTGGGTCTCTTCCCAAGAAGTTGTATCTTCTTCCCCTCCTTTCCTATGGCTCGTTATTATCACCACTATTAAGACAAAGAGTCCTGAAGCAATGACTTTCCTTAGCCTAGCTCCACCCCTGTGAATACTCTGGTGCTGCTTTCCAGTTCAGGCTGACTCTGACTGTATCCTGGCTCCTGTGCCTGACCCAGTGAACCCTGCCAGCCAGACACAAGATTTATCACCAACATAGAGCTCTTGGGTTCAGCTGCAAACTTTGCCTCTGCCTCTGCTAGAACTCAGCTAATCTCTATGCCATCAACACTGGCATAGCTTTCAGCTCACTGGAAAGGATTTAAAAGGGCATCAAAAGCTGCTGCATCTTCAGCACGTCATAACAGATTAAAATCATGGGAGGAAGGGAATGCTTTTGTTTCCCTGTTCTCCTGGTCTATGAGCAAAAAGTTAGCTACGTCCTGAGCATTTCCGTGCTTATTTGTTAAACATAGTTACTAACAAACACAATTCCCATGCACATTCCCATACTGCACATTCCCATGCAAACTATCACCCTCATCAAAGACGACTTAGTAGAATAAATTTTTGCTATAGGCCATGTTGTTTCGCAATGCTGTGAAGAGTTGTGTCTACCTACATGTGCCAGCTGCAGTTATACAGTTTGATGAAATGTATTTTTCACTAGGTCAGAGAAAACTCTTGGCAAACCAGCATCCTCCAGCTATAGTTAAAGTCAGTGCGTTATTCTGACACCTTTTTGGAAAGCTTGCTATAAACCAGGACTGAAGATCTGAAAACATCACTACCACAGTGCCAATGACTAAAAAACCCTCAAACACCCTGGCTGTACCATCACTCAAATTAGGCACATCAGGTGGGAGAAACCAGGGGTGATGCTCACAGCTTGCCAAGATCAGAAGGAAAGGATACACGCATTGGAGAACCACGCTGTCTCAAATTCATTTGGGGTATTCAGAAGTATGTCAGCTGAGGCAACGCAAAACTGAGGTTTCTCTAGGTGTGCAGTCACTATTCCTCATTTTGACAAACGGCAGTCCATATCAGATATGGCTCTTGGCAGGTGGGGTGGGACTGTGGCTCATTTTGTAGCCTTGCAGTCATCTCCTTGTTCACGATGCTCACAGCAAGCATTTGGGACACTGTAATGTTCTTTGCTAACAACAGTTTCACTTTCCTGGAACAAGGAACACACTGGAACCTAGAGCATATCACCAAGATGCCTGAATATGTGGAGCAAGGCAGAATTTCCATTTTGAAAACGGCATTTATTGTCCAATATTGTTTACACAAAACATTTGTATGTAGCCAGGATTTCCTCAGAGCTGGAGATAATTTTATCAGAAAAATCTGTCTATTTTTTCACACTGGAGATTTCAGGTTCCAAAGGAGGTAATTCCAGGGTTATACACAGAGCACAAACAACCATATTTCAGAGTATGACTCATGAAACTACCACAGAACAATAAAAAAGTGTATAAGAGTGTATTCATTCAAAACTCAAAGATTTTTATACATTAAAATGTACGCTCTGACTTTTAGCTTTTCAATGTCATAATACAGATGTGCAAAAAAGTAGTTTTTACCTGACATCCTCAATGATAGAAGTATTGGAAAAGTAATTTCAAACTCATTTGTAAATAAAATTTGTCCTTTTTCTTACCAAAATGAAAATCCTAAAAGTGTCATTTTGCACCAAACCAAGCAGGTTATTTGGTTGTTAATGAAGCTTTCAGGTTGGGTTCCCCAGGCTGATGAGGTAGGCTATCTATTAAAAGGAAGTCTAAGTTTCAAAATGAAGGCATTATGGAAAATATTAACACGAAATGTTTCAACTTACCAAGCACTTTTCCATGGTTTATTTTAGTCTCAGATTAGGACATCTAGATAACTTGTCTAGTTAATAGATTTTCTTCAAGAATAGTCTCTTCTAAGTGAATCTTCAATTTGATTTGCTCTTGGAATGCAATGGTTTTTATAGGTTAATAATCTTTACAGCTCATCCTCAGCACTTTCAAGAGTTCAGAAAAGTCATTTTCCATAAAAGGAAATAAGAAGAAAGATTGAAAATGCAAACCTGCAACAAATGATATGGGTATTTTGTGCTGGATCCCACAGAGGGCCTGTTCATGTTGTTTTAAGATGGTCTTAGTTGTTGCAAACTATTAACTCTCTCCTGCCTGTCTGCACATTTTGCTAGAAGTAAACAAATGAGCAGTTTTTTTCTGATGAGTGTATGTCCTGCAGTAATTATGCAAGTTCCCTTGAATTAAGCAATAAAAGCTTTTATTCTCAAGTGGAAATAGAATATTTTCATTTCAAGTACTTTTGATTTAAGAAAGGAAGTTTGATTTGAGAAATAAATCAATAGGGAAAAATTTCCCAGTATTTTTTATTTTTATTTTTAAAGATTCAAAATAAGATCTTGATCTTTTTTATTTCATTAAAAACAATAAAAATTGACAGAAATTCAGAGGAAATTCTGATGTGACCAAATTAAACCTTTTGCTGGGGAAAAAAATAACAACAACCAACACTGGAAAAATCATATGCTGCTTCCTCCTAGGTTGTTCCTTCTGATCTATATGTGACACATTCCCAGCCCAAGATTCCTCAGGAGATGGACATGATTCACAGTGCTGGCTGTGTGCACACACTTGTCCCTGTTACCTTTCTAACCCCTGGCTGCTCTTCAAAATACTTGCAAAATAGAATTGACTCAGGGATCTGATGCCAGATTGCAACTGGGTCTCAGGATTTTCTTCATTTTCCAGGTTTGATACATGTTGTTTTCCATGAAGAGAAATTGTAGGGAGGGGACATTCCTATTCATATCCCTCTCTTGTGGCCTGTCAGTCTGTTAGCTAGGTTGTATTGCTGTAGCACCTTGGTATTTGAAAACGTTTTTCTTATATGTCATAAAATAAATTAGGCTTAAAATAAGACTATTTTTAAAAATCTAACAATTTTAGGTAGAGTGTTCTACAGACAACCTTGTTTTAGGGAACATAGCATACGTAGAGATCTCCCAGGCAGTGTCCTTGCCTAAAGAAGCCACTTCACAGCAATGAAAAACCCCACTGAGCCACATGGGGCAGTTTCTTTCTGTAGTGCAGAACAGCCAGTGTTCAAAAAGCTGTGTTCCTCCTGTGTGCTAGAGCATGAAAAAACTGCTCCGAGAAGACATAGACAGCTGGATAGTTAGCAGCACGTGTTTTGCCTCCTCCTTTGCATTGCTGTTTGCAAGGCTTGCATAATCATCTGCGAGTTATTCAGGATATTGTATTCACTGAGGTTCAGCAGCCGGCGGTAATTCTCATCAGTATACCTGACTGAGAACATGCAGTAAGGGGAACACCGACTGGTCAGGTCAAGTTTCCCTTCCTCCATCTCTGAGCAACAGCGCTTGACACCTGGAGAAAAAGAGAAGCTGCTGATGTGGTATATCATCAGTCAGCAATGAGATAGTTCCACAGCAGAAGAAAGAGGGAGTCTTTCCTCCAGCAGAGAATTCAGAGTTTAAATGCACCAACAGTGCAGTCACGTGTGGCTGCCTCTTGTTAAAGTGCACCCAGAGCAATGTGGGCAGAAGAGAAAAGTGAGGGACAGCATTATAATGTTCATCTGTAGCTTGCTCAACAGTTGTTTCATTAAAGTCATGGTTCAGACAAGGATATCAGCTTCAGAGGGCTCTCCAGTCACCACTGCCAATGCACCAGTATGCAACTGGTCCCCTGAGCAGCTGGCACCTCTGCAGACCCTGGATGATGGAAGGAAGTTGCTACTTACAGAATAGCATCCTGATTCCAGTCTTAAGGAGCTTGCCACCTGGACCCATCCCTGCATTTGCATTTTTCATGTCTCCCAGATTCAGCAAAAGCAGAATTTTGAATTTTACCTCCCTCTACCAAGAAGTAAAGCAAATGTATCCCAACAGCTGTCAGTTAAGGAGACAGATACAAAGCAGGTGGCCTGGGCAGAAGAAGTGTGGGAGCCCCTAGTGTTCACCTGACTCAGGGAAGTGGGTAGTGCTGTCTTTTGCTTAATACTTTGCCCCAGCTTGTATCTTACCAGGTGCTTTGTACTCTTGGAAGGTATCATTCACAAGTGGAAGAAAAATCACAATAGGGCATCGTGGCGAATCTGAATCTTGGAAGATGTAGCACTCCTTCAGGTTTTTCTTATCTTCATCACTCAAAGAAATTTTTGGGAATGGGATTTTCTGCTCCGAGTAATATTTGCACGCCTTATCTAGAGACTGGAGTATCACAGATATGATCAGCATTAGAGTTCAGCCTGGCTGTCCTGAGGCCCCAAAATGAATATCTATCATTAATGTTTAGTGACATGGAGCTATAGGGTGGGTTCCTTCTTATCAAGGTTTATTTTACACACTGCTACCCCACGTGTTAGTTTACCACATGGATTATTAATCTCAAGCTTTCAACTCAATAACAGAGTTGGAGATTTCATTCAGGATTCTGCTTTATAAAAGCAGAATAAATTAGCAGAAGTTTGGGGTAAATCAAGTAGTGTTATAAGTGGAAAAGCCCGTGTTTGATATACTACATAGAATTAATCAGAAAAATAAATCACAGCAAGAAAAAGTGTAAGATATTCTACTACATTCTTAGAAGCCAGGAAGCCAGAAGATAACAAAGTTTGGATGTGCAATTGTGTCTGTATAGGCATTACGGCACAGTGTTCATTTAGATTAATGTTTCACTGAGGAAAGACTAAAGTACTATGCTATACTGTGCCTTTTCAACTAAGCAGCAAAGATGTTTAACACTACGTTTCTAACTAAACTCAGTTTCTGAAGTATAAAGACCCAAATTATTTTTCTCCAAGCCTTTATAGACAGCTAATTAAATTTATCCCCATGAAACTGGTGTTTTGGAGCTACATCCTCTAACGACAAGATAATTTGAAAAGGGGTGTATTTAAATGTAGGGCTGACATCACAGCTTTTGAAATGAGGGTTTAGGTCACTCAGCAGATTCATTTCTCCTTTCCTTGAAGAAGAAATCACTAACCTCTTCTAGCTTTTGAAGAAGAGAATACAGAAGTTAAAAACAAAGCAGCTGAATTAATGAGTAGTTCTAGGTTCTATAGGCAAACAAATTGAGACAGCATAATGTAACATGATCCTCCTTACCGATGTATGAGATCCAGTAGTATAACTTAAATATATGATGACATCTACTTCCCTCTGTCGTCTTAAAAGTGGTGGACTGCTGGTATTGATGAAAAATCCAGCATCTATCATGCCCAGGTGATCAGGATTTTGCATCAGCTCATTGGGACGTGAGTCTAACACAGTGTCTAAAAGGAAAATATTTATTGGAATAATAAATGATTTGTTGCTATTTTGATGGGGAAAAAAAACCACAAAGTTGAACTAGCCATCTCTTAGACCTGGTTTAATTTCATTGTTGCAATAGATAAATGTCAAATAGACACGAGAGGAACCTCAAAATACCACCCAAATTCATATTCTTAAAAATATTCTGTATTGAGATTCCAAGTAATCTATTTCAATAATTTGTCATCCATAAGCTATTTCTAATATTTAAATTAAATCTCTCCTGCTTCATTTCAATCATTGTTCCATGCTGTATCCATCACTAAGAAGAACAACAAAATATCCTTTTCTTTTTTTTACGTATAGATTTGTGCTTCTCTCTCGTTCCACTTCTCTTTGGACTACAAAGCCCCATTCCTTTCAGACTTCCTCTCATCAGTCATATATTCTGGGATCTTTTCAGTCATATCTGCAGTTAGAGGCACAGCCTTGCTGAATTAAGGTATTTTCCATGTTCTCATTATTACTTTAAATTTTGTTCTGTTGGCATCAAGCCTACCCTGTCAGTATGCGCCACAGACATCTCAGCTAAACCACATAAACACATGCTTATATTTTAAAACAAACTTAAATACCTGGCAACTCTTTGTCTCACCATTCAGAAAAAAAGATAATTTGTTTTAGATTTTTTTTCCCCTGTCAACAGATTTCTTTCAAAATTTCGTCCCATGACCACCTGGATATGATGTCTCTTAAGTTCTTTTTACCTTTCCATTGACAAAAGTGCTCATTTTCAAAGTAGTCATTATGCAGCTGATAACCCCTCAGGAAATTGTGATGCTGGGCAACTGAGAAGCGATCAGTTAAAGCACCCCGAAGAGCACTGGATAGGGTGCCAGGAGGAGTGTACATGCGAGTCCTTAACTCATGGGGCCTCGTAGGCAACACTGGGTCTTCATCTAGTGGAGGAGAGAAATGTTAATGAATAACTAATTCATTTTTGTTTCTGGTTGGAATGGTATGTAAGAGATCTCAGAGTTTCACTGAACATACTCCTAAAAATACAAACAAAAAACCTGTTCCGGAGCAGAATAGGGGCTGCTGCATGAAGATTTGCTGGTGATTTTGATCTGGCCTAAAAACGGCTCATCAGAAGCAATCTTTAGTCCTGAAAAAGGCAGACCTTAAGGGAACCAAACAATTCAGATAATATTCCTTCAATTAGAAGGAAAGTTGTGTGTCCAAACATGAAGATTCCATGAAGTAGAGGTAAGCATGGACAAAATGGGGCTGAAACATATGCTCCCACTCAGTCAGATGGGCAACAAAAGGGCTCACAAGATCTACCACAGTAGAGGACAGCTTCTACCCAATAATAACCCACTGCTACATGAGTATATGCTTAATCAGTAGAATGAGAGTATCCCAGGAAATACATTCACACTTAGAAATTACAGGAAGTTTCCAGGGTGGCTACATGGAGGCATATGTAGATGAAAAGCAGAAATGACACAAGGGGTGGTTTCTTGAAATCACAACTTGCTATGCCGGACCTGGTGGCTGAGAGTGCAACAGGAGAGATCTTGCAGTTTCAATCATAGCACACGTATTTCTTTATTTTCAGGATGTGTGCAATTAGAGCTACCATCATGTTAAATGATTTAGCAATAAATTTGTGGTTTTTGTATTGCTTCAGAAAACACCCTCTGGGTCTCATTTATCTCTGAACCAGCATGAATCCAATGTAATAATTACTGTTGAGTAATAAAATCAAAATCCAGGAAACACTGATCAGCCCATTGATATACAGGATGATTTCCTGCACTGGCAACTTTACTCTCTGATACAGAGTCTTTGTTCTGTATGCCTGAGTGATACTGAGCAATGACAAAACATTTCCTGTGATATGTGCGACCCCTGTAAAGCTTCCAAGTAAAGACTGAACCTTCCAGTCAATAGCATTTTCATAAGTTTAATAATCACAGCAGTATTTCCCAATTTATTCTCTTCCACTTAGTTCTTATGTTGGGAGAGGAAGTTGCCTTTTTTTTTTTTATAAGGATCCTATGATTCTGGATTCAAACTAGTTGAAAGAATGATATCAAAAGGCATTCAGAAGACTAAGTGACCGTAAGCGAAAGGTCTAAAAATTTCTCACCAACTTCATCAATTTTGTCTTGAGTCCATCTCTTCCAGAAATCCTCTGAACTGTGTGATAGTCCCCAGATTTGTAAGAGGTTCACAGAAAAAATACTGCTCCACATACCTATGAAGAGAATTATTGACCATTAGAACACATTTCAACAATAAACTCTTTTTTTCCTTCTCTTTTGATCTCCTAGATTCATTTCAGAATGGCCATAACTGAAATATTTCTAAACATTGAGGCTATCCAATTTCTCTATAGACCTCAGTGACCTCTATTTCTGTTGCAGTCAGTTCTGTGCCTCATCTGCTGCATGGCTTTGCTACACAGTAAAGAAATAAAAGAGTGGGAGAGAAGAAAAAGAGCAAAACCCACTCAAGGAGAAAATTAAGAGCTCAGATAATGCAGACATCACAAAAACATCAAAAAAACCCTGTCTTTCCTATTGCAGATCCTCTTTTTCTACAGACACTCTGGTCATCTTTCGTGAGCTCTGAATCATTTCCCAGAGGGAAGAAATGCCTGTTCAGCTATTTGGTTTGTAAGAGAAAAACTCACACCTTACTATTTAAGTACTCACATACTGCATGGGCTTCTGCTCTGCTGTATGCTCCTTCCATCCAGGATTTTCCCTCTCAGACTTTTCACAAGGGAACTGATGGCTTTGCTGACAAAATACAGCCCCAACAATGCCACTTTTTCATCTGTCATTGTAAATTTAAATACATATTCTGATTGATCTACTGTAATTGTACTTCCTAATTTTCAGTGGGACACAGAAACCAGTGCAGCATATCCAGTAATTAGAAAATGAATTTTTCCCTGTAGTGGAGCAGGTAAAATGGACCAACCTGAGAGCCAGCATTTTAACAATATTCCCTGGAGTACTGGCTATTTAATATCATAGCATGTGTACTGAAATCAAGGAGCTTATAAGCAGCACGAATGTAAGAAGAGGTGACTGAAAGCAAACTTGCACTGCTCTGTGTTCATCTGTTGGTATGTCATCAATTCTGACTACTCTAATCCCTTGTTAAAGCAGCTGATTGCCTTTAGACACAACCCATCAGTACAGCTCAGGCACTGACCAGAGGGATTCAGAAACCCTTTTGCTTCTGGTCTCATTTTTAATCTTGGGTAGCCTACATCTCTAACACATAGGTTTCGCTACATGGGATTGACGTTATACCTCATAGTGGAAGTGCAGCTGCATGTTTCCTGCAGTGTCAAAAATGTTTGTAAATTGCATTCAGAGAAGAATCAGAATAGAAAATAAGTGTAAAACATTCCTTAAAATGGAAGAAGGAGATTTATGGATTTTACCTATAAGACAGAATTTCAGAAAGTTTAAGCATACCAGGACAGCGATAAGAAAACAAACAAACAAAAAAAGATAAGGGATCTCTTACTGTAAACTTTTGGCTAAACTATAATGCATCTCTATTCCAGAAGATGATCCTATAGCAGCGGTCAGTAGATCTGACCAGAAATGTCCATGTGCCCTGCCACTCCCTGAAGAGCCAGAGCAATGAAACACTTCACCTTGCAGGTAGCAGATCCGGGATTCGGGCAGCTTTTTTAACATGCGTCCCATGAAGAACTTGCTTCCAAAATTCTCCGCAGGGATGAATGCGCCGTACTTCAGCAGCCCCACCTCGTAGGGGGTGAACTCCACCCACTCTGTAATACCAACATAAAAAGACGTTTTGAGCTCTCTCAGGCTCTCAGCTGAGTATGAAGATGGACATAAACCAGTCAGATTTCTGTTTGTTGTGCTGTCTTTGCAAAGCCTAACTGATAAACTGCCACCTGCAGAGCCTGGCAGCTGAGCTCAGATGTGGTAGCAATGGGGTTTCCTTAAACACAGGGAGGCAGGAGCAATCTGCCCAGTGATGGTGGCATCAGAAGGACAGTGTACGTAGTGAGCATGGCAAAGCTCCAGCCCTTAACACCTCACATGTTGCACCAATCCAGCAGGCACTGAGTTTCACTCTGCCCTTGCATCCACCACCTCTACGTGGAAGTACTTCCACTGTTATCAATACAGATAATAGGATGTGTGTTCAAATATGGATACTCAGCTCTAGAAGAATGAGTTTGTTGTAAGTGGCCAGTTATAAACCCTGTGTAAGGGAAGGAAGATAGCACTAGTTTTTTACTTTCTTGGATGTCTTCTCCTAGTGAGGAGCAGCTGTCTGATGTGACTGCAGTATGAGCAAAATCTGGGTCAGAAAGGCTGTAGACGATATTTTCCTTTTTATTCATGTGATTCATTTTTTTTTTCACCTCAATCATAAAAATTTGATATGAGTTTATTTTCCTCCTCTTCTCCCAATCTTTTTCTGCTTATGAAAAAACTAATCAAAACAATGAGCAAAGAAAAAGATTCAGTTGGAAGTAGGCCAGATGCTTTTCCAGTCTTTACTATAACTATGAGATCTTTCTTGATATTTAAAAAACGAAGCACTTAAGATATGGGCATTTATAAAAAGCAGTATTTGATTCTCAGACAAATTCAATACTTTTTACTCTAGATCCTCCATCTAATACCTCCAAAATGGCTTTTCTGGCAGGATTTTGATTCTGTATGTCCAAATATTGAAATAGCTGATCTGTAATAGATCTTGTATTAAAATTGTATTGAGGTAATGGCTATTTCTCCATAAAACAGCAAACAGACCAGAGCTACCAAGCAGAGAAGAGCAAATCAAATCACGGGAATCCAGTTGCCAGTTTTAGCTTCACAAGAACTGAAATACTGCCCTTACCTTTGAAATCCTGAGTGCTGTAGTTGTCCCGGACGCAGACTGACACATAGATGGGCAGTGGGTTCTGGCCATCACACAGCGCTTCTCGTTGATCAGAAAGTTTGTGGGGGTCTTTCTGTTTTTGAAGAAAAACTGTTATGTCAGAAGAGGTAGAAACAACTCATCTCAAACTCTTTCTGTATGTGCAACCTGCACGTCAGGTAAATTGCCTGAGAACACATCTGATTCTATCTAAAGGTTAGCCAGAAACTAATGGCACTTGCCAAATGATGCTGCATTTACAACCTATTCTATCAACATACACTTTGCAGATTACTGACAATAAAAATGTCCGAGCATTTGTTGACATGGAGAACTGCCATCTATTAGGAGGTATATTCTCTGAACTGACAGGCAATTTTTTCTCTATTCAGCAGAAATAAGAATAATAAGTAAAAGCAGCTCTCTAAGAAAAAGAATATGTATCATACCCCATCATTTAGTAAGTATTCAATCATAAGCCCCCAGAGGTCAATAAATGATGTCCTATATCCCTCTTCTTTCCGCTGACATAGCTGCTTATTGTAATATTTCATGCGATCCATAGAGAAGCAGCCCATCTTGCATTTGGTTGCTTGTTTCTGGGCTTCACTAATATGTGAGTCGAGGTCCTTCTGTGACCAGTAGGCATCCCTGTATAAGTTGGCCATGGTCCTGGAGAAAGATAAGACAGATAAGAAAAATTAAAAGGAGCAAAAGGCGGCTTCAAACTTCCTGGGGACAGAAGTCTACATGTAGGGATTTATATCTGTACAAACTTTATTTTTGGTGCTCCATTCAGCTGAATAAGCTTTCCACATCCTCAACAACTGTTTTAGTTTTTCAAGCTCACTTTCAAAAGAAGAGGGCCTAAAAATTCCTTTAACATAAGAGCGAGTCACTATTTTTTGGAGTAGGTTACAACTTCCAGTACCAGGCTCCTCTTTGGTAATAATCAGTAGCTGTGTGACAGCAACTCCATGCAGGAGCATCACTCTCAAAAAGCCCAGTCCATTCTCTTGCATGAACTGGCCTTACCATGTGGTGCCAGACAGCCCGCTGATGTAGGTTATGCAATCCAGGAGATTTAATTTCTTGAGTCCCATGAGGCTGCCATACAGTCCTGTCATTGACTTCAGTCCACCACCTGTCGTGATGATAGCCACAACAGGGACCTGTTGGACAGAGGAGAATGGGACAGTCACACTGATGGCACTCAATAGATTGCCGTGGGTCTGACCACTGCTCCCAGACTGGTCCTGATCTAAAAGCCTGACTCTCATTCTGGAAAGAGAGGCTCTGAAACAGCAATGACTGCTAATTCTGCTTCCCTTTGGATAAATATGTGTTAAGAGCTCATCTAAAACCTGGATTCCTGTCCATATTTAGTTTAGGGCAAATGAGGGCACAGGAGAACAAGAAAGAAAGTTTATTTGATGGTGACAATATGTTTTCTCTATATTTCCATCCCTTTGCCACTCTGTTCTGTTTCATGAATCTACTACTCTTTTTTGAAAGCCCACATGCCAGCCTCAGAAAGATATACTTCCACTGTTGCTGAACAACTTTTATCAACCTTGTTATTCATCATTATCATTAAGTTACTTTAAAACACAGGATATTTATTTTGCAGAATTTCAGAATTGCAAGAAAGGGAAAACACTGTAACATGTATTCAGTGGAGATGTTTATCCTAAGCTTTCAGAACTTATGACATTTGAACACTGGAAGAAATCTTTGCTTAATGTGTTTAATATGCACATAGTATTTATGAATCCTATAGAATAGGATGGAAGGGATGGACACACCTCAGGTCTGACAAAGTGCACATTGAGAGTCAAGTAGGATAGAACTGCTGCAACTGCTGTTTATAAAAAATAACAGAACTTAGTAAAGATACACAACAGATATGTGGCCCATTTTGCTGACCTCTCCTCTAGAAGAGTACACAAAGGTGCTAGAAATTCAAGATCCACCCCCACCAAACACACACATACTTCATGATCCTGTAGATCCTCTTGTAGGTGAAAAACATTTTTCATCGCGCTCGCTACATACTTCTTCCTTTTGCCCAGGAAAGCCCTCTCATCCGAACATAAGTCAAACCCAAAGCGCATGTCCAGGTCTTCGTGGCATGAACAGTTACTAAGATAAACACAGGCACGTATTTTACATATTAATAAACTCATATAGATAGATAGACCAAGGATAATCTAGCCTTCCCTTCAAGCAGGTTTATGCAATGTGGTAGGAATGTGAGAATATTCTAACTATTCTTGAAAGAAAGAAAAACATATTAAAATTAGTAAGCTTAACCAGTGGCATTCTATCCCATTAGCAGTAACTAATTGAAAAATAATATACAGCATTTTAAAATGAAACACACATATATAGTTTAAACAAAAAGAAATAAAAAATTCAAAAATCTATTAAGTGTTCTAAAATGAGTATATTGATTTCCCGTTTCACAAGGAATTCCAGTGCATGTTTTCTCATTGCAAATATAAGTACACTTTTTCAAATGTTGGCTTTTGAGCAGCTCCAGTGGGAGCGTATCCCCCTCTAGCGGTGAGCATCACAGAGGAGAAAAATCTGAATTCAGAATTAAATTACTTCTCTATTTTGCTTTCTAGTTAGGCACAAAAAGAAAAGATCAGATTGCCCAGTGGTGTGTGTTACACGTGGTTATGGATAACATGAAACATCTTCATGTTTCCTGAAGAGTTCAATTTTGGGTCCTCTCTTTTTTTAACTTGTTGTTTGCTTTATTGCTTCATTTTTTTAAAGTCAAATTTATTACTTTTCTGAATTTCAGAGAAAGAAATTAATAAAAAATAATATTATGTGGTTGAAGTCAAAATAATGCTAAAATAAATACATGATAATCAACATCGATTGCTGAAAGTCAAATTCCGAGCCTAATTATATATAATGTACTGCACACATGCTTTTCAGTTTGCTTATATCCTTTCCATGTGGTTTAAACAATGTCAAAATCAATAGCTCAAACCTTTAGGAATAGAATACCCCTTACCATCTTTCTGCTTTCACATTCAAATCAAATCTTTTCTCCTGAAAAACAAATATATAAACAGTATGTTTTTATTTTCATTTTAAAGTTTCTTTCCTCCCCTTTCTCTCCTGGAGTCATTGTTTGACTTAGGCTCCAGCAAGGTCTGGCAATAACTAAGTCAAATGTCTGAGATTTCTGCATATATTTGCAAGACCATTCGTCTATCTGCAGTGGAATATTCCTACCCACAGATCCCAAGTTCTTCTAGGACACATTAACAAACTTCATACAAAGGATGCTCAGATTAGTGCAGTAGGTCCAATTTCCTGTGTTATGAATGAACTTTTTGCAGCATCCTGAAATACCACTTTTTGTGTTTTTCCCATTCCTTAGGCTCTGACATGCAGCAGGTCTTTGACCTCCTGCCCACAGACCTGCAGTGAAGAGATTGCAATTCTGCACTCACTATTTCTCAGATTTAACTTTGCCTTAAAATTATTATTGCAACCTTCATACTGTTAGTTATCTGACAAAGGGATCTCTGTTCCAGGGGAATGCCTTAATGGCCTTGAAATCTGATGTTCTCTTACTTCTTTGCATGAGATTTTCCCTGGACATCTGTAGGTGTTTCTTGACAATAACACAATATTTTACAGCAAGGATCTGTTTTTTATTCTACTTATTACTTTTTTTTCAATTAACTTCATTGCTTTATACAGCCACACCTACTTTAAGCAATATTCTTATCACATCATTTAAAATTCATACACTAAATTTAATATTTTTAACACAATTTATATACAGTCCCTTAAAGGAAATAATTTACTGGAGGCAGATTTATTGTCTTTTCCATAGGTTGTGTTCAAAGGGAAATTTCTCTTCAGACCTTAAGCAAAAAAGGGATACATGAACATGGGATACATGAAGAGATATGTAGTGAAGAAATCATAATATTTTTTGACATCCTTGAAAGTCACTCTATCTGCTATTGGCACATGATGGAGACAAATGGAGGAACAACCTGCTTCTATGGAGAAAACAGCCAGAGAAACAGAGTTCTTGTTTGTTAGAAGTATGAGAAAAAATTCAGAATATTTCTCATTCTTTTGGCAGCCATTTATGGGGACTCCTGTGGGACAGTATTACAAGGACTTGCAGAAGGAATAATTTCTACATTTTGTTCCTCAAGGAAGTGATGCTCACCTCTGCAATTGTCGTTTTCATTCCCATAGGCAGTGAATTCAGCATCAGCACTGGGGATCCTGTTTCTGCACTGAACCTGCAGGTCCACTGGGAAAACAACAAGCTTTAGGACAAAAACAGTCACAGGCTTACCCTCTCCAGTTCCTCCCACCTTCTAGAGAGTGATTTATGGTCAGTTCAACATTAAGGCCACTTCCAACGTACAGGGTGGTAGCGCCTCTTCTTTGGCAACATGACATCCAACGTTGGCTCAGCGTACTTGATATAGTGGAACTTGGTGGGACCTGATGGGCTGACCACTCCATCAGGGCCCAGGGTGATATCCTGTGTCCCTTCAAAAGATCCTTTCACAGTAAGGGAAAGTTCCTTCTCTGAAAAAAAAAGCAATACACAGAACAAAGTATATGAGAAAGTCAGTACGATTAAACTGGGAAATTGTGCTGCCTTGATTAAAAGTGGAGTGCAGATACCACAGCTGTAGAGTTTGGACCACAACATTGCCTAATGGAAAGCAATCTGAAAGGAGTGCAAGTAGCAAAGGGAAAAAAGCAAAACTGAGACTATTTTCTTAAAAAGAGGACTCTGTATATTCTTACTGTTACATACAAGTGAGATATCAACTCTGATGCGGTCCTAACAGATCTTGTTGGCATATACCTAAAGGATTACGGGATGCCGTCATCAAAGTTTGTAAGAATGTAATGAATTTGCCTGGTGCTAATTGCACTGAATAATGCAAATAGACTTTGTTTCACCAATTCAATATGTAGTATGAAATAGGCATCCTCTCACTAGTAGGCTGTTGTTAGATACCCAAGCAATAAACTTACTTGACTTTTTCTGCTGCTTCTCATTCACTTCCACTTCTAAGCAACAAAGTTCACGACACTGTAAAAGACAGAGAACAAGAATAGATGAGAAAGATCATCACGTTTTCTGAAAAAGCATTGCTATTAATAGTGTTTTGGGGGGCTTGTTTTTTTTTATTGAATTCACATCTCTTTCATACTATGTAAGTATGCTTATCTAGTGCTGAGCTTACCCACCAGCCATGGTTCATCTCCCTTGGTGGAAAAGAGCTAGTAATCAACAAGTGGCTTAACAGTCTCTTTATGACTGTGCTTAAATAAACAGCAGTATGTTACTGAAGGAGAACCAGACGAAAATGCAGGGAAAGAGTGTGTGACTTGAAATATAGGACAGACATTAAGTAATTGGATACCATTATTCATTCACCAGTGAACACAGAAATAAAATATTCCACTTTCAAATTATCTTAACAGGAAAGGAGGAAGAAAGAATGGCATACTGGCTATCTAATAGCTCACAGTTTTACTAACCCCCAGGCTTTCTTATCCCTTTGTATTAAGTAAATAGTTACAGACGATTTCTTAAAAAAAAGACACATACCACTAAGACTCCATTTGTAGCAATGTTTTCATATGGACTGGACCTTTGATATAAAAAGAAAAACATGGCTTTTTAGATCAAACAAATGCCCACCTATCTTTGTTCATGATGTTACTCTTTCTCCCCTTTAGAAGGGTGAGTGCCAGAGGGACCCCTGCAGCTACACAAGAAGCTCCTTTCTATGCTTGATTGGACTGAGTACTGCTCCAAGGGCATTAGTCCCAGTACCAAAGCTGAATGATACACATTATGACTACTATTTATTTTTTTTTTTCCCCCAGTGCAGCATCTTGATAATCTAAAATGAAATCTGTGATTAGGCAGTCAAATTTTCCTGTTACTGTAACACAAAGCACAGAGAACTTGCTAAAACACCAAGAACTTGCTAAAACACTGGCATATTCCTGAAGGGAAGGACAGCTCTATGTACTTGCTGATGTGCAAATACAACCAAAGGGGTAGAGGGTATGAATAGAAAAAGAAATCTGACCATGCTGGTGGAAAAGCCCTTCACTAGAATATCAAACACAATGGCATTTTGTTGGGAGGGAAGAAAGAGAATTTGCAGGAGCAAAATGGTGCTGCAAGTGAAAAATTTAAAGATACAAAGGAAACCTAACCAGAATGGTTTTGCATTAGAAGTCTGCCCAGTGCTTAAACAGAAACAGGCTTGAAAAGATTGATACATTTGCATGCACACACAAGCTTATGTGTATGCACTTAGAAAGCCTTCTGAAATGTTTTGCAGAAGACAAAGTCTGACACTGTTGATGGGAGAGCCAGTGCTGGGAAATGCGCTCTGAAAGCAGCTACATACAGAACAAGCTGGCAGGTGGATCAGCCAGGTGTTTCACTCCAGCAGAGGAGTAATGGTACTGAAGAAGAATGTTTTTTCTTTTTAACAGAAATCCCACAAAGTGTGGAATCTGGTGCTGTTTCTGTGTTTTAGCAAATAATCACTACTGGATTTTTTAAAGAATCAGTATTATTACTTACAAGGTCTCCAGTTTGAATTCAACCTCTAGCTCCTCCTTGGCCTGAAAACAAGAACAGGAAATTAAAGGAAGTAGTGTGATGCTTTCTCCCTTGTCTAAACCCAGATAACAAGTATGCAATATTGAAGTAATTGGTTGCAATGTACAGCCTTTGATAAAGATACCAGTGTGGAACATTGGAAACAACCATTTAATAGTTTCATGATTCCTTCCTCTCCTACCTCCTTCTACTAGGTATATCAAAGCAATCTGTGTTTTTATCTCTTACTGAAGATGCTCCAGTAAGACAATTGACAACTTGTTCTACTATCTGAATTCTGCCTTTCCCTCCTACCTATTCCTGGCTCTATTTAGCAATGATGAATTGTCCTTGCTATTAGCTTGGAAGTTAAAGGTACTTTCCACTCATCACTTCTAACATAGTAAACAAAGACTGGTATTATTGAGTAATTTAGTTAGAGTTATGCAACTCCCTGCAAGACAGTGCTGATATTTATTTATGAGTTATTTGTAAGCGACCTAGTTTGGGTACCAGAAATAACTTGTAGCAAGAAGTTGTAGGATATTTCTCTGATCTGATCTATAGACCTCAAAGGAAATCAAGATTCTTTTTCCCATTTTACAGATGGCTAGATCAGGTATTCATAGCCTGGAAACAGCATTAATTGCTAAACAATCATCAGCTGGCTTTGCACCAGCTGAGGTATCACCATAGTGCACTGCAGAGGGATACAAACAGGGGTTACTTCAGCTTTCCTTCCTGGCATGGCTTCAATATGGCAGTAGGTAAAATCAAAGAGGCAGAGGGCAGTGGCTATGAATTACATGGGAAAAAAAAGTCTTTACAGACCACTCTCTCTGTAGCAGAGCCTTGGTATGGCTCAGAGATAACTCAGTCAGATCCCTCCTCTGCATACTGCACTGTTTCAGACATTCGCTCCTTAATCATTTACAAAAACACCACCAGTCAGACTTTCCAACCCAGATTTATTACCATGGTTTTTACTTACAGTTATATTTTGAGTGGAAGTCAACATACCAATTACTGGGATAAGTGTTCCATTGTGGATTTAGAAATCTCACTCCAAGTTTTTGGAATTGTTCTGTAACTCCCCACTAGTATCTTGGTTGCTGTATTTTAAACCTATTGGAGTCAGACAGCTTTTGAAGAAGAATCAAATTGGAGCAGCAGTTCCTGAGTTCACTCCCAGGAAATAAAACAAGGATACTGTGACAGCAGTACCAGCTAATGCTGACTTCTGGCAGTCAAGTAGCTGTAGCCAAAAAAGGACTTCTTCATGGAAGATACGATAGAGAAGGGTTTCAATAGACTTTGCCAGAGATGCGGAAGTAGGACAAAGCAGGGCAATACATAGGGCAGGAAACTGAAACATTACAATTTATGGATAAGGCTAGAAAACTCAAGTAGCTGTGCCCTCCTCCATCCCCTCCTGCCAGATCTTACAGACGCTGATCTCACAGAGCTCACCGTTGAGCTGGGCTTGAAATATAGAAGCACTGTTCTATCAATTGGAAGTTTAGCAGTATCAAAGAGTGTACAGAGGAGATGGTCATCTGGCGTAGCAAAATCCTCATCGTACACTGTCAGCTCCAGCACATTCTAGAAAGATAAGGAGAGGGGTTTTAGACTTTCTAAAGTCTGGACAACACAGGCTGTAGAGGAGGAGTACTGAGGATGTGTGTGAGAAGAAAAGTTGAAGAATTAACTGTCATCTCACCTGGGAGAAGTGTACTTCTTTTAAAATGGATTCTACTCTGTACAGCTTAACTGCTATAACATGAGTAATACACTGTCTATACTTACACAACAGCTTCTTCACCTCCTGAGGTCTCTACCTACTCTGCACTAACTGGTACGAGTCCCTTAGTTTCCCTAAAACCTGAGTAAAGCGCTCAGTCTCTGACTATCCAGTAACACCGGGCCAGATTTCATGATGAAAGCTAGACAGACAGGAACCATCTTGAGACAAACACTCTTGAATAAAGCCATTTTTTCATCATACTACTGTAAAAGCCAGTTTCTGTAGATTGGCACTTCAAATATAAAGAATATATGCTTCCAACATGCTTCTGGGTGCACAGTAGGCTTATTCATCCACTTTGCTGAGGAGGTACTAGGGAGGATATATCAGAAGTGGGTGCTATCTGCTGTTGCACCTCCTCAGTGTTCAACTGAGGACACAACTGAACACATAAGTTGCATGGCACACCAGTTACACACCAAACCTTGTTTCCCTTCACATTATAATAGTTGAGCTGCAATGGAAGACCATGTGGAGAAGGAGTTCTACAAGAAATCTGAATTTGTGATCTCTTCTTATTCACATCATTTCCAACAAACTCTACAGAATCATTATTGCTTATTTAAGGTCTAAGGTTTTCTGTCCTAATTTAACTCTGGACTCTGTAGCTATGCCTCCATGAGCAATTTAAACAGAATCATTGAATGTTTCCAGGAACTCATTTAACATTTTTAACAGACCCTTATCATATACTCTATACTGAACTCCTGGAACAGTACAGGGAATAGGACCCACCAAACTAAGACATCTTCAGGCAGACAGATTTGGTTCCTTACCTTGACTTTACTCTGGATCCTGAAGTAGAAGGTTTCATTCCACACCGGGTCATTGGAGTTTCTTATCGTTTTGGTGCGGCACTTTTCAATTGCTGCCGTAGGCAGCCACAGGGAAACATAGCAATCGGCCTGGCTTACTGAGCAGGGAAAGAAACAGCATTGCTAATGTGAAAATAACCATTGCTGCGTGAAACTAAAAAAGTGACTGTATGGTACCTACAGCAAGTGTGATTTATTTAAAGGCAGAAATGCCTGAGGTAAGGCAACTTTTCCCAAGATATTTTCTCTGGGGGAAAAAGCACACAGATGATAAGATGCAAAACTTTCTGTCACATGGGCAGTTCTTAATAATAAAATAAGCAGACACAATAAGACACAATAATCAAATAAGCAGATACAAAAAGTTCCAAATTCTAAGAATGGGCATCCTTACATAAGGGAAGCACAAGTGATTAACAGTAAATGGTACTCTTCAGCACAAGGTAAGGACTCAGCAGGCAGGTCAGAGGAACAGAGTTTGCACATCCACTTATGGAGAAAAGCAAAAACTCTTCTGGTCTTACCCAGCTTCCATATATCATCTTGAAGTAATATATAGAGGTATATATGTATATTTTGTATTTATAATACCTATAATAACATGTATAGCATTTATAATAGTAGCATGTAGGTGTACATATTATATTTATATATATATATATATATATATATCATATATTTATATTATTTATATATATATAAATATAAAGTATATATATTTATATTATCTTTATATATATATAAATATAAAGTATATATATATATATGTATATATACACACACAACGTTCTGTCAGAAGCTTGACTGTCCTTGTCTGGAGTGTCATCTTCTGCTCTCTCTCACTCCTACCTCCCCACCGCTTTTCTCTCTTTGCCTCCTTCCCTCTACTTTCTTTCTGGCTCTGTTAGCCAAGATGAAATTCTGCTTTCAGTATTCAGGTTTCTTCCTTTTCTTAAAGAATAAAATTCCAAAGGGAAGAAAAAGGTTCACAATGGGCTACCTTCCTGCTCTCTGTTCAAGCCCACTGGTGGAAGCAACAGACACCCAGTAGCACCTGTTTCTCCTGCACACACATCACAGCATGATGGGCTTCACAAACTGACCACTGTGGGAATAGTAATTCCCAGGGATGGATCTTTTCACTTCAGACCTTTTGTTTGAATACCAAATCTCTTTGCTTTTTGCTCTACTTACACGCCTACCAATTTTGCACTAAGCTCTGGGAGATGTACTCAGTTCTTCACAATTCCCATTGGTATGGATGAACATTAAGCAGCATCAAGCAGCATCATTAATAGACAACAGAGAGCCACTGCAACATAGTTGTTGCATATTCACAGCAAGTTGCTAGGAGACTGACTGAAAACACTGGCTATTTATCCTAAATGTCTCCCCAGTGGAGGCATGTCAATTCAGCCTGGTCAATCTGGATGCTTTGTACATTTTTCCTTGCTTATGCACATTCGTGCATCTCTGAAGGAGGAACAAAATGTCTCACATGCATCTTTTCCAAGTGAAGGAAGTTGCTTGTCTTTTTGTTTGTTTGTTTGTTTGTTTTGTTTTTGTTTTTATAGATAGTGTTGATCTAATACCTAGCTTTAAGGTCTACTTGTCAGATTCCTATATTTAGTTAACACATTTTCAGGAAGTATGTCTGTATTGGACTGGCTACCCTGAGAAAGTTTCATCTGGAAAAGGTTAGCTGTTGCCAAAAATGAGACAGAAGAAAAAACAACAGGCTTTATTCACACTAAAAATGAAATAAAATTCTTAATAATTTCACTGCCAAAAAATAACCCTTTCCACCTTTCCATAGAGTTGAAGAAACAAGCTAACCCATGGTGAATCTAGTGAATATATATTCCTCCCAGAGACTTGTATGAGCACTGATCTGCTTTTCTATGACTGTTTGTTACTTTATTTTTGGAATTCGGATCTCAGAAATTCTATGCACATAATTCTTAAAAGTGATTTAAAATTGCAATAAATAAATAAATAAATAAATAAATAAATAAATAAAATTGGATACCCTAGAAGCAATGATACTAATTTTAAAATCCAATTCTCTATGGCTACTGTATGATTTTACATTTATTACTGAAGATCGATGCCTACTTAGTCTTATCTTACAAAGTACTCAGTTCAACTGATGTGAGTCATCATTCTTGCATATTAACTGTGCTTTGAGATACAAAGCATATCAAACAATCCTTAATTATATGAGTGGGTGCAGGCATACTAGTCAGCTGTGTATTTTATTCAAAATGTTACTTCAGTTCTACTTGCACAACCTCTTCCTGCAACCTGGTTATTTGTAATTCCATCCTGCCACCTGACATGCAGAAGAGTGTAGACAAGTCCTTGATGAAATTTTTCTGCTTTATTGCATCATCACACAAGTGCCACAGCCATGGGCAGGGAGGGAGGTGCAAATGTAAGAGCGTGACCCAATGATACAACCTAAGATATGGCAGTTATATCTTAGAGCTGTGACACAGGAAGTCCTCTGATACACCTTCTAGAAAAACATGACTACCACAGGGTAAGATGGAAGTAGTATTGCACAGTAAATCTAGACCTTCATCTTTCAGAACATGTTCCCAGGCTCTTCCTCTACATGAGGCTGTACTGCCAGCTGCTGCCATTCATACTGAAATAGGAGAATCTAAAGGCTGCAGGGTTATAGTTTCCCTTCCATGCTCACCCTGAAGCTACCTTCTTTCACCCTGAAGCTTTCATGAGTGGCCACAAACAGAACTGCTAAGAAGTCTATTTTGTGTTTAATGCATCTCCTTCTTGCACATGGGCATAATGCATGTTCTTTAACTCCACAGTGCTGCTTTTCTTTCCTATCTTGTCACTGCTCTGTCATATGACTCTCAACTGCAAGACTGCTGCATAAGCATTAAAGAAGGGATGAGGAATCCATCTCTCTGCACCTGCTTTGATAGCCTTCTCAGAGTAATTAATAGTGACATTTGTCTGATGGTAATGACTTTAGAAAGTTTGTTTGTTTGTTTGTTCATATTATCTGTGTCAGAAACGTTACTGTAGGGGACAAATATGTTTGCTTTTGTCAGTCACTCTTTCCAAGGTTCTACAACTTAATAGCAAAATTATCCCTTGCTTTTGGAAACACAGGAGGATTATCACAATAGCAGTGATAAGTACAGCAGTAGTAAGGGGACCTGGCCATAACAGCATTCAAGAGATTGAGACAGAAAGATTGATGGGAGAGAGACAAATAGATCCACCAGATCTATTCCACCAGGCTTTTTATATGTGCCAGCACACAGAGGTACATTTAGGGCTAGGGGGTGAACACACCATCAGACAGAGCAAGAAGGGTCAGTGACACTGAGCAGTGCCTACTCAGCAGTTCCTCAGCTTCACTTCTGCTTATTAGGAACTAAACTTAGAGAATAGTGGAAGTACGTATAAATTCATGAAACTTGCTTTCTATAAATGTATGAGAAAAAAATCTAAATTTTCTACTGGGTATAAGGATATAGAATATTTCATCCATACATGTAAAAACTTTTCTTTCTTTGGGAGAAAGTACTTATCCTCAAAAGCACATTCATTCTTCAGCAAGAAAGGGCTAGAATAACTTTCAGCAAAACAGCAGGAAGTAACATGGTTTGTAACAGTTAGTTTAAATAAACACTCGATTATTTTAGAAATACTTGCAAAGGGTTGCTATACTGTTATGAACGAAAACTGGTCACTGGTATCCTAGATATCACTTAACTTCTTTTAACAATACACTATTATACATACCATATACATACTTTTATTTAACCATTTATCCTTGCATGATTAAATAGATCCTGGGTTATGGGATAATCAGCCAAAATGATTCATTTATTTGGATAAATCCCAATGATATCATCAACTTGAATTTTCTGATGTTTGCTTCTGTATTTACAGTGTCCAGTTATCTCTGAGGTACTTTCAGGAAAACCAGATGCTTGTAGGAACAATTGGGATACTTACAAGCATCCACTCGCTGGAGATTTCTCATTCGGATGATCCTTACAGTCAGCAGGTAGCAGGGAGAAGATTCTATCTGGAGAACAAAGACAGAGAATGGAGTATGTAAATCTTCAGCAGGAAAAATAACAAAAAATGAGCAACCTAACCAAGTGCTACAAGACCACAATGCATTCCTGGTGTAGGGAACCTGCTTTGGCAGGGGGGTTGGACTCGATGATCTCTGGACATCCCTTCCAACCCCTACAATTCTGTGATTCTGTGATTCAGGAAAAATTATGCCAACCATCTTGCTATTCTGCAGAAGAAAATCTGCAACAATACTGAGTAATAGCAAAGTGCAAAGACAGCTGCAGTGCAAAGTGCAGCTGGAGCTGCAGCTGCAAAGTGCAAAGGCAGAGCAGAGAGCTCAGGATTCTCTGTCTCACTGTGGTCTCAGTGGGACTGAAGAAGACAAATGCAAAGCAGTATTTTCTACAACCATTCTCCAAGTCTGTTACAACTTGATGTTTAAGGACTTTCTAAGCCGGATGTGGCTTCTTTGTATTTGACACAAGCAAACCCTAAATAATGCTCACAGAGAGGTGTTTTGGACTTCAGCTTCAAAAACACGGAACAGCTGCCCCCCAATATCTCTCCCTCTCTTTTTTTTCCCCTTCTTATTCTACAGGACAAAAACAAAAAATAAACAAAAAATCAGGCGTAAGTAGAGTTTTTCTAGATCATGAGTACAACATAAAGGAATGGCAAAGAATAATTTCCAAAGGATATAAAAACTAGGAAGTTAGGTATGGGAGTTAGGTATATTTTCGTTTGGGAAAAAAAATAAAAATTAATACTCCCTTCAAAAACCATACAGAAGGGAAGTGCTTAACATCCTTTGGTTTCTTTGCATACTTTGGTTGTAATCTTCTATAAAACAAGTCTCTCTAGATTTTGTGACTGCAGGCACCTCTTCCTATTTACTATAGCGGGTAACATGATTTCCTTCTCCCAAGGAAGGTGATTTCCTGCTGGTTTATTCCAAAAACTTGCCTCTGGCTCAGTCATATCTGCAAAAGTCTACTCTTAACAAAGCCAATAAATAAATCAGCATTCCTTGAAGCTGTAACACATGGTCATTTCCTCAGACTCCTAGAAACATTTCCACCTGCACAAGTGCTTACAGCGAGGCCCTCCAAACCACTACATTTGACAGCTGCTATTTTTATAAACTGGTTTCCTCTCATGCAGGAGCATCCTTCTATTTCTATAGCACTCCAGAGACTTCCTAGAGTGACTATAAACAAGCAGACAAAATTGATGCTAAGACTGATAAAGAGTGGCTGCAAGAACCTAACTTAAAACAATATGTGAACCATTGCCAAAAACATTTTTTTTATAGAACAGAACAAAAAGGATTTTATTTTCAAATGGGAAGAAAATTAATCTTCTGTTACAAAAATTACTTTTCCTATTTGTGTTTCAAGTTCTCTCTTCTAAAGCTTTATGCTTTTGTGAAGAGTTACGCCAAGATCTTAAAAAGGAGTTCTGCTGGCCTGCCTCTATGTACTGCAAGAAATCCTCACCTTCTGCCTTTTTTTAGTACTTCTTAATGAAAATCATCCTCATCAATCTACCTGCCTTCTATTTCAAGCATTCTCAAGGAAGAAAAAGCATAACAGGAGCTGCCAGGTTTGCAAGCAATAACTGATAGAGCGGTATGTCCTCACAGTTACCCCCATGCAAAGACACTGGCTCACATTTCCAAACCAGTAAAGCCATATTAATGCAGCTCTCCACCCAGTTAATTAACACTTCTTAGCTGGGTAATTAGCAAAGGTGGAACACCACACTCACATGCTAGGAATGTGCTTGGGCACCTTGGAGCCCAGCATATGCCCTAGAAGGCAGAAACTCATTGTTTGGCAAGATCTGCATAAGCGTGGAGCAATTCCTGCAGCTGTTTATCTGAAAAGAGCTCAGGGATGGTACAGGGTGCTGCCAGCTCATACATCTGTTCCAGTTATGCTGGAAGCTCCCTTGCTTGAGTAAGAACCGATGGATTCAATATTTGCAAAGCAGTTTGAGATTCTTATCTAAGGTGTCTTAGATGAGATGTGGAAGTGGATGGTTTTTGTTTTGTTTTTTTTTTTGACTGTTTGTTTTTTAATGATAATCAGTTGCTGTCATCTGATCATTTGTCCCTTGGTTCCCAGGTAATGATTTTCTAATGTGCTGGCCAAACTTCCACAACTGACATGGGAAAATCAATTCTCAGACATGGGTTTCTCGAATAGACATCCTAAGGTTTTACAAAACATCATAGAACCTACAAAAATCCAGCGCAGCACTCACGCTGCAGGAGAGGCAGGTGCCACAAGCCAGCTACTACAGAGAAGCAGCAGCCAGCCTGCACCCAGCAGCTGGAGGGCACCCATAGCAGCCCTGTGGTACCAAAACCAAGGAGAACAGAAATCACCTGAAGGTCAGGTCCCATTAGTTCTTCTGCTCTCCGTAGGGTTTGCTATTTTAATTAATTCCAGTTACATATTAAGCAAAATTAATGTATTTTAAAAGCATCTGTGACAATTGTAACATGATGTGTTAGGGTTTAGTTATACAAAGAAAATACCAGCTATGTATGCATAAAAAAAATAGGCTGCCCAGGGAGGTGGTGGAGTCATCATCCCTGGAGGTTTTCAAGAAAAGGGTGAATGTCACACTGAACAATGTGGTCTTTAGTGGTCACAGGTATGGGTTGATGGTTGGACTAGACTATCTTAGTGCTCTTTCCAACTTTAATGATTCTTTGATTCTATGAAAAGGTTGTAAGTCCTGTTATTCAATCTATGTAAAACCTATTATGACCTTTTTACATGTGTTACTGCTGTCATCATGCTCCATGCACTGAGGGGCTTTTTGCAATGCCTTGCATGGTGAAAGACACCAAGCAGAACTGAGTCCTGGAGCAAGGAAGGGCATGCTACAACTATTGTTTAATGCTATCACCAAGTATCATTACTTTTAATAAGAGCAAAACTGGGGTGGCTGGTCTATGACTTGTTTCACTGATTTTTGTCTGTCACCCTGACATTAGTTCAGTGTTTCCAAAATTGTGCTTGTGTGTGCGTTATGTTCAAGTGCTATAACACAACTGCAAGCAGTGTAGCACATTAAGATACTTGTGCACAAACAGGGCAGAGCCTTCATTAATCAGTTTCTCTGTGCTCCCAGGGAAATCAAGGTTGTTGGAGTTCTCCAAACAGCACCTCCATCAAACACAGAGCAGAACTCATATTCTCTTCTTACACTTTTCCACCACTTCTCAAAAGAAAAAATAACTCGGTATGAAACTTGGCACCATATTACTGTGTTGGTGGAAATGAAGGATTCCTCCATCATACGAATAATCCAACTTTCTCCCACTCAGTCTAGCAAGAATATCAAAACAGAAATTTCTCTGTAGTGAGTTCTATGGGGATTCCAAGCAGTCTGCATTCCTGGCATATTTGTGTGTCCCTAAGTCTATCCTAGCCCTCTTTAAGGTCATACTCACATTTACAAGTAGGAATGTGTGGCATTCAGCCATCTCAAAAAGTGCTGGCTTTAATGCTGTGCTATTTT